>NC_090402.1:39384714-39743464 GCF_036365525.1 Heterodontus francisci | reverse complement strand
GGTGATCAAGGAACAACCCAGCTGATGCCTTTCCTGAAGAAAATCAGAAGGAAGTGTGTAAGAAATTATTTTAAGAAAAATATATTGGACATCTGTGGTTGCCAGGGAACAGAAGCAACAGGGCGATAAATTTTAGAAATCAGTAGTTATTAATGAGTAAATAAGGATTATTTCAGATACACAGTACATTTTAACAGACTGTTTGCTCATGGAATTTAAACTCATCAAGCTACCCATTACCTCTTGCTGAAATTGTTGTCTGGTATTCCAGGCAATGTTCTGGATTTAAATAATTTACCTTGCTTAACAGATTGCCTTTAAAAGACAACTTTTCATCACAAATCCTTTTTTTAGAATTTGAACTGTTAGCACAATTATGAAGACCTTTAATGCTGCTTTCTGTTTGATTATGCCTTTGTTTTGTTTTGCCCTCAAAGTTTTATGTTTAAACAAATGCTGATGCCATCATATGGCAACTGGCTAACAGGATTAACTGAACCCTTGTATCATTTCCTTTTCTCAATACAATTTACAGCCAGGTAAGGTTGCCAACCCTTCAGGTTTGTCCTCAAGTCTCCAGGAATTAATGATTGATCTCTTGAAAGCAACACTTGAGAAAAAAATCACAGGCAGATTGAAAATAATTGTTTTAGTTTCATTTTCTTCAACCACTTTTTTAAATCGGTTATGAAAATATTGGAGATGGGGGTGTCAAAGGACTTGGTTTGACTGACCAAATGAGGTGGTTGGCAGTCGGAGGTGATGCAATGAAACCCCCGAAGCTACATCCAACTAGAGTTGGCAACCATACAGCCAGGGTTTGTTGGAAAAGCATTGTCAGTGCTCCATGTGTCACAACAGGTACTTGCAGACTATGTTTCCCCAACTTCTCTTTGCTGTGCACAGCTGCTTGTTGCATTGAGCAGTCTCTTAAAGATTGGCACATGGCTGTGCATCCACGCATCTTAAAGGAAATATTGGAATGTTGTTTGGCCGCAGTTCTCTGCACAGACACTATATTTGATCAACCTTTCAGTACAAATCTCAAAGGTTTTCCTTAGTTTTCAACAATCTACTATGATGGAAACCACACTTGCCAAATGGAAACATATTAGCTGGAAGACTACTTGAGCCATTTTGTTGGACATTACACAGAACCTCTTTAAAAAAGACCATGGAGCCGGACAGCTAAAACAAAGCTGCACATGTGTATTCTGAGAGACAGTTGAATAGAGTCAATGGGAGTGCTCACTGATTCAACGAACAAGATTGTTCTGGGCAATCATAATAATCAGCCTTCTTTGTCTGTATAAGAGCCAGAGCTCCGCATCCCACTGAGTGTGACTGGAGAACTTTGAGAATCAACAACCCTCGCAGACGATGCTCTTTCAAACAAGCAGCTGGTCACATGACTTACGTGCTGGCCAGACTGGAAACTGTTTGAATTGTGCCTCACAGAAAGGTTTGAGCAGACTGCAATTTGCAAACAAAAGAGAAGGAAGGTCTCTCCCTGACTCACTCTCCAGCAAAGTCCCAGGAACCCACAGCAGCAGCTTGAGCCTCAAGACCGAGCACCTCTTTAGCCTTCTGGTGCCAGAGAAGCAAGTTTGAAAGTGTATATTGAGCCCCAGCAAGAACTACAAGACCGCAATTCCAACCAAGAACTTTACAGCAAAACTAAATACAGTAACTGAATTCCATTTACTACTCCAAACTAACCCCTCACTTAATTCTTTCTCCCCCTCTGTATCTATTTGTGTGTGTGTTTATCTTGTTTACATGCTCGCGTGGTTGCATCACATATTTTCGTAATTTTAACTGGGTTAGATTGATAAGGTTAATAAACTTACATCTTTCCTGTTTAAACCTGAGAAGACCTGTCTGATTGGTTCATTTACAATTACAACTAGAGAACAGTGAGCAAGGACTCTCTGATCTGTTAAGCTGAAAACATTGTTTTAAGCGTTAAACCCTGTTACAGCCAAACCAGGAAAGGGGCAGGAGGGGAGCCTGAGACCCCTTCCTCACCCGATCATAACACTACTATCATAGATGCAATTAGAAATGCAGTCGTCACATTAATTGTTGCTTATTACCTCACAGAATCATTACAGTGCAGTAGGAGGCCATTCGGCCCATCATGTCCACACTTACTCTCTGAAAGAGCAATTCCCTCAGTTCCATTCCCCTGCCTTCTCCCCCATAACCCTGTACATTCTTCCTTTTCAAATAACTGTCTAATTCCCTTTTGAATGCTTCAATTGAACCAGCCTCCACCAAGTTCTCAGGCAGCGCATTCCAGACCTCAACCACTCACTGCCTGAAAAGTTTTTCCTCATGTCACTTTTGCTTCTTTTACCAAATACCTTAAATCTGTGCCCTCTTGTTCTCGATCCTTTCATGAGTGGGAACAGTTTCTCTCTATCTACTTTGTCCAGACCCCTCATCATTTTGAATACCTGTATAAAATGACCTCTCAGCCTTCTCTTCTCCAAGGAAAACAGTCCTAACTTCTCCAATCTATCTTCATAACTGAAGTTCCTCATCCCTGGAATCGTCCTCATGACTCTTTTCTGTACTCTCTCCAATGCCCTCACGTCTTTCCTAAAGTATGACACTCAGAACTGGATGCAATACTCCAGCTGAGGCCAAACTAGTGTCTTATACAAGTTCAACATAACTTCCTTGCTTTTGTACTCTATGCCCCTATTAATAAAGGCCAGGGTACTGTATGTTTTATTAACCTCTCTCTCAACCTGCCCTGCCCCCATCAATGACTTATGCACATATATATACCTAGGTCCCTCTGCTCCTGAACCCACTTTAGAATTGTACCCTTTATTTTATATTGTCTCTCCATGCTCTCACTTTGCTTCTCTTATTTTCTTTTTCACTTCACTTCCTCTGTCATAAACAAGGTGGAAGTGTGACGTAGGACTGTTGGCTTTAACAAGGTAGTCCATTTTCACATCATCAGGTGAAATAATGCTTGTCCCTCTGACCCTTAACACCAGAAACCCATGTGATGTAAATTGGATTCTGCAGACTCCACAGGCCTCCATAGTTCCTTCTGAGCCAGATGTCCTGTAGAGATCACCTAAACATTTGAATAAAAATTTACAGAATTGGAATGGAATGAAGGCCGTTGAGCTAAAATTACAATGCTTTTTTATGTTGAATTTGGAAATATAAAATTGGTAAACAAAGGTGTTTTGCTCTTCTTTACTTTACAAGATTGTGCGAGGAGGCAGATGGAAGTTCTAAGGTTATTGCCCAGACAGTTTACAAATTAATGTTTGTGGTAACTATTGCAATTGGTTTCATACCTAGTTGGGGGACAGGGTTAGAACTGTTGTTCAGTCAGTTCTCCACTATAGTAAAATGAAGGACACTGTTGTCTTACAGTGAAGTGACATAAATTGGGAATGATAGGAATGGAGGAAACTGTGTCTGGCTTCCAGCTCAGGAAGTCCACAGTCTGAATGGTGTCTCCAGGGACAGAGAAAAGTAGAAAATAGACATGATTTAAAAACTAATGATTCAGATTTTATATTGTGTAAACTGTCACTGCATTGTTCTCCTGTTGGTTTTGGATATTTATAATTTCTAACCTGAGGCACAGTGGAACCGTCTTAGGATTGACGAGCAAGGTGACTTGGTGTTACTAAGGAGAACTAGAACTGCATAAATTTCTTTGCTACTGGAATCCCACCAGACATATTCCCAAAAGCTCACACAAATTGGGAATTGTATATATTTGACAGTGATTTGATTTGTAAGATTTCTACCACATAAGTAAACAATGGATCATTTGATTCAAGTATTTGAATATTTTTTCCTCATTTATTTGGAATGCATTACCATTAATGTGTGGTGGAAGTAGATTCGATAGTAACTTTCAAAAGGAAATTAGATAGATACATGAAAAGGAAATATTTGCAGAGCTTTTGGGAAACAGCAAGTGAGTCAGACTAATTGGCTAGCTCTTTCAAGGAACCCATGCAATCAGGATAGGCTGAAGAGCCTCCTTTTGTGCTGCAAGATTCTACAATCAATGATATTGGCACTCTTTTTTACAGCATCTTCCTTCCTGTTCCTTGCTGATCCAGGCATTTGGCTTTCAGATTATAGAGGGGTGAAGTCAGCACCTTTATTCTGAATACTGAAAATGTTTGATATGTTGCTCATCTACTGTTGAACTCCACTCTATGAAAGTAAAGGACTAGGACTGTTGTGCAAAGGGAGCATAATTATCCCTTATTCCAGTGCACATACAACCTTATACCAAATAGGCCAGTTTAGTTTGAGTTTAGGATTTAAGACATGTATAATTCATATGAAGTGAACTGTCAAATATTAATGGATATAGATTATGAAAATGTAAACTGGTTGACAAATGGGTTCTAATCCCTGTCGGAGCTATGTATTTTATGGCACAGTATAAGCTTCAGAAGATGTACTAATACAAATCTCACAATCTTAAATATCTCAGGATCCTAGGATCCATGTCTGGTGAATTGTGAAATGCTGGCAATTTGCCCTTTCATTATCTGCAAGATCCCTTTCTAGCAATCTATGCTCATGGCCTGCATGAATTTTCCATTACATTAACATAGAATAGACAGCACAGAAATAGGCCATTCAGACCAACTGATCTATGCCAGTGTTTACGTTCCACATAAGCCTCCTCCCACTCATCTTCATCTAACTGTATCAGCATTTCTTTCTATCTCTTTCCATTCATGTGTTTATATAGATTCCCTTTAAATTTGCATCAACTACACCCTGTGTTAGCAAGTTCCATATTCTAACCATTCTGAGTTAAGAAGTTCCTTTTGTATTCCCTATTGGATTTATTGGTCTCGTTCTTATATAGATAGTCCCTATTTTTGGTCTGCCTCACAAGTGCAAACATCTTCCCTACATTAACCTTATCAAACCCTTTCATAATCTTACAGACCTCTATCAGCTCACCTTTCAGCACTCTCTTCTTGAGACCGCTCATTTCACACACTTTGATCTTAGTCATGAGTCTACTAGGCTTCTTGGCATTTCTTCACGGACGAAGATTTTGGGAAGGTTGCACTCATCGGTTGCAGGCCCGCTGGTGGCTAGTCAGGCCTATCTGTGACCAGCAGATTCTTCCACAGTGGGTACAAGTGAAGGTGTAGTCGCTACTGGGGACAATTGGATTTATCCTTTTTTTCTCTTTCATGCCGGTTCTTCGCTCATTCCCAAAGGTATCTGTAGCTCTCCTGATGTAGCATCTCCAGGCATCACGGTCTATGCCCTGCGCTTCCCATTGGCAATGGTCGATGTGGCACACAGAGACGGACATCTTCAGGGAGTCCTTGAAACGTTTGCATGGGGCACCTCTGTTCCTTTTACCCATGGTCAGTTCTCCATACAACAAGATCTTAGGCAGGCGACTGTTGTCCATCCAGGCAACATGACCTGCCCAATGCAGTGTGCTTTGCAGGAGTATGGCCTCGATGCTGGTGATGTTTGCTGTTTCCAGGACTTTGATGTCTGTGATGCGGTCTTGCCAGTGGATCTTGAGGATGTTGCTGAGGTAGTACTGATGGAAGCACTCTAGAAGGCATACATGATGATGTTATAGGACCCATGACTTGGCGCCATACAGAAGGGTGGTGAGGACTATGGCTTTGTACACTTTGAGTTTGGTCTGGGCCCAGAGGCTGTGGTTGCTCCAAACATTTGTATAGTCTGCCGAATGTTCTGTTTGCTTTTGAGAGCCTATTGTCCACTTCCTTATCTATGGTGGCATCAAACGAGATGACGCTCCCCAAATAAGTAAATTGCTTGACGGCGTTCAGCTCGGTTCCCTCAATGACAACGCTTGGTGGTCTATATTCTTCTTGGGGTGCAGGCTGATGCAGCACTTCAGTTTTCTCTAAACTGATTTTTAGTTCGAAGAGTTGGGCCACCTCAGAAAAATGTGTTGTTATATGTTGCAGGTCTGATTAACTGTGGGCCAGGAGAGCACAGTCATCAATGAAAAAAAGTTCACGAATGAGTTTTTCTTGTGTCTTTGTGTGAGCAAGATGCCTGAGGTTGAAAAGGTCTCCTTTCTATTGCTGGGAAGATCCTGGCTGGAATACTTCTGAACAGGCTCATGCCTACCATTGTGGAAGAAAACCTCCCAGAGAGCCTGTGTGGTTTCAGAGCAAACAGATGCACCACAGACATGGTATTTGCAATTAGACAATTATAAGAAAAGTATTGTGAGCAAAGCAAAGGCCTGTACGCCACTTTCATACACCTCACCAAGGCATTCGACACTGTGAGCAGAGATGGACTTTGGAAAATCCTTGAAAAACTTGGAAATGTACATAAACTCCCTCCTTAAGGTTTCCCATTGCATCTGCAGCATCATGCTGAAAAATACAGTGAATAGGGTCGGGCCAGCACATATTCCTGCTTCATGCCATTGGAGATACAGAAGGGACTCGAGAGATCGCTGTTTTGTTTGACTTGTCCGTACTGATTTTCACGAAACTGCTTCACCATGGCCAGGAACCTGGGTAGGCATCCAGGTTTTTCAAGGATTTTCCAAAGTGTTTTGCTCAAGACAGTTTTCTTGTAATTGTCTGAGTGCAAATACCATGTCTGTGGTGCCTCTGTTTGCTCTGAAACTGTATTGGCTCTCTGGGAGATTTTCTTCTGCAATGGTAGGAACAAGCCTGTTCAGAAGTATTCTAGCCAGGATCTTCCCAGCAATAGAAAGGCAGGTGATCCCACGGTAGTTGGAGCAGTCTGATTTTTCTCCTTTTTTTAGTACAAGGTGATGATAATGACATCACGAAGATCCCGTGGAATCCTGCCCTGTTCCCAGCAGGCCCTGAAAAACTCATGGAGCTTGATGTATAAGGCACGACCACCATGCTTCAAGGCTTCGGGTGGAATTCCATCGCTCCGGGGGCTTTGTTGTTCTTCATCTGATTGATGGCAGTCACAGTTTCCTCCAGAGTTGGGCTCTCATCCAGTTCTTCTTTGACAGGCTGTTGTTGGATGCAATTGATGGCAGCATCATGCACTGTGCACTTGGTACTGAAGAGAGTTTCAAAGTGCTCCGACCAGCGATCCAGGACTGACTCTTGTCGGTGTGTAGGGCCTTGCCATTGGTGCTCCTCAGGGGGTTTTGGGTTTGATGTGCTGGTCCGTAGACAGATTTTAATGCTTCATAGAAACTTCTTATGTCACCAGTATCAGCGTACCGTTGAGTTTTTTCAGCAAGTGCGATCCACCAGTCATTTTGGATGTCCCTCAGTTTACATTGAAGGGTGCTGCATGCTTGATGGTAGGATGTCTTTTTCTCTAAGGTACTAAACAGTACCTTATCAAAGGTATTTTGAAAATCTAAACATATTACATCTACTACATTACCCTTATCTAGTCTTTCTTTTGCTTCTTCAAAGAATTCAATAATGTTGGTAAAGCATGACCATCCCTTTTGAAATCTGTGGTGAGTATTCTTTATTATGTTTTTGGCTGCCAGATATTTTTCTATTACAACTTTGAGTGAAGATTCCATTATCTTTCCTACCACTGATAAACTAACTGGTTTATTGTTTTTTGGATTTGTTCTGTTCCTTTTGAATATAGAAATGACATTAGCTGCCCACCAGTCCTCTGGTACTGTTTCTATTTTGAATGAATTTTTATTTATATGTAATAGTGCATCAGCTATCTCTTCCCTAATTCAGTTTAATAGATGCAGATGCAATCCACCCAGACTAGTTGGATTAGTTTATCAATTATCTCTCTCCTTTTTCATGTTAAGAGACCAACAATTATATAAAGTCTTTTAATGTCTCTCTGATAAATACTGAGGCAAAGTAACTATTCAATACTTTTGCCACTTTGCTGTCATTACCTGAGTTCATTATTCATATCTCTCTTGTGGCTCTATCCCTACCTTATTTTAATTCTATTATTTGTGCCTGTTGAATACTTTACTTTTTTATATATATTCTTTGATAATGTAATTTTGTAGTTCCTCTTTGGTTCCTACTTGCTTTTTTTTTTACTTCTTTCCTGCCCTCTTCGTATTCTCTTTTGTCATCCTTTCCTTTGTTGTTTGCATACTTAGTCTTTGCCGTTTTCTTTAGTTTCTATTCTGCCCTTATCTCTTTATTCAGTCATGGTGTTTCATTATTGGCTGGTCTTTCCTTGGATTTTTGTGGAAAGTATTTCTCCTGCACTCTAGCATTGTTTTAAACATTTCCCACTGCTATTCTATCTCCTCCTTTGTCATTTTTTCCCCAGTTTACTGGCCCTAGTTTCATTGCCGTCTCCTCAAAATTTGCTTTGGTCTTTACTTTATTTATATCTTCCTGATCGTTATTTCAAACTTTATTATGTTATTGCTATTGTTTCCCTACATTTATGTCTCTTATCTGCTCAGGTTCATTTTCCATTTACTCAATCCAGCAGTGAATTCCTCACTTTTGTTGGGCTTCTTAAGTACTGGGTGAGAAAGAAGTCCTGAATACATTGTAAAAACTCCATTCCGTGCACCCCTTTCCCTACCTCTTTCCAGATTGTTTGGGTGAAGTTGAAATCTCTCATGATTATTCTATGTCTTTTACTCATTTTATAGATTTGCCTGCATATATCTTCCTCTGCTTCCCTCCTGCTATTAGGCACCCTGTCCTTCCTTATCCTTTGTCTCAATCCATTTAGATTGTTAATATCTAATGTTAGCTAAGTCCCTTTTCTCTACTGTAATTAAGTTGTCTCTAATTAGTTTAGTTACCCCCTCCCCTTCCTTCTAAATATGTTATATTCTGACATGATATTTGAAGCCCATCATTCCTGCCTATCAGCAGTGTTCTAGTTAAATCATTGAGTGATCAAGCTTTTCGTTTTCATAAGCCACACAATTGTATATATCATAGAATCTTGTCTGACACAAATGAAGATTGAATTGCATATACCTCAAGCTGCTGCCATAAATAGGTCTTGGTACTCTGATTTAGGGTTTATGCAACCAAGAGGCAAGAGTGCTAATAAAAAACCCTGTGGAAACCTCCAAGTCCATGAAATCCAAAAACGACAATTGAGCAAGTAAAATTATGTTTCGGTTTCCATGGTTACAGTTGTTACCACCGGATAAGGAAGGGGTCTCAGGCTCCCCTCTGGCCCCTTTCCTGGCTTGGCCATAACAGGGTTTAACTTACAAAACACAGTGCTTTAGTTTCACCTCAGTGAGTCCTTGCTCACTGCTCTCTAATTGTATTTGTAAATGAACCAATCAGATAGGTTTCCTTAGGTGTAAGCAAGAAAGATGTAAGTTTATTAGCCTTAACACTCTAACTCAGTTAAAAGGAGGCAGTGGCATAGTGGTATTGTCACTGGACTTGTAACCCAGAGACCAAGGGTATTGCTCTGGGGACATGGGTTTGAATCCCACGACAGAAGAAGGTGGAATTTGAATTCAACTAATAAATCTGGAATTAAAAGCCAGTCTAATGATGGCCATGAAACCATTGTTGATTGTTGTAAAAACCCATCTGGTTCACTAATGTCCTTTAGGGAAGGAAATCTTCTGGCCTTACATGGTCAGGTCCAGCATTACCATTGCTGAATCCCCCCATGGATGAGATCTGAGCTCTGTAGTCCTGCCACATCCAGCCATGAATGGTGGTGGACAATTAAACAACTAACTGGAGGAGGTGGCTCCACAAATATCCCCATTCCCAATGATGGGGGAGCCCAGCATATCAGTGCGAAAGATAAGGCTGAAGCATTTGCAACAATTGTCAGGCAGAAGTCCATCTCAGCCTCCTCCTGAAGTCCCAGCATCACAGATGCCAGATTTCAGCAAATTCAATTCAGTCTGCATGATATCAAGAAATGACTGAAGGAACTGGACACTGCAAAGGCTATGGATCCTGACAATATTCTGGCAATAGTACTGAAGACCTGTGCTCCAGAACTTGCCGCGCCCCTAGCCAAGCTGTTTCAGTACAGCTACAACAATGGCATCTACCCGGCAATGTGGAAAATTGCCCAGGTATGTCCTGTACACAAAAAGCAGGACAAGTCCAACCTGGCCAATTACCACCCCAGCAGTCTACTCTCAATCATCAGTAAAGCGATGGAAGGTGTCATCAACAGTGCCATCAACCGGCACTTGCTTAGCAATAACCTGCTCAGTGATGCTCAGTTTGGGTTCCGCCGGGGCCACTCAGCTTCTGACCTTATTACAGCCTTGATTCAAACATGGAGAAAAGAGCTGAACTCAAGAGGTGAGTTGAGAGTAACTGCTCTTGACATCAAGGCAGCATTTGACCGAGTATGGCATCAAGGAGCCCTAGTAAAACTGAAGTCAATGGAAATCAGGGGGAAAACTCTTCGCTGGTTGGAGTCATACCTAGCGCAAAGGAAGATGGTTGTGGTTATTGGAGATCAATATTCTGAGCTCCAGGACATCACTGCAGGAGTTCCTCAGGGTAGTGTCCTAGGCCCAACCATCTTCAGCTGCTTCATCAATGACCTTCCTTCAATCATAAGGTCAGAAGTGGGGATGTTCGCTGATGATTGCACAATGTTCAGCATCATTCGTGACTCCTCAGATAGTGAAGCAGTCAATGTAGAAATGCAGCAAGACCGGGACAATATCCAGACTTGGGCTGATAAGTGGCAAGTAACATTTGCGCCACACAAGTGCCAGGCAATGACCATCTCCAACAAGCGAGAATCTAACCATCTTCCCTTGACATTCAATGGCATTACCATCGCTGAATCCCCCACTATCAACATCCTAGGGGCTACCATTGATCAGAAACTGAACTGGAGTAGCCATATAAATATTGTGGTCACAACAGCAGGTCAGAGGCTAGGAATCCTGCGGCGATTGACTCACCTCCTGACTCCCCATTGCTTGTCCACCATCTACAAGGAACAAGTCAGGAGTGTGATAGAATACTCTCCACATGCCTGGATGGGTGCAGCTCCAATAACACTCAAGAAGCTCAACACAATCCAGGACAGTGCAGCCTGCTTGATTGGCACGCCATGCACCTTAGACAGCACCTTCCAAACCCACAACCTCTACCAATTAGAAGGACAAGGGCAGCAAGTGCATGGGAACACCACCACCTGCAAGTTCCCCTCCAAATCACACACCATCCTGACTTGCAACTAAATCACCATTCCTTCACTGTCGCTGGGTCAAAATCCTGCAACTCCCTTCCTAACAGCACTGTGGGTGTACCTACCTCACATGGACTGCAGCAGTTCAAGAAGGCAGCTCACCACCACCTTCTCAAGGGCAATTAGGGATGAGCAATAAATGCTGGCCTAGCCAGCGTTGCCCACATCCCATGACTGAATAAAAAAAAATAGGCAACACAACCACGCTAGCATGCATATGAGATAAACACACACACAAATAGATACAGAGGAGCAGAAAGAATTAAAGGTGGAGGGTTTTAGAGTAGTAGATGGATTTCAGTTCCTGTCTCTGGTTTGGATATAAAGTCCTTGATTGGAGTTAAGTCTTGCAGTTCTTGCTGGGGCCCAGTGCACACTTTCAAACTTGTTTCACTGGTACCAGAAGGCTGAAGAAGTCCTCTGTCTGCTTAAGCTGCTTCCGTGGGTCCCTGGAACTTTGCTAGAGAGAGAGACAGGGAGAGAGCGGTGCTTTCTTCTTGAAGTTTAATTGTAGTCTGCCTTTTTGGTCTGGCACCATTCAAACAGCTCCCAGGTTGGCTAGCAGGTTAGTCATGTGACCAGCTCTTTGTTTGAAACCACATCTTCTGCAAGGATTGTTGATTTCACCCTCAGTGGCGGGTGGGGGAGGGGTGGGGTGTTGGTGGAGTGTTGGCTCTTACACAAACAATGGCTTTCAATGACTTTTCATCATCATTATTGACAAAACTCATCTCGCTAATTGAATCAGGGAGCACTCCCATTCTTTCTCTATGCAACTGTATCTCAGAATGCAAATGTGCAGCCATGTTTTCAGGCGTTCAGCTCTGTGGTCTTTTTAAACAAGTTGGGCTGAATTTTACTGGCCCCTCGATGCCATGGGTTGCGGCGCGGGGGCTGGTAAAATTTTACAGGGAGAAGCCCGCCTCGACCCACAACATCGAGAAGGGCCCACCGCTTATTACCAGCAGCGGGGGGATCTTAGTGTAGCCCCCACAACCCGCCGCCTGGCGGCAGGCCCTTCATCTCCATATTAAAATGAACCCTAATGATGTTTAAATTAACTTACCTGAGGTTGGAGGCCGTCCCACACTGATTTTACGGACTCCGTTCGGCCTTCGCGTGCCCGTACGGAGTTCCGAGGTGAGAACCTGGTGAGGAGGGGGGTGGAATGACATTTTCAGGGCAGGAGTGGTGGAGGAACGGGGAAAACAATTGTGATTGGATGTGGGGATGGTGGGAAGGGGTTGAAGGGCAATAGATTGAAGGTAGGGGGGAAAGTTCAGGTATTTGAAAAAGCCAACTTCATTGCCTGAAATGACCATTGGGGAGGTTGAGGAAGGGCATCCATCACTTAATTTTATATTTAATAAAAATACTATTGATGTACCTTTAAAAATTAAAATGAATTGTAAGGGCTTAAAGCCCTTTAAAAATGGCTCCTGTACGGTAGCGCCGGATGCCATCTCCGGGAACGTAGCGGCCGTCTCCTCTATGTCATCGGGGGCAGCCGCTCCATCCCCTCTATTTAAATGAGCACTTGCGCGTAATATCGCAGGGGCTCAGGGACGGCGCATCAGCGCAGGATGCACGTCGCCATTAGAGTGAGCCGCCACGCACTTGGCGCACTCGTAAAATTCAGCCCATTATGTTCAATGTCCAGTAAAAGTTCAAGTAGTGTTCCATATGACAAAATCAACATGTTTCTATTTGGCCGGTGTGGTTTCCATCACACAGTGCTCAGACACAAGTGGCCTAAGGACTGTAGTTTGGCCATTCTTGATTTAAACTGTGTCCTAAATGGCCTAGTGTGTGACATGATTGTAAAGTCTTTAGTTAGGAACTCATCCATCACACTTTCATGTTAGACTTTGAATTACAACTATTAAATACAAATAAATTTGGTACAATTTATGAAAGAGTACACAAAAATGAAGAAGGATGGATCTATTCTGTGAGTAAGAAACAAGGGTGTTATGCAAGCTTCCTTCATGAGTGGAATATTATTCAACTTTTTACAGAAAAATAGGCAACAGGAAGGCTTTGACACCTTGTTGGGGAACAGTCACATGGGTACCTGTGTACCCTCTGGTACCACAACAAAGTAGCAAATGTTGATGTATATGTTTGGATAATAAGGCCTAGGTTTTCTGATTGTGTTACTTTTGATATATCCATTTTAATGGGTTATCATAGAATGGTTAAAGCACAGAAGGAGGCCATTCAGCCAGTTGTGTGTGTGTCAGCTCTCTGGAAGAGTAACTTATCTAGTCCCTCTCCTCCACTTTTTCGCCATAGCCCTGCAAATGTTTTCACTTCAGAGAATTATCCAATTTCCTTTTGAAAGTCATGATTGAATCTGCCTCCACCACACTCTCAGGCAGTGCATTCCAGATCCTAACTATGCACTACATAAAAAAAAAAGTTTTTTCCTCATTTCCATTGCTTTTTTGCCATTTACCTTAAATAAGTGTTCTCTGGTTCTTAACTCTTCCGCCAACGGGAACAGTTTCTCCCTGTCTATTCTGTTCAGACCCATCATGATTTTGAAGACCTCTATCAAATCTCCACTTAATCTTCTCTTCTCCAAAGAGTGAGCCCCAATTTTTCCAATCTATCCAGGTAACTGGAGTTCCTCATACTCGGAAGCATTCTCAAATCTTTTCTGCATCTTCTCGAATGCCTTTACATCCTTCCTAAAGCATAGTGCTTAGAATTGGACGCAATACTCTGGTTGAGGCCAAACCAGGGTTTTATATAGTTTCAACATATGCTACCATTCGCATTATGATTGGAATAAATGTTAGTCGATTCAGTTGTAAAGGGCATACAGCTGTACAATATCCTTTCCGCACCTGACACCCATACATCTGCAGTACTCGCGTGCATTGCGAGTCAATCATTATGGTTTAACCATAGCTTTTTTTTCCCTTTCCTTAACTGAGGAAAAATTTATATTCCTACCCACCATTAGGTAACAGACACTAACCAGGATTGTACCTGTGACCTTTCCAGTCTTTATGCCAGATGTGCTCACTGCCTAAGCCTAGAGAATCTACAGCTAGTACAAATGTGCAATCCCTAAGAACAGTAAGGTTAAGCATAACATTTTCTTCCTTCTTTTTCACTTTACTTAGAAAGTTCATGAATGTTTTAGGACAGCTGTCAGTGGAGTTCGTGACATGAACAATTGCATTATGTCACAGAGGGAATGCATTGAAAGGTATCCAAGGTGCTTATTTAGACTAGACCTGGTGGATTGTCTGACTGCGTTATATTGAGGTGTGTGTTGTTTAAGCTTCATGTGGCATAAGTTATCAGTTATTTGTGAGTCAATTCCTTGACTGCTAAGGTATATGAGACAGTTGCCACGGTTACACTTGCACTTCATGGTAACTGAACTGCTGTGAGATAACTGCCATGTAAACAAATACGGCTGTTGACTGCATACACGGTTCAGATGTTTTACATGTTTGGATTGGAATTTTTGTTCTGGACTATGTTGCAAGCAACTTTCAACTTTGAATTGCCTGGCAGCAGGTTTTGACAGTTTCGATGCCCAATTTCTACAATCAGATGTTGTCATCATGCCTGTTTACTATTCGAGCACTAAGATTCAAACTTTGTTGAAGACAAAACTTTTGTAATGTGCTCAAGGAACATCAACAGATGCCACTCGAGGCTTCACAATTTATGATGTTGAATTCTTTCAATCATTTTTTCACAGATGCACCATGTTGGGATCCTGCCAATATCATTCTAGTCCTGGCACAGATTCGCTGTTGACTAAAAAATTAATGAGCTACTTAGCAAACCCAAAGTTTACTTGTGTTGACCAGACCATGTCAGTTGCAAAATTTATGTATATTAATGGCTTCACATTTCAAGCCTTGTTGAGTGCAATTTTGATCTTTCACTGTAAGAGATCCGAAGTATTATTACTGTTGCAGAATCAAAATTATGAACTGACTAGTATCTCCTTGCTTCCACCATTGACAAGCTTTGGTTAATGCAGAACATTGGTGCTCATGTCATTTCTTGCACATCTATTGCCCTTGCCCTAGTCAACTATTCTGGCTGCCTGGGGACTTGTGAGTTGGTTTCCAAGTTTTTTTCTCATTAAAATCTCTTAACATTTGTACTCTCATCATATCTAAATGTTCTTCTCCAGACTAGCACCCTCCTCTCCTCTGGTTCCAAATTACTACTCCATCCATTTCACCATCAGAAGAGGTTATGTGTTTATTTTACTGGACTAGTAATCCATAGAGTATAAATTCTAATCCCACAGGGGCAGTTTGAGAATTTGTATTGTTTAAAAGTTCTGGAAATATAAAAATGTATAAGTTAAGGTGACCACCAAAGTTTTTGGACTGTCGTAAGAGCTGGATCATTAAATGTCCTTTTGGGAAGGGACCTGGTCTGGCCTGTACTAATGTGATTGAATGTTATCTAACCTCTGAAATGGCCTAGTAGGCCACTCAGTAGTACTCGACTGCTCAGAATGGACACTAAATGACCACATCCCTAGAATAAAATTTAAAAAGTACCATTCTTTCCGATTTTGTCGAAAGATGACATGGCATTGTTTCATTATCAGCCTTAAACTAAAAATAAAATCTTTATTATTACTAATTTCCTCCCCACACGTCTGAATCTCCTTTGTTTCTCGCTCAGTGCCCACCTCATTATGTTGGCCTGAATTTCAGGATGAGGCAGTGGCCCTGCCCATTGACTGGGAAGCTGTGGGCGAGCTGATCTCTGCCAGCCCTGGAAGCCATGCTGCTATTTTGCGTGGCTCAGGCAATTAATGGATGTTGGCTCAGAGCAGTAAGTGGGTTTGGGGCTTGCCGGGGCCAATTGGCCAGGCACTGATGAGGCGGAAGGGGTGTTTCAGCGGGGGTGGCCCATGCCACTGGTGGGGGGGGAGCCATCCGTGAGGCACAGGGTGTGCCTGAGCAGGAGGCCCCGCACCCAGCCCGCAAGGAGGCTGCCAGGTATTACTGGGCAGCCTACATAGGTAGCGAAGTGCCCATCTGCCACTGGTAAAATACCAACTTAACTTAAGGGCCTCAATTGGCCTCAGGGCAGGTGGGCCGCCTTTCATCAACCCCGCCGCTGGTTAGATAGGGGTGGGTGAGGGGCATGACGCTCCCACCATCTTACCCGAGTTCACCAAGGCCACAGTTTAAGATACATCTCTGGTTAAAAGGAAGGACTGATGTATAAGGTATCCATCTAGGCTTGCCAGGAGTGGCCATCCAGATTAATATCTCTCATACCAGAGTGATTTTTAAGTTTTCAGGCAGTGTTACGGCCAGCTGGATGATGGCGTGGCTTGTTCCTATTTTTACCTCCCAACTGCCCACAGAAAGTGTTTTTGTTACTTATGTTTTAACCCCTTGTGTTTTATTTGTCAAATAAACAGACAGTGGCACTCCAAAAGCATGACCCTGAGCTTCCGTTTGCTTGCCATTTCAACACCTACCCCCTGCAAACTCCCCCCAACCCGCCCCCCCAACCTGCTCTCATGCCCACATTTCTGTCCTTGGCCTACTGCAGTGTTCCAGTGAACATCAACACAAGCTCAAGGAACAGCACCTCATTTTCCGATTAGCCACTCTACAGCCTGCCAGACTGAACATTGAGTTCAATAACTTAAGAGCATGACTGGCCCTTTTTCGTTATTATTTTATTTTATTTTGTTTCTCATTTATTTTAACCATGTGCTTGCCTTAAACTGGGTTGTTCATGTTTGTGCTTTTGGCTATGGCTGTTCATTATTCTGTCATTAACACTCTCTCTGCACTAATGCTTTGTCTTTCATCACACCATTAGCACACTCTCTTTGTCTTTGACCAATGACCTCCTTGTCAGTTAATCTCTCTGGTCTTCTGTCCTATCACACACCTTCCCTTTTGTTCTCTTCCCACTCTCGCTTTACTTGCTTAAAACGTATTACATTTCTAACCTTTGCCAGTTTTGATAAAAGGTCATAGACCTGAAACATTAACTCTGCTTCTCTCTCCACAGATGCTGCTAGACCTGCTGAGTATTTCCAGCACTTTCAGTTTTTATTTCAGACTTCCAGCATCTGCAGTATTTTGCTTTTAAAGTTAACCTCTTTTTTTGTAAACTCAAGAAAACCTGTCCAATTTGGTTTTTGTTATGATCATAGCAAGTAAGTAAGCGACATACTACAGGCATAATGTAGGCATGTCCCCACAAAGACAGAGGATGGTACTGCCAAATCTAGAGCCTCCTGGTTATGTAGAAGCTTTGTGGTTAAAGCAGAAAAAGAAAGCTTATGACGATCACAAAAATCTTAATACTTTAGAAAGCCTAGAGGAGTATAGAAAGTGCAGGGGTGAAGTAAAAAAGGAAATTAGAAAAGCAAAGGGAGGACATGAAAAATTATTGGCAGGTAAAATCACAGAAAACTCAAAGATGTTTTATCAGTACATTAAGAGCAAGAGGATAACTTAGGAAAGGGTAGGGTCAATCAGAGATGTACAAGGGAACTTATGGGTGGATGCAGAAGTTGTGGGCAGGGTTCTTAATGAGTTTTTTTGTCTCTGTCTTCACAAAGGAGAGGGTTGATGTAGATATTGTAGTTAAAGAGGAGGAGTGTGAAATATTAGGTACGATAAGCATAATGAGAGAGGAAGTACTAGAGGGTCTGACATCCTTGAAAGTGGATAAATCGCCAGGACCAGATTGCATCCCAGGTTGTTAAAGGAAGCTACGGTGGAAATAGTGGATGTGCTGAGGATCATCTTCAAATCCTCACTAGATACAGGAGAGGTGCCAGGCGATTGGAGGTCTGCGAATGTTGTACAATTGTTTACAAAGGGTGTGATGGATAGGCCAAATAATTATTGGCCGGTCAGTCTGCCCTCAGTGGTGGGTAAATTGTTAAAATCAATTCTGAGGAACAGGATAAACTGCCACTTAGAAAGTTACGGATTAGTCAGGGATAGTCAGCATGGATTTGTTAAGGGAAGGTCATGTCTTTCTAACTTAATTGAGATTTTTGAGGAAGTAACAAGAAGGATTGATGAGGGTAGTGCAGTGGATGTGGTCTACATGGACTTTAGTAAGGCATTTGACAAGGTCCCACATGGCAGACTGTCAGTAGAATGAAAGCTCATGGGATACAGGGGAATATGGCAGGTTGGATCCAGAATTGTCTCAGGGACAGGAAACAAAGGGTAGTAGTTGACGGATATTTTTGTGAATGGAAAGCTGCTTCCAGTAGCATTCCACAGGGTTCAGTGTTGGGTCCCTTTCTGTTTGTGGTATATATTAATGATTTGGACATAAATGTGGGAAGCATGATTGGGAAATTTGCTGATGACACAAAAATGGGCTGTGTAGTTAATAGTGAGGAGGAAAACCGTGGTCTCCAGAATGATATCAATGGTTTGGTTGAGTGGGCGGAAAAGTGGCAAATGGAATTCAATCCAGAAAAGTGTGGCGTATTGATTTTAGGGAGGGCAACTAAAGCCAGGGAATACACAATAAATAGGAGGATATTCAGAGGGGTAAAAGAATTGAGAGACCTTGGACTGCATGTCCACAGGTCCCTGACGGTGGCAGGACAGGTAAGTAGAGTAGTAAAGAAGGCATATGGAATGCTTTCCTTTATTGGCCGAGGTAGAGAATTCAAAAACAGGGATGTAATGCTGTAACTGTATACAATGCTGGTTAGGCCACAGTTGGAGTATTGTGTACAGTTCTGGTCACCACATCACAGAAAGGACATAATTGTTCTGGAGCGAGTGCAGAGGAGATTTACAAGAATGTTGCCAGGGCTTAAAAGTTGCAGCTATGAGGAAAGATTGGATAGGCTAGGGTTGTTTTCTTTAGAACAGAACAGGCTATGGGGTGACTTACTAGATGTGTACAAAATGATGAGTGGCCGAGAGGGAGTAGAAGGAAGCACCTGTTTCCCCTAGCAGAGAGGTCAATTACCAGGGGGCACAGATTTAAGGTGATTGGTCGAAGGATTAGAGGAGACATGAGGAAATGCTTTTCACCCAGAGGGTGGTTGGTGTCTGGAATTCACTGCCAGGAATGCTGGTGGAGGCAGAAACGCTCAATTCTTTTAAAAGGTGCCTGAACATGCACCTGAAGTGTTGTAACCGGCAAGGCTATGGACCAGGTGCTGGAAGGTGGGATGAGATTGGGCGGCTAGTATTTTTCAGCAGGCACAGACACAACGGGCTGAATGGCCTCCTTCTGAGCCATAATTTTTTAATGGTTCTATAGTTCTATAGTAATCAAACACCTACTGAATCAGCCAGTACATCCACTTTAAGAAAGAATTAAATCTGTTGTGCTCAAACAAGGAGAAGGAAAAGAGGGAAGCCCTTCAACCCTTTCTCACTTGACCATAATGCAATCTATTAAATATATATTTTAAAAATCCCCCTCAACATTAAGTATTAAAATATTGAAACTATAAATGCCAGGAAATACCTCTTGTATTGATATCTTCCTTGCTTACACACCAGGATTTTAATACTCATTGCATGTTATTAAGATCAAGTGAGGGTGGTGGAAGTGGAGACAGCGAATTATTTCAAAATAAAATTGGACAAGCACTTGATGGACATAAACTTGCAGGGATACAGGGATTGATTGGGGGAGTGGGATTGATTGAATTGCTCTACAGTGAGTTAGCATGGACTTGATGGGCCGAATGTTGTCCTTCTGTGCCGTAATGACTCTGATTCAGGTTGACTTGATCTTGCACAACTTCTAATGGTAAGTGATAAAGTTGTTGGAATTTGTTGTCTACTTATTGCAGCTGTCCGAAGTCGATAGGAATGATAGTTTGACTGAATTTGAAACAGCAAATGTCTTGATTTCAAAAATGTGAACATTTCAATGCTGATTATAATGGACCTGAGTTTTCATGGGATTGTTTCTGTGACATTTTATCCCAAGCTCCTTGATTCTTAAGTTCACTAACTAGCTGCATTTGTCACACACATCTCCAGCATACTGAGAATTCATTCTCATTTTCATTATGGAAATAGAAATGACAGCATTTAAAATCATACAATATTGCAAGGGCGAGAATCACTTAAAACTAGGGGAAAAAGTTTATCGATTTAAAAAACAATTTATATCAAAGCCTGTTTTTTTTCAAACTTGATTTTCATTATGCTATGAGAAATGAATTCTCGCATATCTGAAAAAATTACTGATCAGATATACACTATGTACAGAGCCTTTCTATTTGTATCTTAAGATTCTCATTGCTTTGCCCACACAGCTGTCATTTTCAGAATGCCTGGCTTGCCATATAAACAATTAGTTGCAAATTCATGTGCTGAATGTATTTGTTACTCATGCAACCTTGTGCAAATGAATTCAATTTAGTTATATTAAAATTGGATTCTGTTTTTTGAAAAAAAAATGTTTGCTTTCTATTCCACTTGTCTAAAAGGATTTTTTCCTTGATTTTAAAAGGAAACAAAAGCATTTCTTTTTTCAAACTTCAATTGGTGAAATTTATTAAATGCATTCTATTACCAAACCCTGCCAACACACTTGACTGTGTGCATTGTTTGACTAGAATGCATTATGTGTGAGTAGATGAAAACTATATGAATAGCTGATCCTATTTGGGTTAGTTTGCCTATCTACTTTTGTTGGCATTAAAATATCAACAAAAAAACAATATTATTACTCATTTTCAAAACATATTTACATTGTGATAGTTCTTATTGTTCCTGTTCCTGTTCCTGTTGAATTACCTACTTCTGTGTAGATCTTGAGAAGGATTTAATGGCCCAGAGTTTGTGGTTAGTGATGAAGAACGGACGCTCACCGCTGGTCTTGAAGTAAGTCTTTGTATGACCAAGGCAGTAGCAATGCATCACCAGTTCAGTCCCATCATTCCACAGGTCGCAACATATTATCAAAGTTTTCCCACCCAACCGGAAAACAGCCAAATTAAACACTCAGGTATCTTTAGACAACAACAAATTAACTATTTATTTTTTTTAAATCAAATCTTAACCACTATGAAGATAAACCTATGTCTAAAGACTATATAACTTCTTATTTTAACCTAACGTCCCCATTTACACACATACATTCAAAGCTAACAGTTAACCGGTTTCAAAAGTTTTTAAAAATTAGCTGTTTCTTAAGAATAAATAAATAAGTAAGTCTTTGTGGTTACGTTCCTGATGGATGAGGTATTCTAATGTCAAAATAATCATTTTGATGAAATAGTTTGTTCTTAATTGACACTCAAAAAGACTTCGGCTGTAGCAGGCATCAAGACCACCGGCAAATTCCAGAAAATACAATCAGTCAAGAGAGATTCAATCTTGAAGCAAATACTTCCTGACTTGGAAGTAAAGAAAAGGAGTTTTGCTACCTTCAGCAATACAAATGATCTCTTAAAAAGGGCTTTTTTTTTCTCCTTAGGCAATTAACTTGGCCTATAGCTCATTGTAGAATTTCTGCTGAGAGAGAGAATAGACAGCTTTTCTTCAGTAGCACGCTTCGCTGAAGAGTCTCTCAAAACTAACTGGTTCAGACTGTTTTTTGCCAGTTTTAAACACAGTCAAATCGACACATTATTACCATGTGACCTCTCTCTCCTGCTGTGGCCTAAGTAACAAGTCAAGCTGGCACACTGTGCCTCACAAATCCAAAAGCTTCTCAGAAAGGCACACTGTTTCAAACAGAGTCTTAAAGGCACACTGTTCTAATCCAAGGATAAAATAAATACGGTTCTGTGACAGTCTTAAGGAGAGATGGAGTGATTTCTCTGGTGAGAATTTCACCCTTCTCGCCATGCAGTGGTAGTACAACTGATTGCAGTGTTCTTTACTGCGCTTTCCCAGCATGGAGCTGGACTGCTGTCATCACACTGTCCAAGCAGCCATTCACATTAAAGGATTCTCACAGAACCCCTCCAACCTGGAAACCAAAAGCACTAAAATAAAATTACTTACATTTTTTTACACAGAGCAAATTAGAAATTGCGGCATACACATGGAGTGAAGGTAGAAGCTAAAATATTCTGGAAAAAACTTTTAAAAACTATTTAAAAAATCTAACTTAAAAAATAATTATTAATCATTTAACAGCACTCCATGGTTATAAAATGATTTTTTTTCAGGGTCAGCTTTTTTTTTAATCGTTTAAGGGTTGTGGGCGTAGCTAGCTAGGAGAATTTAATTGAACAAGATGTAACTTTTGAAGGGGTTTCAAACAACAATGTGGGAGGGGTTGATATTCTCATTGATTTCAGTAATTGCCAGCTCTGGGGGGAGTGGGAGGCACAGTGCAGCTTGTGTTGTGACCCTCAGCAACAGATTGCAACGTCAGGATTTCTATGCTAATCTAATGCCATCCATTGTCAACCCTGCACCCCACTGCCCCCTGCAAAATCCTGTCCATTTGATTTTCTGTGACCAAATTAGGCTTGCATGGAGGAATAATATCTGCTGAATAGCTGATAATACACCAACGGGATGGGGAGTGCTTTTGTAATTGTCACATGATGTCAAGTGCTTTTAGACCATATATTACCGAGAGGTTCATTATGGAATCACTTCTCGCATTACCCATTTTCTGTGTAGTTGGTGCGCAAATTGTCAAGTTCTCACTACAGTGTGTTGATGCCAAGCTGTAAAAATAATTATGAAAATCATGAGAACTGCTTGATTAAATTTCACTCACTCCCAGCTCCCTATCATATTTTATTTGGGTTATTGGGAGTTATGGTACATCTACAATTGAGATACATGGGTCTCTGTTGACAGCAGTAGATTTTATACCAATACAAATCAATCTCTTGAAACATGATGATGGCAGAGAGAAAACTTAACATTTCATCAGGATCCAAAAAAGTTTGAAAATAATTTTTACAATTGATTCGATCACTTGTGACACGACGACCACTGCTGTCGTCAGCATCACTATTCCAACAAATGGCAGTTCTTCAATAAGGGTGCAGCAAAGATGAGTTGTTTCAGGCTTGCTGTTGGTCTAAAGACACAGGAAGACAGAAATGGTTTTACTAAAATGTAACTCCATTTTGGAGATTGACTATATTCACCATCACACTGGTGAACTGTGCTAAGAGAAGAATTTCTTGTTTTTTAAAGTAAACTGGGTGCTCTGTGGCAGGAGTGGCAAGGAACTGGATAATATTATCAGGAAGGAACAAAGAAGTTCCAATTAAAGGAGATATCTGTTCAAATTAATGAGCAACAGGACCTTGAGAAGTCCTATAAGAGTGAGATAACACAGAACTTAATGATCTTTGACGTCTTCTGCAAACCACCTTTACCTGGAAGTTGGCCAGCTCAACGAATGAGTCTTGCAACCAATCCACAGCCCTCAACTGTTGCAGCTGTTCTTCACATGATGGAAAATTACTGAAGCAGGCACAATTTAGATTTAGATTTAGAGATACAGCACTGAAACAGGCCCTTCGGCCCACCGAGTCTGTGCCGACCATTAACCACCCATTTATACTACTCCTACACGAATCCCATATTCCTACCACATCCTCACCTGTCACTATATTCCCCTACCACCTACCTATACTAGGGGCAATTTATAATGGCCAATTTACCTATCAACCTGCAAGTCTTTTGGTTGTGGGAGGAAACCGGAGCACCTGGGGAAAACCCACGCAGACACAGGGAGAACTTGCAAACTCCACACAGGCAGTATCCAGAATTGAACCCGGGTCGCTGGAGCTGTGAGGCTGCGGTGCTAACCACTGCGCCACTGTGCCGCCCACAAATAAGATGGATGGCACCAGGCTGGACTTTCTCAAAGGGGTCAGCATATAGTTGGACATTTTGGTCAAAGACAAATACCAGTTGGACAATAAGCCCCTGTAGGTATGATGTCTCGTCCCTCCCTAAAATTGAGGGATAAAAGAAACATTTAGGGAAACTTTGGTTTTGCAACTAGAGGAGAAGAAGTGGCTTGGTCAGTCTCCAGGAAGCTACAATCAATGCAAAGAAGTGACCACTCTTGGATGATTGTACGTAATTTGCTTGCTTCATATTGTGGGAATAAATAATTGTGTGTTAAGTAGTCCATAGTAGGGAACAGCAGTGTATTGCATGATTTTTAGATATTGCATGATTTTTAGATATCTAGAGTAACTCAATAAATTTTGATATCGGACTGTTTGTTGAGAGTAATCCATTATTCCTGTAATTCTCGTGTCTGAACCAGGTTAAGTAGACTAAAAAGTTTGATAACATAACACAAACCAAACCCATGTATAGAGCCTTTAACATAGTAAAACGTCCAAAGGCACTTCACAGAATTGTAGTCGGGGCAAAAATTGGCACCGAGCCAAGAGACAAATCTACAGGCTGAAGATTCATTTCAACCCCAAATTCTGGGACGCTGTGACAACATCTCACTGTGGCATTGCCTACTTTATTCATAATATTGAGGCCATTCGAGAATAAAATATAATCCCTATATATATGTTATGTAGTTATTCTGGATACTGCTCTTTATTTTTTTTTAAATTCCAATGTGCTTTTGCTTTATTTATAAAACATGAGCACATTGGACATTTTTTTAAAGAGCAGCATCTGGACTAACTGCATTTCAGTTTTGGTTTTACTCCATTCACTTCAAGAATGTGGAAATCTATTTTTTATAATTTTTCAGCTTCACCAAGAAATAGTTTTCTTTGTATTCAATTTTCAAGCTGCTATTTCCTCACATACACCAGCAAATGTACTCAATTCTCATTTTACCTGTTGCTGCTACAGGAGAATTAAAGCATTTGTCTTTGGACATCACACTGTCTATTTTGAATAAAAGCTGACACTGGTACATGAACCATCGTAATTCTATTCACATCGCTACATGACGTTGGATAAAAGCGGACAGTTCATACATACTGATACTTATGGCTCAGCGTTAACTTATACGTGAATTGTACAATTGAGGAGTCACACAAAGTGTAATAATATGAGCTGAGCCATTACATCCTTCACAGAAAAAGGACAGGAGATTTGTGCTAGAATTACATAGAATATACGGCATAGAAACAGACCATTTGGCCCAACCAGTCCACTTTATGGTTTATGATCCACTCGAGCTCCCTCCCATTCTTTCTCATCTAACTTTATCACCATAATCCTCTATTCCCTTCTCTCTCATGTGCTTGTTCAGCTTCCCCTTAAATGCATCGAGGCTATTCACCTCAACTACTCCCTGTGGTAGTGAGTTCCACATTGTCACAACTCTCTGAATAAAAAAGTTTCTTCTGAATTCCCTATTTGATTTCTTGGTCACTATCTTACATTTCTGGCTTCTAGGTTTTCTCTTCCTCACATGTCGAAACACTTTCTGTATTCACTCCATCAAACCCTTCCATAATTTTAAAGACCTCTATTAGGCCATCCCTCAGCCTTCTCTTTTCAACCAAAAAGAAACCCAGCCTGTTCAACCTCTCCTGCTAGGTATAAACTTGCAGTTCTGATATCATCCTTGGAAATCTTTCTTGCAACCTTTCCAGTGCCTCTATATCCTTTTTATAATATGTGACTAGGACTGCACACAGTGCTCCAAGTGTGATCCAACCAAGGATCAATATATGTTTCGTATAACTTCCCTACTTTTCAATTTTATCCCTCTGGAAATAAACCCAAGTGATTTTTTTTTTGTTATGGTCTTATTGACCAGCACCATAACGTTTAGTGATTTGTGTATTTGTACTCACTAATCCCTTTGCTCCTCGACCCTGTTTAGATTCTTATGTAATATGTGACCTCTTTATATTTCTTACCAAATTGTTCTTGATTTATGCAGAGCGTGTACCTCTGAGATGATAGTAACATGAGCTTTTCCATCTATAATAACATTTATCATCTGTTATATTGAGTATAGTGTCTGTATATAAATATTGTCGCCAAAAATATAATTGAGCCATATAATACCATTGCACATGAATTGAGCGCTTGTACACTGTGTAATCTGTAGATGTAGAAAAAGCAATTATTGTCAGACCTCCCAGGAGTTTGCGTGTCTTTGATTTGTGATGAGAACTACAGTCGTGTGAGCCATTTATTATATTTGTTCAGCATGAACATTTATTTTTAATGATCTTGATGAGGGATCTCTGACCACACTCTTCCTGTTTGTGTTTGCTGTGATTTGACGCCTCCTTTTAAGTGTGGGCATTATGCTTAATTGGCTGGTAAGAGTAATGAAAATCAAATGCTGCCTGAGTTGAGCTGGACAGGGGGTCCAGCCCTACACAAATTGGGTGCTTTGATTTCTGATAGCAGTACATGAAGATATTTATAATATGAATTTTCCAGGCTACACAAGTATTGAATCCATTTTAAGGCCACAAATCTACAGCACAGGTGGGTGTCCAAATTCATGCAAGTATGTAGTATGGTTTCAATGTTTTCAAAACTGATTAACACACAGTGTACTCTGAGGAGTAGTTGTGGGTTCATTTGGACGTGTGTTGGAATAGCCCATTGCTAAGCCATTAGGCCATGTGAATGAATAAATGTGAGAATCAGATGTTTGTGTTATGATTTAATTATCAAATTTATGCCAACATGATAAGCGATGAAAATCAAAGGCATAAGAAAGTAATTCAGATACTCCTCAAATATAATACCACATCTTTGGGTTATTACTATGACTATCTGAATAATATAGTAAAAATGCAGAATTCAGTGATCTTCCCAGGTGTCCAGCTTCCTTTGAATACATCTGTATTCAATTGTTTTCCTTAAGTAAGCCTCATTCACTTCTAACTCTGTACTTTGTTGCCCTGTTCAGTGGTGGTTTCCAAGAAAATGCACAATCACAACATTGATTGCATGTATATACTGTACGTGCACAAATTTTGATCACATTTTAAGCTTTCATTACAGATCACTCTGCCTAATACACCATAATACCCTACTTTATGTATGACCATCTCAATGATTTTATGTGGCTTTTTCAGTGCCAACTTTGTTTTCCCCAAGCTGCAATATTTAAAATTCTTTGCAGTAATAATGGGCAGAGATTCACTTGACTGTTCTGCATGTTAATGCATTGACTGCTTATTGCTTAACTTTAATAACAAATAGTTTTGAACTGCATGTAATACTTATGACCAACTTGTGTGAGACAAGTCCAGTTTCTTTCGAGAGAACTAAAGAATTATTGGGAGGGAGGGGTATGAGAGAGAAAGGCGGATTTCTTTTTTTCTTGTGACCAAAATGAACTGAAGGCATTTGAGATTCTAGGAATCATTTTCTGATACAGTTCGTTCATAAATGTTTTTGATTCTTCAAAGAAAATCATTTGAATAGAGTGTGTCAAGCATGTGGCAAAGTCCTTAGCTGTGACTGCTGATGATGCAGAAAATCTTCAATTCAAGGTGACAGACAAGCCTTGGTTGGTGGGTTATTTTTGATTTTTCAAAGGAATGGCTTTCCTAAACATTCAACGGTGTTACTGTTATCAAGTGCTGAAATCATAATGAGATGGTCAGATTTGAAATCGAATGCGAAAAATGAATAAACATTTTTTTCTGTAGCAGTGTGTTCTCATCTCCAGCTTTTTTTTGGTCTGGGGTCAAGTGGAAGAGAAGGCAAAACAATTGGAGGCAAGTTTGGTAAGGTGATTCCAACGTTCACCCAACTGCTGCTTTCCCATTCCAGGCATCGTACTTTCCAGGCATTGTCCATACCTTCTGCTTTCACTGCTGCAGGCCAACTCCCCAGCAGGAAACACATAAAATGTTTTTGAATTGTGTAAATGTTCTTTACTGCTCCTCCTTGAGCTGCTTTCTTTGGCCTCACCTACAAACCTGTGCTCTGTTAAGCTTCGCATTCTGTAGCTGACATTATGAAGTAGATTGCAGTGATGAAATTTCTCTTTAAACAAAATGGAATTTGTTTGTTAATTGCAGAACAAAAATGAGTATGCTCCTGTTTTTGTTTGTTTCATTCCATAGAACATCATATAGCTATTTGTTGTTACATAATTATGGTAAAATAACTTACAAATTGATGCCATTTTCCCTCAATCACAATCTAACTTTTGTTTTTTTTCTTCAAATTGGCATCATACAATTGTTTCAACATCTGTCACAATTTTGAGAGAAGAAATGAACCAGGTCTGTTAACCGTGGCACGGAGTCAACTCCCCCTTGTCCACAGCTACAGTTACTGGCTTAGTACAAAGAGGGGGAACTCAGTCCTTTCTTTAACTATCAATTTACTTTATTCATGTTGTTGTACAATGTAAGAATAAGGCTTATACACTTAGTTAGACAAAAACCTACAACTTTCCCTGAGTTATACAGTTAATAACAAAACTAGCTAGAATTCATAAGCACACCCACTAGGTTCCTCTGACCTTTCCCTGACCTAGTCACAGAATACAAAGGATATTACCCGAAAAAGGGAGAGTTAACGCTGGCCAGGCGTTCCGTTCTCTCTCTCTCTTCTACGTCGTCGCCGCGTCGCTCACGCAGGGTCTTCCGCTTCCACGATGGTTGATCTCCGGAGTTTTCGCTGGCTCTATGCCCAAAAAGCTCTATTCTTATCCTGTTGCTTATCTCTCCAAATCTGAGCTGTCTCTTTCCAGTTGGCTTAAACTTGCTCACCTCGTTCACAGCTTCTCTTAATTGGCCCAGGCCCAAAGACCCCGGTATCACACCATGTCCAAATAAGGCCCTTTTCCTGTGTCTTGTTCTTTGTCTTGTCCCATAAAGCAATTAGTTCAAACTGGTTTTTACCAGCACAGGCCAGTGTCCGAGCTCCAGGTTACTACAGGTCAAACAATCCCAGCAGTTTGTAACTGATTCTGTGTTTCTTGCAGCCCCTGGCCAACAGGTCCTATGTCAATCTCTGATACCCTTCTTCCATATTAACAAATAGGACTTGCCTATCCTTCTTAGAATAAATTAAACTGCTCTGCAGCAGGTAATTCTCACCAACTGGTGAAATAAACCTAATTCTGTTTTACTGGGAAAATGAGGACAGTGTCCATAGGTAAAGAATAGGAATCCATCAACTTCTGTGTGCATTTCTTTGAACATCTGGATGTAATTTGGAAATTCGCAGCCTCAACCTCACTTTGGTTTTCAGTAGCATTGTAACAGGACTTAGTGAATGCATGCGAATGATTTAACCTCTTTAAATCTTTTTTAATGCTCATCTCATCACAGTTGAAGAAATAAAATTGCAGAGAAATTTAACAAGTTGCCTTGAAGCCAGAGTAGAAAAAGTAGATGAGTATTTAAAGTGATTTGCCACAGGAAATAAATGCATGCACTTGAATCGTGAATCACTTACAATCTTCGTTCTCTCGAGTTAATTTATTCCAAGCACCTTTTTTAATCTAGTTATTGAGTGATGGGGAAGGGGTTGAGGAATCTTAAAACTGTTTATTGTGAGATGTGAATGGAGTTCATGTATTGATACCACCAATGTTGCAATATAATTAAAGCCTCAGGATCCAAAAGAAAAGTAATATTCAACTGTGGAAATAAACTACAAGTATTGGCTTGTATCTTTATCTAGCATAGTCACAGTAGCTGACAAAAGTTTGGCCTACTCCTGCTCTTATGATCCTTTCAATCCCTCAAGCCTGTTCAGCTATTCAATCAAATCATAGCTGATTTGAATCTTAACTCAGTCTATCTTCCTTGCAATCGTAACTCTTCGTACCATTGCCTATCAACCTCAGTTTTGAAATTTTCAAGTGATGTAGCCTCAATAGCTTTTTTGGGATTCCAGATTTCCACTACTCTTTATGTGAAAAAGTACTTCCTGATATCACACCTGAATGGGGCCTTACCCTAATTTTAAGGCCCTCTTGTTCTGGACTCCCCGGCCGGGGGATTTAGTTTGTTGCAAGGTAACTTTATGCCCAGTTTTTTTTTACAAGTTCTTTTACTATCAGATTTCAAAATTCACCACGACTTCAGATAGTTTCTAAATTCAATTTATTGTTTGAATTTTAGTATTTAGACATAGGATAAAAGTAGCTTACAATATTGTGGCTGAACATTCCTTTTACTTACAATCACACTACAGGTGATCAGTCCGTAGCTCTATGTGTCAGTCAGTTGATTAAACTGCTGCTTCTTGTTCCTCTTCCTATTGACTGTAACAGCTAGCACCGATTGTTCTTGTACTCCAAGTTTTATGTCCTACAGTGTGGTGTACTGAAATGTTCCTTTCAAGCGAGATAGGTGCTAATTAGTCAGATACACATTGTCAATTTGCCTCGAGACACTGCCGACTTCATCCTCCAATTTCCACAGTTCTTTTGCTATGGCGGTGCTGAGTATTCTTTGCAGTTTTGAGCCCCCGCAGTTCTCAATTCCTTTTTGTTTATCTCACCATGGGAATGCCCTCAAGTCTCAACCACGTATAATGTGCTGACAGACATAACACCTTTGCTTATCGGTAATTTCATCCTGTGGGCGAACACAATGTGCTGATAACAGGGTTGATTGACCTACAAGCCGGAGATAGCAATTTTGCTTATCAGCAATTTCATCTTGCAGGCAATACCTTATACTGATCAATGGTGGATTGACTTCTTGGGCTGGATTTTTGGAATGGTTCACTGACCCAATTGAAGGCACTGGAAACCTCCTAAAGGCGGGAACTTGTCATTGACAGTAATCTTAAAAGGCAAGCTGAAGCTATGACTGGCCTTACCATTGCCTTCAATGATGCAGCACCAGGGAGATCGAAGTGCCTCTGTGGGCATGGGCACATGTCTCTGGGCAGCACCCCATTTCTCTGATGCCTCCCTGGAGGCACTCATTGATGTAGTGTCATAGAGGAGAGAGCTTTCCTTCCCAGCCTCAGGAAGCAGATATCACCCCGGTGAGACCAAGAAGGCATGGATGGAGGTGGCCACGGAGGTCAGCAACCAAGGACCCACAAGAGTGACCTGGGTCCAGTGCAGGAAAAGGTTCAATGTCCTCTTGCAGTTTCGTAAGGTGAGTGGCCAGTGGCACCCAAGTTCTTGGGCACCAACTAAGTACCAGAATGCAAGCGGCCTAATCTCACAGAATGTCCATAGTTCCTACTCACATTGTCAGAGTAAGTCAATATTTGCTATACTGAGATGCTGCCACCCTCACAAATGGGGTGGCATTCAGATGGAGCCATCAATGAGGGGAACATCAGCTCATGTGCATGTCATGCTGGAAGAGATGAGGGAGGGCAACCTACATGTGAATCTCTCACCTCTCATCCTGCAGGAGAAAAGAGCCCATAATATGTGGAGATGGCCAGAATGGGTGGTGGAGTGGCCCAGTTCCACACACTGACAGTAATGAAGGAGGTGGTGCTGGACTCCACCAGGGTGCCCTCAAGGCACACAGTGGGGGATGGCGAGACAGAAGAAGCAACAGGGTCATTGAATAGCTCTCAGCACAGGACGTGGCTGAATTCCAATGCTGTAGACACAGCATTCCTGCAATGTTTCTTGCCTTCAGGGAAGGTCTCAAGAAAATAAAAGAAAGCAGGAGCCATTTAAAGGGGAAAGTTCCAGCTAAGGATTATTGCAGTAAAGATTTGGTACCATGACAACCAAATACCATCAATAAATTGGAAAACCCAAGCGCTCCTCCATGAGTTCCAACTCTTCAAACAACACATGCAATTTTGCTTTTTGCATCTGGCTCTCAGAGATCTTGGCAAGCAAGCAATCAAAATAAAAATTGTAATCTGCAATGAAGGGACCCACCAGATCAACACCTCAGGACTATCTGCAATGGACCAGAAGGATCCAGCGAGACACTGGACTACATGAGAGGACCAACTGAACGTCAATTTTAATTTTAGAATCCATCATCTGGAACTGATGGCATACAAACTGTAGTGTTTGATTGATCTGGGTTTGATTGCATTAGTCTGTCCACTTATCTGTGTTCACTGTGTTAGATTGCTTAAGCCTATGGGTGGAGCTTAGGAGTTAAAAATGAACCTAAAAAAAACACAGCTTGGATCTTTGACAGAAGACACACTGGCAGCAATGAGAAGACATTGGCCTGAAATTGTGTAAGAATTGTTCAAGTTTAATGTGCTGTAAATAAACCAGTTAGTGATTTAATACAAGCATGATATCTACATTGCTCTGAGATAAATCAGATATACATACCATATCCAGCAACCTGGTGTAAACATATACATACAACACTCCAAGAATGCCATCGATCAATTTGTAAGCAGATGCCGTGAGAAAAAAGTCTGTGATTCCTCAGGAGTGGAGTTATCTGAAAGGATCAAGGCATTGGTCATTGCGTCTACCCCAATAAAAGCTTTTCAGAAACAGCTACTGGACAAAGAAAAAGGTTATGACATTGAAAGTCTCCTGAAAGAAGGCAGGAAATTTGAAGCCATAGCTGCAAGCAGACAGTGCATATGAGCGTAGGTGAGGTAGCCAGGTCACCTCAGCACAGCAAGATATATGTGACAATTGTAGTCTGATGCACCAATCAAGAAATTGCCCCACTTACATAGATAACTGCAGGTTGTGTGGTAAGAAAGGGAACTGGGCAAGCTGTGCAGGAGCTCTGGTGATGGAAAATTGGCCAGAGGTCACAGCAGGCCAGGACCTGACCAGAAACAAACACCACCTTCTGGGAGAAACAGGGATGCATTCATAAGAGGTCAATCTAAACATAGACATGTCCACAATATAGACAAGGACGTGAGTAACAAAGAGGGCACTGATGGTGAACAAGCTTTTCACACAATAACAATTGAACACCAGATGGATGTGGTTACATAGCAGGAAGCATTCACTACCATTTACATTATATGCCCAGAGAAGAGTGGCCAGCACGAACTGCATTGCTGCAGTGCATCTTGTAGAGGGTACACACTGCTGCCACTGTGCTTTGGTGATGGAGGGAGTGTATGCTTGTGGATGGGGAGCCAATCAAGCGAGTTGCTTTGTCCTGAATGCTGTGAAGCTTCTTGAGTGTTGTTGGAGCTGCACCCATCCAGGCAAGTGGAGAGTATTTCATTACACTCCTGACTTGTGCCTTGTAGATGGTGGACAGGCTTTGGGGAGTTGGGAGGTGGCTTACTTGCTGCAGAATTCCCAGCCTCTGACCTGTTCTTGTAGCCACAGTATTTATATGGCTGCTCCAGTTCAGTTTCTGGTCAATGGTAACCCCCAGGTTAGTAGGGGATTCAGCGATGGTAATGCCATTGAATTTCAAAGGAAGATGATTTGATTCTGTCTTTTTGGAGATCGTTAATGCCTGGTACTTGTGAGGTGCAAATGCTACTTGCCACTTATCAGCCCAAGCCTGAATATTGTCCAGGGGAGGTGGTGGCATAGTGATATTGTTATTGGACTAGTAACCCAGAGACCCATTGTATTGCTCTGGGGACATGGGTTCGAATCCCACCACGGAAGAAGGAGGAATTTGAATTCAATAAATTCAATTCAATTGAATTCAATTCATAAATCTGAAATGAAAAGCTAGTCTAACGATGTCCATGAAACCATTGTAGATTGCCATACAAATCCGTCTAGTTCACTAATTCCCTTTAGGAAAGGAAATCTGCTGTCCTTACCTGGTCTGGCCTACATGTGATTCCAGACTCACAGCAATGTGGTTGACTCTTAATGCCCTCTGAAATGGCCTAGCAAGCCACTCAGTTGTATCAAACCACTACAAAGTCAATAAGGAATGAAACCAGACGGACCACCTGGCATCGACCTAAGCACCGGAAACGACAACAGCAAACCCAGCCCTGTCGACCCTGCAAAGTCCTCCTTACTAACATCTGGGGGCTTGTGCCAAAGTTGGGAGAGCTGTCCCACAGACCAGTCAAGCAACAGCCTGACAGAGTCAAAATTATGGAATCGTCCCTTACAGACAATATCGCAGACACCGCCATCACCATCTCCGGGTATCTCCTGTCTCACCGGCAGGACAGACCGAGCAAAGGTGGCAGCACAGTGGCATACAGTCGAGAGGGGATTGCCCTGGGAGTCCTCAAGATTGACTCCAGACCCCATGAAGTCTCATGGCATCAGGTCAAACATGGGCAAGGGAGCCTACTGATGATTACCACCTACTACCTCCCCCTCAGCTGATGAATCAGTACTCCTCCATGTTGAACACCACTTGGAGAAGCACTGAGGGTGGCAAGGGTGCAGAATGTACTCTGGATGGGGGACTTCAATGTCCATCACCAAGAGTGGCTCGGTAGCACCACTATTGACCAAGCTGGCCAAGTCCTAAAGAACCATAGCCTCTAGAAGTGGTCTGCGGCAGGTGGTGAGGGAAACAACAAGAGGGAAAAACATACTTGACCTCATCTTCACCAATCTGCCTGCCACAGATGCATCTGTCCATGACAGGATTGGTAGGAGTGACCACTGCACATTCTTCTGGAGACAAAGTCCCGACTTCACATTAAGCATACCCTCCATCCTGTTGTGTGGCATTACCACTGTGCTAAATGGGGTAGATTTCAAACAGATCTAGCAATGCAAAACTGGACATCCATGAGGCATTGTGGATCATCAACAGCAGCAGAATTGTACTCAACCACAATCTGTAACCTCATGGCCTGGCATATCCCCCACTATACCATTACCATCAAGCCAGGGGATCAACTCTGGTTCAATGAAGAGTGAAGGAGGACATGCCAGGAGCAGCACCAGGCATACCTGAAAATGAGGTGTCAACCTGGTGAGGCTACAACCCGGGACAACCTGTGTGCCAAACTGTGAGAGCAGCATACGATAGATAGAGCTAAGCGATCCCATAATCAACGACTCAGATCCAAGCTCTGCAGTCCTGCCCCATCCAGTCGTGAATGGTGGTGGACAACTAAACAACTAATAGGAGGAGGTGGCTCCACAAATATCCCCATCCTCAATGATGGGGGAGCCCAGCACATCAGTGCAAAAGATAAGGCTGAAACATTTGCAACAATCTTCAGCCAGAAGTGCAGAGTAAGTGATCGATCTCAACCTCCTCCTGAAGTCCCCAGCATCACAGATGCCAGACTTCAACCAATTCGATTCATTCTGCATGATATCAAGAAATGACTGAAGGCACTGAATAGTTATGGGCCCAGGTTATGGGCCCTGACAACATTCTGGCAATAGTACTGAAGACCTGTGCTCCGGAACTAGCCACACCCCTACCCAAGCTGTTCCAGCACAGCTACAACACTGGCATCTACCCGGCAATGTGGAAGGTTGCCCAGTTATGTCCTGCAGGACAAGTCCAACACGGCCAATTATCGTCCCATCAGTCTACTCTCAAACATCAGTAAAGTGATGGAAGGTGTCATCGACAGTGCTATCAAGCAGCACTTTCTTAGCAATAACCTGCTCAGTGATGCTCAGTTTGGGTTCCATCAGGGCCACTCAGCTCCTGACCTTATTGCAGCATTGGTTCAAATATGGGCAAAAGAGCTGAACTCAAAATGTGAGGTGAGAGTGAATACCCTTGACATCAAGGCAGCATTTGACCGAGTATGGCATCAAGAAGCCCTAGCCAAACTGGAGTCATTGGGAATCATGGAGAAAACTCTCTGCTGGTTGGAGTCATACCTGGCGCAAAGGAAGATGGTTGTGGTTGTTGGAGGTCAATTATCTCAGTCCCAGGACATCACTGCAGGAGTTCCTCAGGGTAGTGTCCCAGACCCAACCATCTTCAGCTGCTTCATCAATGACCTTCATTCAATCGTAAGGTCAGAAGTGGGGATGCTCGCTGATGATTGCACAATGTTCAGCACCATTTGCGACTTCTCAGATACTGAAACAGTCAGTGTAGAAATGCAGCAAGACCTGGACAATATCCAGACTTGGGCTGATACATGGCAAGTAACAAAGCCACACAAATGCCAAGCAATGACCTCCTCAAACAAGAGATAATCTAACCATCTCCTCTTGACAGTCAATGGCATATGATCACTGAATCCCCCACTATCTACAGCCTGTTACCATTGACAGGAAACTGAACTGGAGTAGTCATATGGCTACAAGAGGAGGTCAGAGGCTCGAAATCCTGCGGCGAGTAACTCACCTCCTGGCTCCCCAAAGCCTGTGCACCATTTACAAGGCACTGGTCAGGAGTGGGATAGGATGTCCGCCACTTGCCTGGATGGGTGCAGCTCCAACAACATTCAAGAAGCTCAACACCTTTCAGGATAAAGCAGCCCTCTTGATTGGCACTCCATCCACAAACATTCACTCCCTTCATCACCAACGCACAGTGGCAGTAGTGTGCACCATCTACAAGATGCACTGCAGCAACGCACCAAGGCTCCTTCGACAGCAGTTTCTAAACCCGCGACCTCTACCATTTAGAAGGAGAAGGGTAGCAGTTGCATGGGAACACCACCACCTGCAAGTTCCCCTCCAAGCCACACACCATCCTGTCTTGGAACTGTATTGCCGTTCCTTCACTGTTGCTGGGTCAAAATCCTGGAAGTCCCTTCCTAACAGCACTGTGGGTGTACCCACCCCACATGGACTGCAACAGTTCAAGAAGGCAGCTCACCACCAACCTCTCAAGGGCAATTAGGGATGGGCAATAAATACTAACCTTGCCGGTGACACCCATATCCCATGAACGAATAAAAATAAAGATCTTGCTGCATATGGACATGGACTGCTTCAGAATCTGAGGGGTTGTGAATGGTGCTGAACATCGCACAACTATCAGTGAGCATCCTCACTTCTGACCTTATGATGGATGTAAGGTCATTGATGAAGCAGTTGAAGATGGTTGGGCCTGGGACACTACCCTGAGGAACTCCTGCAGTGATCTCCTGGGACTGAGATGATTGCCCTCCAACAAAAACCATCTTCCTTTATGCTAGGTATGACTCTAATCAGTGGAGCGCTTTCCCCTTGATTCCCACGACTTCAGTTTGGCTCGGGCTCCTTGATGCCACATTCGGTCAAATGCTACCTTGATATCCAGGGCAATCACTCGCCTCTCACCTGAGTTTAACTTTTTTCCATGTTTGGACCAAGGCTGTAATGAGGTCAGGAGCAGAGTGGTCCTGGCAGAACCAAAACTGAGCATCGGTGAGCAGGTTATTACCATTTAAGTGGCATTTGAATGCATAGTCGACGACACCTTTCATCACATTGCTGATGATCAAGAGTAGACTGATGGGGCAATTGTTGGCTGGGTTGGATTTGTTCTGCTTTTAGTTTAGTTTAGTTTAGAGATACAGCACTGAAACAGGCCCTTCAGCCCACCGAGTCTGTGCCGACCATCAACCACCCATTTATACTAATCCTACACTAATTCCATATTCCTACCACATCCCCACCTGTCCCTATATTTCCCTACCACCTACCTATACTAGGGGCAATTGTTATTGGCCAATTTACCTATCAACCTGCAAGTCTTTGGCATGTGGGAGGAAACCGGAGCACCCGGAGGAAACCCACGCAGGCACATGTTAAACTTGCAAACTCCACACAGGCAGTACCCAGAATTGAACCCGGGTCGCTGGAGCTGTGAGGCTGCGGTGCTAACCACTGCGCCACTGTGCCGCCCATTTTTGTGGATAGGACATACCTGAGCAGTTTTCCACATTGTTGGGTAGATGTCCATGTAGCTGTACTGACACAACTTATGGGCACCATTAAATAGGAGCACAACAGGAATCTGCACATCCTAATCCAGACAGCCAGAAAGGAAGGCCGGGTATTCAACAGCAAGAAGTGTGTCACTAACATGAACCACATCAACTTTTTTGGCTCAATCTACTCAATCCCAGCATGGTAAAGGATTTCCAGTCCATGCCCAGTCCATAAGATAAGGAAGACTTATGGAGATATCTTGGTCTATTTAATTTCCTAGCACCCTCCATCTCAAATTTTTCAGAGAAGTCTTCATCTCTATGGGAACGCCTTAAAAATGATATGCCATACCTGTGGCACGAGACCCACCAGCGTGCATTTGATTTGCTGAAGGAATCACTGTCAACAGAGGCATGTTTATAGTATTATGACCCAAATAAAAATGACATTCTTGAAGTAGATACTTTATTAAAAGGTCTCGGAGCATGGCTTATTGCAAGAAGTTTATCATCCACACAGGCCAGCTATTCCAACATTGAAAGAAACACTCGCACTAGTATTTGGAATCACCAGGTTTCACAGTTAGATCTTTGGCAAGCATTTCATAGTCGAGACGGATCACAAACCATTGGCGATGATATGGCAGAAACCACTGGCCAGCGCACCACCTCGACTACAACAGCTATTAATGAAGGTTCAAGGGTACGACTATGAGGTCAGATATAAGCCTGGGAATCTTATGGTGCCCTCTAACACCCTTAGCAGACTACCCAATCCCAGAAAGTGTGAAGACATTCCATTAAACAATCAGGTTGATGAATTCGACATAGAGCTGCAAGATATATACCAGATAGATTTGATGCAATTCGGACAAAGGACTAGTGAAGAACTACAGGAAGAAGCTTCCAAAGACTCAGTCTTAAAGAAGATATGACAACTCATTGTCAAATGATAGCCTGACACAACACAAGAAGTTCCTGAAGAAGTCAGAATCCTTTGGCCATACCGAGATGAGTTGGGGGTTTCTAGGGAAGGCAGGTGTTAATTCCACAATTGCTTCACCATGATATTCTTTCACAGTTGCACCAAGGTCATATGGGTGTTACAAAGTCCAGACGACTTGCACATGAAAGAGTCTACTGGCCAGAAATTAACGAATATCGAGCGAGCGGCACAATTATGTGATGCATGCCAAGAGTATCAACAAAGCCAACATCAAGAGCTGCTCCATCTGCGCAAAATTCTGCCATATCCTTAGTTAAGGATAGCCACTGACCTCTTTATTAATGGCGATGATTTTCTGTTGCTTACTAATGACTTCTCCAGTTTCCCCATAATCCAACAATTGAGGGACACGACAAGCACATCAGTTGCCAACACTATCAGTTTATTTGGTCCCCCAGAGGAAATAGTATGGGACAATGGCCCACAATACAGCGCCAAATCATTCAAAGACATGTGTAAGAAATGGGCAGGGAACCATGTCAAATCTTCACCACATTACACTAGATTGAATGGCCTATCTAAGAATGAATGGTACGTATAGTCAAGTCATTGATTGTGTAGTGTTGAGAAACCAAACAAGATCTGCACGTGACCATGTTACACTTGAGGGCAACACCAATTGGCACAGGATTACCATCACCTGCAGAAATTATAGTTGGGAAGCAAGTAAAGATAACTCTTCCAACTCATCATTTCATGAAATCTTTGTCAAGCCAGGACAAACTGTTGATGAAACAAGAACGGATGATAGCTGTGCACCTAAGTATGCAGGCGTGGAACTACAATTGTTAGAGAATGGACAGAAGTTCAGAGTGATCCATCCACAAGAGAAGACGTGGTTCCCTGTGGAAATGTCCAAAATCTGCAACGAGCCAAGGTTGTATGACGTAATTACCCCTAATGGAGCTATATTCAGAAGAAACAGATGTCAGCCGAGGGAACTAGCTAACAACATTGTGACTGACAACCCCATCACTTGAGAACATCGCATTGTGGACTACAAATCCACAGAACGTAGTGAAGAAAAGTAACAAGTGCAATGCTCAAGCACAGGATGACTGTCAGAACACATAGTTGACAAGTCTAGTTCTCAATCAAGCTGCACAGTGACAAGATCAGGTTGAGTCAGTAGACCACCTGTATGCTTCAGGTGCACTTAACTAAAAGACATGAGTCAGTACGTATGTAAATACTGTTCAAAACTGTTCTGCTAAATTATGTAAATAGTTTATCTTTTGTGTATTTCCATTTAAGGAAAGGGGGATGTTGTGATGACACTAACAGTTTGAGTACTGCATTCCTCATCATAGGAAGTGATGTCAACCAACACGTGATCGGACAGTTGAATTCGCTTTAGTCTCCTAGTTGCACGTGTATGATAGAGCTGTCTTGTAAACTTGCACTTCCTAATAAAGAACCTACTATGTAATTACACCTCAACTGAAGATTTTATCATATCCTATTGCTGAAGAAAACAATAACATATCACAAGAGGTTGAATCTGTAATAGCTCATCCTGGCTGGTCTGTCAAATGTCAGAGTAGCCTGTTCCCATTTGGCCTCTCTCAGTTGGGCTTTGTGCATTCACCAGGCCTTCCCCTGCTGACCCCAGGTGCCCAAGTGATGCCAGCAGCCTTACTTCTCTCTCTGGATTCTTGCCACTCACCACTGAGAAAATCAAGTCTGCCAGCTCCAGCTATGGCTACCCTGTGCCACTTTTGGAGCAGCAGTGTTTTATTTTGTTCCTCTGCATTATTTTAATCAGCCCTGCCCATCATCCTCATGGCTCCCCCATAGTGTTCAAGTCTAGTACACCCTGCCATGTTCCAGACATGGCATGCTCCCCATCCCCTTCTCCTTCCTTTAAAAATTGAAAACTGCTGCTGACAAGCTTGTTAATGAGCTCAACAAGCATTTAATTGGAGGCGTGCAGGGTTGCTGTTTCCTTCCTTCAGCATCTCTTTAAAAATGGCTTTGCCTTCTGAAGGCAGAAGGCCGCAATGCCAACCTCCGAGGACACAACCTTTAAATCATGCTGGTGCCCGCTCCCGCACCCAGCAGCCTTTAAAAATCCAGTCCCTTGTCTCTGCAGAATACACACTGTGTTGATCACAGAATGTCTTCGCCTCTGGCGTCAGGCTTCCTTGCAAGGCCTGCTGGATCTTTTTGGTCAAAGCATGCCCAGTTTTGATTGGTCAGGGAGCACTTCTCAGCATTAACTGACTGAATTTGATTGCAGCTGCATCTTTTACATTGTCTCCACCTACATTAACAAATTCTTTAATCATCATAAACACCTTAGTTAGATCACCCCTTAATCTTCTATACTCAAGGCAATGCAAGCCTCGTCAATGCAACCTACTATCAGAATTTAACTCTTTATGCCCAGGTATCATTCCGGAAAATCTGCCCGGCATACCTCTGACACTAATGTCTCCTTCCTGAGACGCAATGCCTAGAGCTGAACTCAGAACTCTAAATTGGATCTAGCCGCTTCTTAACAGTGTCCCATATTGGCGTAAACCACAGCAACATGTATCCAGGAAGCATAAGTCCCAACTCTGATTGAAAATACCTTGTTAATTTCGACAATGAGCAACAGTGATACCAGCAAAAAAACAAGCACCGTTACTGGAAAGCCATCTTGAACCAATTATTTCACAGAACAGTTGTTATGCTATTTTCCCAAAAGTGATGTGCTAAGTGTAATGGAAGATACCATAACTGTAATAGCATGATGAACCAAGCTTCACCATGAGACCACATTGAAGAACTGAAAACATAATTTAAATCGCTCTTTCCATTTCATGACCAGATGGAGACAGACTTGAGTTATGTTGCCTCCAGTAAAATTAGGAAAATGCAGTGGGTTTTTTTTGATTATACTATAGTATGTTGTCTTCAGCAGTGAAGTAAAGCTCCTAGGTTATATATTCCTGCTTTTCTATTTCTCTTTCAAACAGAATTAAAGGTGTCAGGACCAACTCGAATCTGAAAACAAAATAATTTGCAACTATGTTGAGGGAGAAAGAAGTATTATAAAATTGGTGACTAGGGTCTTTAATGAAGTCCCAACTGGATATTAAACAACTAAACCCAAGATATTGTCTTGGGTGCAGAAGTGCTCATCATTCCCATAAGACAGGAAAATGTGGGGGAGGGAAGAACAAAACCGTAGGTCTGTGATAGTATGGAAGGCAGGAGAGATTAAATGGCAAAAGGGATAATGGTACAAGGCAAAAGGACATGGTAATGAGACAAGTAAAGAAAAAAGAGATGGGTCTAGAAGAGGTATAAATGGGAAAAGCAGAATCAATACCAAAAACCATTACTTTTGTTTTACAGTTTTAAAATGTTCCCAGATATTTCTGTATTGGTGAAAGGAGATACAAGGAAAATGCTTCTGGTAAACTAGAATACTTCATATGATGAAACATGGACAAAACTGGTCAGCAAATCATTAAGAGCACAAATGATATTTAATGACTGTTTAATCTAAAATATTTTCTTTTAACTTTACTCAGAAGTATATATAGTTTGGAGAGCCATTTTAATACACCCTGCCTTTTCATTTGATTCAAAAACTGTTTCTATATCGCTGTCTCATACTAACTAGAATGGCATGTACTTTGATATGTTCACACATGTACGCACACACTTCTATTGGGTTATTTATTTTGCGTGTTGTTTGCCCAAAAAGTTAGCTTTTTTAATTTTACAAAAAACTGAGAAACATCACCCAAATGCTTGAAATTAAAGTGAATCTAACTTTTTCAACAGAAATTTAGTCCAATGGGAGTTTATTGAAGATATAAAGCATTTAATAAGTCTTAATTTATCAAGCCACTGCATAGTCAACTGTTAGCTATTATAGTGCACTTAATGGCACCCAGAAGATTGAGAATTATGCAACATGTTTCTGCTACTGATGGCTACATGAGATTGTGACAAAACTTGGTAGTAGAAACTCCCAAGTCTTATACAGAATGCTCTAATGTTGTAATGATAGCAGGATTAAGAACCTGAGTATACACCTTTCCCAGGCATTCTGGATGTTGTAGATAACGCAACCTTAAAGTTCCCCTAAATCTGGTATTTGAAATGCTTTATCAAAAATATCAGAGTGAGTTAGCAATAGCTTCCAGATGGTCCAAGAGGCCTATGAGGAATCCATTGTTGGAGTTTGTGGGAGAACATATAGGAACAAAATATAGATGCAACAAATAAGCATAAATCAAAGCAATAATGACATTTTATTGTCACTTTTTGCACTAGATGTTTTCCATACATAGTAAAGGAATTGTGACAGGGTTCCTGCCAAAGTTCATTGTGTAGTACCTATAGTAGTAGGCTGTGTACAGGTTTACATAGTAAGGTTTGTAAATCATCAAATGTATAAGCAGCATAATAAGCAGCAATTATGTATTTTTGTGCATGACAATGATGTATTTGGTTTGATTGATGTATTTGGGGATCTCGTTCAACATTTTTCTGTGGATTTGTCAACAAAACTATGAACTTGGTTATTATTTCTGTCATCAATCCTGAAAATTAAAAAAACAATGCCCTTCAAAACCCTTTCCCTGCAAAAGGTTGTCATGACTGTGAGCCACAATTCATACTGTAATACAAGATTGACCATGGGCTTGCCTAACGCACCTTTTAAAACTGCCTGCTCCTTACAGTTTACGGGACCACAATGAATGATCCATTAATTTGGTGTTTAAAATTCATTTGGTTGGCAATTATGGATTATATATGCTCACATTTTGAGAGAAAGTTTCATATGCACAACTGCCTGATTCACTGATTGCCAATACTTAGCAAAGGCTATTGAAGCTTAAACCTCAGTTTCCCTTAAAGTCAATGTACGTGGTCCTCTGAATGAACTGTATTACATCGAGTCGTGGTAGCATTTGTTGTTGAACTTTATTGAGTTCCTGGTCAATACTGTAAATATCAGCATGCTGAACTTTGATTTATTTGTTATTTACATAGCAGATGGATTGCAGCCAGTTTTTTAATAACATGGCAAATAGCTGTGCCTAATATTGCTTCTGTTAGGGACATTTTAGGGGCATTAGTAGAATCACTTCCTAGAAAGGGAAAACATCCTCCTAACATCTATCTTGTGAAGCCCATTAAAAATGTTATGTTTCAATGAGATCACTCAAATCACTATGGGCAGACATAGCTTCCACCTTTTCATGATGCCCTGTTAAGTCAACATAATTGAGGTTAAAGTGTCATATCCTGTGTTAGCTAAGATTTTAGCAATAAAAACATTTAGAATCAATGTGATTTGAAAATTTTGTACCAAATTTATCATTTGGTTAATGATTACCGATGTGCAGCTTCATTCTCTTATTGTAGAATATTGCTATATTGTTTCACTGATGTTATATTATAAACAGCTCTAAATGTGTCATTCCTTAATTACTGCAATCTTGGAATTTGACAAGAGTAACTTTAACTCTGGGCCAGGTTTAGAATTGTTTTGATAACTTACACTGATCCTTGATCAGATTTAGAGCTGTTTTGTTGGCCAGAATTCAATGTGGAGGCAGTGGCCCTGCCCACCGGCTGGAAAGCCAGGGCAAGACAGCTTCCATCAGCCCTGGAAGCCATGCTGCTATTTTGCGTGGCTCGGGCACTTAAGTGTCTGCAGTCGTGGCTTCTGCCCCTCTGAAGCAGAATGTCCCGCCTCCAAAAACTGCCAGTCAATCAGAGGGCCGGCAGCTCTTCAGTCCCAGCAGCGCCATTGGAAGCAGTGGCCACTGTTGGGACTGCACCCAGAAAGAGGAGCCACAATGGCGTCGGCCTCGGAAAAGGTAAGCAGGGTCAGGCGTCACCGGGGACAATCGGCCAGGCCTCAAAAAGGGAGGGGGGCTTGAACAATAAGGTGGGTGCTTCAGTGGGAGCGACCCGTGCTGCTGGGGTGTCCCTCCATGGGGCACAGGGTGCCCAATCAGGATGGCGCCCTCCCCCAACTGCCCCCACCCCAGCCCACAAGAAGGTAACCGGGTTTTACTGGGCGGCCACCTCAGGTGCCGAAGTGCCCATCCGCTACTGGTAAAATAACAGCGGTGGTACGAAGAGGCCACTTACGAGCCTCAATTAGCCTATTGGGGGGCAGGCCACCTGCCACCTCCCCCGCCGCTGGTGGGTAGCAGTGGAGGTGGGTAGGTGACAGGCACAGCACCCCCGCCATCCCATACGATTTTACACCCCACCCCCACTTCACCTCTTCGCCCACTTTCAGGGGTGGGGGGGTGGGGGGAATTAAAATTCTGGTCATTGTATCTGGTAGAGTATATGTACAGGAGGTAAATGGCTTGGTTGTTGTGGGAACAGCACAGAATAAGTAGAACGTTAGTTTGACAAAATAGAGTTTTTTGCCTATGGTGTTGTTGTCCTGTTGTCTCTACTGTACTTGCAATGTTAAAACCACGTTTGTTTTAAAAACTAACCAGGTTTAAGACTTGCATCTCATGATGCCAGTCTATCATTCTGTGATCTAGATAACCACAGAAAAAGCACAAAACTTTAACTGCTTATTTCGTCTTGCACGAGATCCATCAAATCAAAAATGGCTTGCAGAAGGTTGAAGATGGACTTCTGTCTACAACCCTTTAAATGGAATCTGCAGACGCTCCAGGGATAGGCTTCAATTCTATGCATGAGTGACAGTTTTATTTGATTTTAAAAGTTACATATTTCATTTCCTTGGTCTCTAGGTGTACTTCAGAGGCTATGTGGCAATTTTTATGAGACCATTGGGATGGGAGCTAGTGTTTCTGTGGGCTTCCTAACCCTCTTGCCCCCACCTAGACCCCTTTGCTGTAAGTTTTGTTACAGTAACAAAATGTGCCATTGTTTGTTATTATATTGAGGAGGTTAGGTCAAGTTCTGTAAAATGTTCTATATTGTATTGCTGCTTATCCTTCAGTAAACTCATTACATAATTTATATCCCTAGCCATGCTCTAACAGTGCGTTTATTCAACCACCTTGTGAAATCCAGGAGATTTCATATTCAGTAAGCTAAATGCAGTAATGAGGATTTCTGTTTGATTTACAGTAATACACATTGTGTTTAAGATCACATTTCAATTCATAGCAAGTGACAGCTCGATTGCAGGAATGGTTCTTAACTTGGAGCACAAGAAAAATGAGTAAAACCCCACAATGTAACACAACCCTTCACAGTACTCCACTAATCATGAAAAAGTTCTATTTGTAGTGAATACTTTCTCAGGACTCATTCAAATCACCTACACAATTATGCAATATCATTTGAATGTAAATTCCAGCTTAAAAAATAATGCTATGCATTAACAAAGTCTGCATAACCCAAAAAGAGAAGGCAAATTGGAATTGATTTCCTTTTAGCAAATTGTTTTACAGATATATGATGAAGCAGCTTGAAAGAGTCTGCTTTGGATGGAAGGAGTTTTCAGATGTTTTTATGAGGAGGTGGGATTGCTGAGAGAGAAGCAATTGCTTATGGGAAATGAACCGACATTGTTATGCTCAGGAACATTATCAAGGAAACCACCTCAACTCTGAACTATTCCAGTAACTGTAACCTGGACATTTTCACGCAGTGATTTGGAATTATCCTGGGGCTTCATTACTTTGTGTACATCATACATTGGGTTTCCACATTACACTGAGTCAAAACTGGCCAGAGGGCAGGAGATAGGCCAAGTCATCAGGGTGGAATCACAGTTTGAGTTCTGATGTCTGCTTCACTGTTGTTCAATATTGATTGAAAACCTAATCCTTCCACATGAAAAGGTACAGATATCTGAAGGGCATACACAGCTTTTGTATTGTACAGCTCTCCCAATAGGGTGAACCTAAGGTTGTGCTACTCTGAAGGGGCAGGATTACAAAACTGTGCTGGGAGAAGGTGAGCAATTCAAGTGAAAGAATTCAGAAAGTAGTTTTTAAAGAGTTGGGCATGGAGTGAATGTCGAAAAAATAACAAAATACAACTGGATAAATAAATACCCTGTTATCTGTGAATTGTCAGTATTGATTAAAAATAAACAAAAGGCTGATGCTGTTATCTATATGATGTGTACTTGGTTAGAGGAGCATAATATCAAAATGTGCAGCTGACAAAACTAAATATCCAACATCCTTCCATTGCTGCATCTAGTTACTCCTTCAAACTTTCCAGGATTTTTTGCCACTAACAAAGCCCATTGTAAGTGTTGATCATTCGATAATCGGGTATTTAAACTTATATTGTCTTGCTGGATATTCAATGTGCAGTCTGACCAGTGTCAGTCACAATTACTTTCTTTTGTATTTCACTCTTTTTTTTGGTCATATAGTTCATCATTCGGTTTGCCTTGTTATTTCCAGCTCTGCATTGCTTGGACATAATGGGTGTCAAGCACAGTAAGACTCTTGAAATTTCTTGCGTATTTCAACACTATTTATAAAGTACACGTGTCATCCATTTTCCATTCTTAAATGCAGTGCTTGCACTTGCATGCTTTAAATTTCATCTGCCATTCTCACATATTTTCTATAATTTCACGCTTAATTCATAGCCTTTTAAGTGGAACTTCATGAAATGCCTTCAAAGTTTATAGGGTTCATTACAGTCCATTTAAATTGTTCGTTCCTCAAAGAAATCAAGGAGATTGGTCAGACTGACTTGGTTGGTGTTGGACAGATGATCCTCATGTTTACTTCTGATCAATTCCATTCTTTTTCATGGAGTTAAAGTAAGTCTAAAGTATATAGGTTTCATGTGTCTATTATGTTTAATGTGGTCTTTCTAAAGTTGCCTCAAGTACTCCTCTAGCCTGCAACCTCATTATTCTATACTCCAAATATGCTGTTCTACATGCTCTTCATCCCCACTGCATTGAGATGACAACTAATCGTGTGGACTGTATTGTGGTTTCAAAACCGGAGAACTCCTTACTTCCCCCAATTTTTCTTGCTACAATCTTTGTGCTCTTATAACCAAGATTGGTATAATCTTCAGAAAATGCTGAAAATACTAGGGCAGGTCAGGCATGAAAGGTCATCGACCTGAAACGTTAACTCTGTTTCTCTCTGCACAGATGTTGCCAGACCTGCTCAGGATTTCCAGCAGTTTCTGTTTTTATTTCCGGTTTCTAGCATCCATAGTATTTTGCTTTGGTATAATCTAACCTACCTTGCTGATATACCTCAACTGTCTCACTCTCTTCAATCTTATTGACGCCCTTAGCTATTGAACTGAACTCTTCACCTCAGTTTTTGAATAATTTTTGGGGAAAAAAATCGGTTTGCAAAATGTCTTACATTCTGTTCTACAGCAGGACTTCAGGCTAGGAAATTCTATTCTTCAGCAATGGGGAACTGTTTAATTCATCGTTATTTGGAAAATATGGTGTGGTGGGGGGGGGTGTGCAATTTCATTACGGTTCTTGAGTACCTTCGTGTCTTTTATCCACACAGCATAATTTAAGTCACATTATGTCTTAACAAGAATGCCCCCCCCCAAAAAAATCCGATGATGATTATGTGTAGGATTTTAGTCAATTAAAAATGAATGTATCAAATCAGGAAGATGCCCATGTGATTCAGACTCACAGCAAAAAAAAACACTCATCGTCCAGCCAATAGTTGTGAAATCTAGTTAATTGGAAATCCAAATATCAGTCCCATTCTAGGCTGAGGTCCAGGGGCACATTGTGAAAAATAATATTTTTAAAGTTCTCTTTCAAGAAGTCTCTAATTTTCCTTTTAAATGAATCAATCGAGTTTGCTGCTACTTTGCTAGTTTTGCTTCTAAGGCTAAAATAATGTCCATATAACAATATTTCCTGATATTTTCTATACAGATCATTGCATCTGTGCTCAGTGACTGAAGGGTTTCTCTGTAAAGCCGACAAGAGGTGGTGCTGTTGGACTGTGTACCTGTGGAATCCTTGACAAGTGTGGTGCTGATATTCCCGGAAGCAGGTACGTGGAGTTTATTAAGTATTAATGTGTTAGTGGCCGATGTCATCAGTAGGACCCCGACTCAAATTTAGCTCAGATTTGCAGTTTGCGCAGTAAAAACTGCCTGAAAACAGCGTCGGATCAGAAGAGGCCCAGGTAAGTTATAAGTTATAACATTTTAAAATTTGATTTTTTTTTGTGGACCAAGAGCAGCAGGAATGACCTTCATGGTGCCACAATTCAAGTTTGGACCTCCTGTACCCTGCACAATTTAAGAATTGGCAGTGACTAGGTATAGGCTTCAAGACAATGCTTTTGTTTAAGAAAAGCATTATATCTGCACAGCAGATGAAACCTTAAGAGTCTGCAGAAATCGGCAAAAACTATGAAAGAAAGAAGTAAAACAGACTTACATTTATATAGCACCTTTCACGACTTCAAGATGCCCCAAAACATTTTATAGCCATTGAAGTACTTTTGAAGTGAGTCACTGATGAAATGTAGGAAATGCGGCAACCGACTTGCGCACAGCAAGATCCCACAACCAGCATTGTGATAATGATCACATAATCTGTTTTGAGGAGTTGGTTGAAGAATAAATATTGGTCAGGGCACTTGGGACAACTCCCCCGCTCTTCTTTGAAATAGTGCCATGAGTCTTTTACATCCATCTGAGAAGGCAGTTGGGGCTTTGGTTTAACTCTTCATTGGAAGCTGATTAAAGAATCTTTACCAGAATTAGGAAACTGAACCTTACAAAATAAGATTGATAGATACCGTTGAATTTTTAATTTTTTAATTTTATCCTCTGAATTGCTAGCTACCACTTAAAATGTCATGTTTTTCTATGGTGGTTTGTATATTGGGAGAGGAAAAAGGAATATTGTTCAATATTATGACAATGACTAGCATTAATATAGGATAAGTAGATAGGAAGAGAGGGTTTTACAGAGAATCATGCATTCTGCTACAGAGGCAGGACACACCTGTATATATTATCACAGAACACATACAGAATAATTGATCACAATGGGTGATTACAGGACTTAGCTAATGCACAAATTGTGGTGCATTCCTCAGAGTGAAGCCTAAATGGTTTGAATCCTTGATTAAATTACAGTTTTAGAAACTTTGCCTAATGTCAGTTTTTATTTCCAGTTAGTGCATTTTGATTCTTATTGTCAGCTGATATCTGGGAGTTGTCAAAAGTGGAGAATCTGTGATCATGTTCTCTTACACCTGTTGGCTCATTAAGCTGCTTGTTTTGATGGCTTAAATGTTCCTACTCAAACATCACTAAAAATGACAATTTAAGGATGATTGTTTTTGTTTTCCATTTTGTATTTTCAAAGCCATTATATCTTGCTCAATTCAAATTTCTGCGGTAATTTGTTTGCTGAGAGTAGTGGGGTACAACTTGGCTTTTGGCAAGCTAATGGTTAATCTTCTACAATTAGAGGATAGCTTTTGTGCACATTATGTAGAATACATTGGCTGGCATGTGATACAAGGCAATACTAAGGGGGGCAGTCATAAAACATGTAAAGCCCAAGTGTTTCATGAGCATAATGCAACCCTGGAATTCATTGAGCCTGAATTGGACTCCGGATAGATATATTTGGTGATTTCCATAAAATAGGTTTTCTTCCCCTCTCCACCCCAGAAGAAGCTACTTTGGAAGGCGCTGGCAGACTGTACTAAACAGAACACAAATTAGAGGGGAAAATTTTTATTGTAAATAAAAGGGTGGGTTTGTGTCAGGTTGGTGAGGGGGCAGGGGGTTGGGAGTGTAAAGTCAGAAAAATCTGTCTCCTGACCCAAACCCGCCCATTTCTAGCTTTAAGTGAGGCTGGAAGTTGGGCAGGCGACAAACCAGATCCAAGGAGGCGCGATTTGGATTTTAAATATGATAATGAGGCTGTGAGCCTCATTGTCATTCAGGTTTTCAACTTCTGCTGTTGTCAGCGGGGAAACCTGAACTGAGGACTTGGTGAATTCAAGAATGAAGTGCCTCTACACCTCCCTCCCTCCTGGATCCAGGTGCCTGACTGTTACATATTGTTATACTATCTGCAAAATGCTAAGAACTAAATAGCTAGGGACTAGTTGTTATGTGTAAGTGTTCCACTGGGGTCACATACACAGCTGCACTGGAGAGTCATGTGATATATAATAGAAAAACAGTCCTACAGCAGCCAGCATGGTGGCTGAACAAATAAGTGCGCCAAGGTGTGCACTTGCGCAGACGGGCTCCTGCTCTCTGCGCATGTGCTGCGTTCCGACTTGCCAGGACTGGTTAGCACATGCGCCGATGATGTCATCGCGTGACGTGTGCATCTTTGGGCAACGCACCTGGTCAGCCTCTGCTAACGCATTCACCCATGCGTCAAGCTCCGTACCCCCCCTCGCTGCTCTCGCCGGCCGCTCCGCTCCCGGCCTCACTGCTCTCGCCAGCCGCTCCGCTCCCGGCCTCACTGCTCTCGCCGGCCGCTCCACTCCCCGCCTCACTGCTCTCGCCGCCCGCTCCGCTCCCCGCCTCACTGCTCTCGCCGCCCGCTCTGCTCCCCCCCTCGCTGTTCTCTCCAGCTGCTCCATTCTTTCGGCCGCTCCACTTCCCCCCTCACTGCTCTCGCCGGCCGCTCCGCTACCCCCCCCTCACTTCTCTTGCCGGCCGCTCCGCTCCCCCCCCTCACTGCTCTTGCCGGCCGCTCCGCTCCCCCCCCTCACTGCTCTCGCCGGCCGCTCCGCTCCCCACTTGCTGCTCTCGCCAGCCGCTCCGCTCCCCCACTCACTGTTCTCGCCGGCCGCTCCGCTCCCCCACTCACTGTTCTCGCCAGCCACTCCGCTCTTCCGCCCGCTCTGCTCCCCCCCTCGCTGTTCTCTCTGGCTGCTCCGCTCTTTCAGCCGCTCCGCTCCCCACCTCGCTACTCTCTCCGGCTGCTCCATTCTTTCGGCCGCTCCATTTCCCCCCTCACTGCTCTCTCCGGCCGGTCCGCTCTTTCGGCCGCTCCACTCCCCCGCCCCCCTCATCCCCGGCTCGCTCGCTCGCCCCCTCCCCGGCCTGTTCCACGCTCCGCTCCCCCTCCATCCCCGGCCCACTCCGCTCCCCCCCTGTCCCCGACCTGCCTGCTCACTTTCTCCCTCCTGCCATTGTGTGCTGCCATGTGTTTAGGTCAGGTTGCCTTCGTGTGATTATTTGAGCAGCGCCATCTTTAGTCCTGGCAGCTGCCTGAAGTCGTAGATTGTGACGTTTCAGTGGCACATGCTGCATTTGCGCATGTGCCACTGCAGCGCCACCTAGTGGTAGCGTTGTCAGCAAACGCAGCCTTAAAAGAATTAGATAGGTAAAAATTGACCCAAATTAGTGCGAGAGAGAAAAAAAAACTGAGTGACTCATACGAAAAACGAAATGTCAGCCAGGACAGGAATGAATGCACAGCTACAGCCCATAATGAATTGGGAAGCTGATGATGTCATAGAGGCATTTGAGAAGTTTAAACAAAAGTGCAGATTGACATTCAGTAGTTTCCTAAAAGGCATTAGTGCAGAGGAGAGGGTCAGCTATATCCTTCTGTGGGCTGGAGATAAAGGATTAGATTTATTTAACAGGTGGGAGCTAAGTGAAGAGAACAGCAGAAACCCAGACAAAATTTTTGAAAGATTCAGCACCCATCTCCAGCCAAAATCAAATCATTGGATATACTGATATGAATTTCAAGGCCTCAGACGGGAACTAGGTGAGCCTATTGACAATTTTGTAACAAGATTGAAAAATGCAGCTAGAAAATGTAAATTTAAGGACACAGATGAAAGACTGATAGATCAGCCCATTTGGGGTTCTGCACATCGTGAAGTACAGAAAGCTCCAATCGGAAAGGACAAGCTCTCAATATCGCAGGCTGTAGACACTGCCAGAGCACATGAAACCACGAGCAGACAGATGAAGACACTGACTATCCAAACGGCTAGCCTTCAGTTAAGCCAAGAGAAAGGCAGCAGGGTTGATGCAGTGAAACAACAACAAAAGAATGTACACCAGCCGGAGAGAAAGATGTGCAGGAGTTGTGGATGACCACATGAATTGACAGACAGAAGGAAATGTCCCACAGATGGATCAATCTGCAGAGCTTGCGGAAAGACCAATCACTGGGAAAAGATTGCAGAACAAGGCGAGAAGGTGGTGGACGAGTCACCAGAGCCAGAGTAACAGGGTGAATGAGTAGTGAAAGAAACCAAAACATCCATACCCTGGAAGATGACGATGGGTTTGAGAACATGATAGACATAGGAACCATACAATTGAATGAAATGTCTGGATGTGACAGGTCCCAGAGAAAATAAATTCACGAACCATTCAGATCAGGAAGAGGGTGAGAAACAAGCCCACACTGATAAATCTGAAGGTGAAGATTGAAACTGGAGTGCAGAGTAACATCATCCCGCTCAGACTATACCAGAAGGTCTTTCCTGGAAATTTGGAGGAAAATGGTTATCCGAGGAAAGGTGCTCTGAAGTCAAACCACATCATGCAAACAGCATACAGGGGAACTGAGATTCGACAGCTAGGAACAACCCAGATCAGAGGGACACACAAAGGAAAAGATGTTAACGGTATGTTCTATGTCACAGAAACAGATGGTCCAGCTATCCTGGGGTTGAGCAGTTGCGAAGAACTGCAGATTATCTCAGTAAACCATGAGGTGAAAGAGGTGAACTGAGGGTTGAAAATAGTACACCCATTGAAAAGCGCCCTCCGATCAGAAGCAAAGAAGATCTGGTACAAATGTACCCAGAGTGTTTTGATGAGACGGTTGGATGCTTTGAAGATTTTGAGTATCACATCACTATTGACCCAGCGATGAAACCAGTGATTCATCCCCCATGTAAAGTACCAGTAGAACTAAAAGGAAAGCTTGAAAGAGAGCTCCAAGAAATGGAAGAAAAGAAAGTGAGTCACTGACCCTACAAATTGGGTAAATTCTATCGTGGTGAGAGAGAAGCCAAATGGACGGCTAAGAATTTGCCTAGATCCCAAAGATCTTAACCAAGCAATAAAGAGGGATCACTACCCTATTCCAACATTGGAACAAATCACACCAGCACTGGCAAGGACAAAAGCTTTCAGCAAGCTTGATGCCAGAAAAAAATGCCGACTGGAATGCGAAGCTAGATGCAGAATCTTCATTGCTGACAACATTCAACACACCCTTTGGACGGTACAAATTCCTGCGTCTACCTTTTGGCCTCAAAGTGAGCCAGGATGTGTTCCAACAGAAAGTAGACAAGACATACAAGGGATGCAAAGGAGCAGTCGGCATAGCTGATGATATCCAGATATATGGTGTAGATGGAAAAGCTCATGACAACCATCTACATGAAGCCATGGAGAGAACCAGGAAAGCTGGGATTAAGCTAAACGCAGACAAATGCATTGTGAAAGAATGCCAGTTCTTCGGAACGGTGTACATACCTGACAGTGTCAAGCCGAGTCCTGAAAGAATCTCAGCCACCTCTGGGATGGAAGCCCTAAGAGGTAAAAGAGGTTGGGAAGTTTCCTTGCTTTGATACAATACATAAGCTCTTTTATTCCGCACATGTCGGAACACACAGCAAACCTGCGGGAGCTGATGAAAGAAGATGTAGAGTACCAGTGGTCAGAGTCACGTGACCGGAGTTTCAACAAACTCAAAAATATAGTATGTAAGGAGACAAGTCTGACATACTATGACAGAAAGAAATCTGTCACTCTGCAAGTAAATGCTTTCATAAAAGGACTGGGAGCAGCCCTGGTACAAGAGGGAAAGCCAATAGCATTTGCACCCAAAGCTCTAACGTTCAGCTGAGACAAGATATGCCAACATAGAAAGAGAGCTTTTGGCAGTCATGTATAGATGTGAGAAGATCCACACATACCGCTATGGGCGAAAGTTCATAGTGGAGAGTGATCATCGTCCACTGGAGCAGATCTACAAAAAAAAAATCTATGTAAAACACCTGCAAAACTGCAGAGGTTACTTTTGAGGCTTCAGAGTTACGATTTCACTCTGAAATATAAGCCAGGAAGAGAAATGGTGCTGGTAGACACCCTATCTCGGTTTTCACCACAGGAGAAACACGAGATAGAAGATCAAGGTATAAAGATTCATCACCTAGTGAATATAACACCACCGAAACTTAGTCAAATTAGAAATGAGATCAGCAAAGGTGAGGAGTTACAGACGCTATCTCAGCAAGTGATCCAGGGATGGCCTGATAAGATACAATACACACAGCCAGCAATACGGCAGTACTGGTCTATCAGAGATGACATCTCACTAGAAGATGGTGTTCTGCTGACCGGATCCAGAATAATCATACCCAAAACAATGCAGGAAGAACTTCTCCAAACGATACACCAAGGCCACATGGGAATGAAGAAGTGTAAGCTCAGAGCCAGATCAGCTGTGCACTGGATAGGCATATACAAAAATATCAAAAATATGATGTCTACATGCAGTGTATGCCAGAAGTAAAGAAACACACAGCAAAAAGAGATGATAGTACTGAAGTATCACCCAGACCGTGGTATACTGTAGGAGTGGACTTATTCACACATAATCAAGAATGGTATCTCATAGTCACAGACTACGACTCAAAGTTCCCCTTTTATCCGGAAGGTGAAAGACTTGAGAGCCACAACAATAATCTCAGCAGTACGAGTTCTGTTTGCTGAGCAAGGGATTCCTGAAAGGTTAATATGTGACAATGGCACCCAGTTTACATCCAGAGAATTTAAGGAATTCACTGACCAGTATGGGTTCACCACTATCGCCTCATCAACACACTACCCACGGGGACACGGATTTATAGAAAGACATGGCCAGACGGTCAAAAGAACGCTTGTGAAATGCCAAGAGACAAAGCAAGACCCAAAACTGACCTTATTGTCACTCCGATCCACACCTCTCAAGGCTGACATGAAATCACCTGCAGAGCTGTTGAATGGAAGAAAATATAAGACAACTCTGCCAACAAAATACATCCTTCAAGTGACCAGGAGGAAGTGAGACAACAACTCACTGAAGCACAGGTAAGAAGAGAGCAACACTTCGACAAGTATGCTAAATCCATACCCAAGCTGTTGAAAGGACAAACTGTACATGTACAGGATCCAATCATGAAAACCTGGAGCCCAGCAAAAGTTGTTATTGAAGCTGAGACCCCGAGGTCATATATCATTGAGACCGAAACCAGTAACCAAATGAGAAGGAACAGAATCCATATTCGACCTACACCAGAGCTGGAACAACAGAAAAGACCATCAACAACAGCGGAAATATCACTATCCAGCAAGACAACATTAACAACATCACCAGCAAGTGGCACAACATCGCCTGTACAGCGTGCCAACTCAACACTGAGAGCAACAAATGCCAAATCTACAAGATGGAGGCACAACATCTTACCACCCAAGCGATACTGTGAATAATATTTTTTAGAAAAAGAATACATGCAATAAAAGTCTCTAAATAGGGGTTCAGATTATTTCCAAAAGTCAGTTGATAATCTTCTTTAGTTATATTGACAATTATATTGATATAGGGGCATTATGTTTTAAAGAAAGAGGGATGTTATATATTGTCATACTATCTGTAAAGTGCTAGGAACTCATTGTTATGTGTAAGTGTTCCAGTGGAGCCACATTCACGGCTACACTGGAGAGTCATATGATATGTAACAGAAAAGCAGTCCTACAGCAGACAGCATGGTGGCTGAACAAATAAATGAAAAGCTCAAGCCTTTCCAAGTTTAAAGTGTGATTATTTCCAACATCTGGGAACCAGAAAATACCAAGAAGACATAGCATTGACTGAAGAAGCTCTGCAATCGAGCACACCCCCAACAATTTTCCCCTCGAGGCCTCAGGCCTCAGACTTTCAACCCTCCCCCACCACCCCCCAACCCTACTGGGTCCCTAATTTCACCCCACCAACCCTAAGGTCGCCTATTCACCCCTTAGGCCTCTATATGCACCTGACCCCCGCGATTGACAGCCTAGCTAATCGACACCGCCCCTCCTCTCACCCTTCCCCTGATAGATCCCGTAACCTAATCGACCGCCCCCCCTCCCCGCCACAATTGATTGATTTTCCTCTGATCAACTCTCCTTCCCTCACCCCTGATCAATCCTCCCACCTTTGATGTGGAGTTACCTGCTGCTGAGGCCTTCATTGACCGGCTCCCCTCCCAACTGGAGGTCCAGCCTGTTAAAACTCAGCATGTGGGGGAATCCCGAATTGTGGGTTTCTCACTACTCTCTGACTGGCCGATGGACTGTGGGTCAGGTAAGTAAAAATTCCCCCATGACTTTAATGCATGCTGTTGTCTGCCATTTTGTTTTAAGTAAGAAGAGAATATTCAAAATAAGTACTCACTCCCCCAGCCAGACGAAAGTCAACTGTCTTATTTTCCTTGGTTTAAAGTCATAACTGTGTGTCATCTGATTTTTAAAAAAAGTCTTGCTTTCATGTGACCATGACCCCACAAATACAAATCCTTCAGTTTGTACTTTTGGCGGTGAAAGCAAGATGCGAAACACAGCAGTAAAGCCCAATTACACAGGAGGAGCACACTGTGGACCAAGAGAGAATAAAAGACATCATGAAGGGTGCAAAACATAGCCTCCTGGATCTGGAGAATCATTCAAAACTCACTCAAGCTTCCCTCTCGAACCATAGAAATGAAAGTCAGATGTAAGTCCTCTCAACAGCCCCAACTGGCTCGTTGGGTTTGAGTTGGTTTGTATTTTATATTGGCTTGCAAAACAAAGGAGGGTGGGATGGGTCCCATATACCAAAGATATAAAATGTACCTCTGCAGATGTGACTTTGACTACTTTCTAGATTCAGTTAATGTGGTGAATTTGAGCACCTCTTGCATGTGGGTGCAGCTGAATAATGATTCTTGTTAGAATTTTTATCTGACATCAGTGTTAATTTTGAAAACATTTGTTCTGTTGATAAGGCCATCCTGAAATGTTTGTCCCCTGTGATTTGTCACTTAGGTGGGGGAAAATGTCTGTTTTATGTACACAAAGATGCACATGAAATGTACTTTAGGCTTGTGTTATGATTATATGAACAAAGGAACTGGATTACACCATTCAGCTCTCTAACATGTTTCCCCATTCAAATGAATCATGGCTGGTCTGTATCTCAATTCCATTACCTGCCTTTGTTCCATATCCCTTAATACTCTTACCTAACAAATATCTGTTAAACTCAGGTTTGAAATTTTCAAGTGACCTAACCTCAGTTGCTTTTTGGGGGAAGAAAGTTCCAGATTTCCACGAGTTTTTGTGTGAAGAAGTGCTTTCACCCCAATAATAAAAGTAAAATACTGCAGATTCTGGAAATCTGAAATAAAAACCAGAAACAGAGGAAGAATTTTACTTTTGTCAGACGGAAGCCGTCCACCGACTGAAAAGTGATTGATCGGGCCCCAGCGAGGCAAGGGTGGTTGATTGGGAGTTGTGGGGGGAGGGGTGCATGTTGGGTGGTGAGGGTGGTGGGACATCGGGGGTGGCCCTCCGTCGAGCACAGGGTGCCTGATCATGAGGCGCTCCACCCTGGATCGGCCAAGGGTAAAATCCCTGTGGCGGCGGGTGGAGGCCCTTAAATGGCCGCTAACTGACCACTTAAGGGCCTTGATTGGCCTGGGATGGGCGGGCTGGTTTTCGCCGCCGCCACCCTGCGGAAAATGGTAGCGGAGGCAGGAACGGATCAGGAAGAACCCCAAGAGCCTCCCACTCCATTTTACGCTTCTCCCCCACCCGCCACCAACCCACTCTTTGTGGGGGGGGGGGGGGGGGGCACATAAAACTCCGGCCATAGTTAACGTTTCAGGTCTGTAACACACCTGAAATATTAACTCTGCTTCTCTCTCCACAGATGTTGCCAGACCTGCTGAGTATTTCCAGCACTTTCAGTTTTTATTTGCTATCACCCCTGAACAGTCCAGCTCAATTTTGAGTGTATGCCTCCTTGTTCTGAATTTTCCCTGCCAGAGGTAATAGTTTCTCTCTTATTTATCCTATCAACTCCTTTAATTATCTTCAACACCTCAATTAGATTACCCTTTTAATCTTCTGTACTCCAGGGAATACAAGCCAAATTTATGAAACCTGTCCTCATAATTTGACCTTTTTAGCCCTGGTATCATTCTGGTGCATCTGCACTGAGACTAGGTTTGTCCCGAGTGGTCTGCTCCCAATAACATACCCATTCATTGCAGTGTCATTGCAGAATCAGAAGTTCCAGTCCAGTCTGAATCAATGTAAATGAACCATGTATGGATTCTCCTAAATGATGGATTCAGCTCAGTCGGTTGTTCTGTGACTAATACTGTCACAAAGCCCCTTCTTAGTGACATCAATCTGCTAAAATTAATGTACTAGTATAGTACATTTATGTGTGGGTTTTAAAGACAATTTTAGTGGGATCGGTTACCTTTCTGGCACTATCTGCTGTCTCTCTCACTTACATTATATTTGATAGAATATCAGAGCCCACCTGCTCTGCTGCCCACTGTTTAAACAGACATTGATCATTCTTGACATATCGAGAGTGCTACTACCTGTTCCAGGTTTTAATTCATGCCAAGACAATGAAAGTGACAAAATGAAGTGTTTTCCTCTTCTTGCCACTCAGCTGTTGAGTTGGGATGCTGAATAGAACTGACAAAAACTCTTACCCACTTATTATATTTTACTTAGTATGGAGTAGTTGCTAGCTGAAGCTTACTTGCGAGTGCTCTTGCCTCTGAGTGAGGAAAGTCATGAGTTCAAGTCCCTGTCCAGACACTTAATGACAAAACCTAGGCTGTCACTCCAGCACAGTGCTGAACGAAAGCTGCACTATTGGCAGTGCTGGCTCACAGATGAAATCTTAAACCGAGGCTCAATCTGGCCTCTCTTCTGGGTGTAAACTATCCCATAGCACTACTCAAAAAAGAGCTGGGAATTCTCTGCAGTGTCCTGGCCAATATTTATCCCTCAACCAGCATCACTCAAACAGATTTTCTGTTCATTTTCTCATTGTTGTTTATGGGCCCAGGCTGTCCACAAATGACTGCTGCATTTCCTACATTGCAACATTAGCTACAATTTTAAAAGGGTTTAATAGGCTATAAAGCGCTGTGGGACATTCTGAGGTGGTGAATAGCGCTATTTTAATGCGAGTTGATTTCTATCAGATTTTGGCAAATTTATGGATTCAGAGCATATATGTGTGATAATTTATTCTTTCTTTCTTCTCTGCATTACTGTCGAAGCCAGTAGACCGCATATGGATTCTCAACTGTTTACTCAAGTGCAGAATTGAGCCCATTCCAGTCTGGTACTATGCAGTACTTATAATGGCAAGCACAGGATTCTAAAAGGAATGGGAAGGGACTCAACAGAGATAAAAATTCAGCTAAGATAAAGTTAGAAAGGAGTTAGAAATGGGTAAGACTTTAATACATTCCTCAAATTGTTGCTTAGATGTGCAAAGATGAAAATTGATGGGCTATCCTCACCTGGTTGGGCTTTAGGGAGTGAATTATGCCAGGCACAGGCCAATAAAAGGAGCTCTTAACTGTTGTAAAACATCCTGTTAACAGTTACTGCTGGAACAAAAACAATTCCCTGGTCTTAAGCCAAGTTTGATTGGAGCCAGTACAGGAGCTTCAATTTGATGAATTTGGAGTTTAGGCATTGTTACAAAACCTATAAAATATGTACTTGGCTTGTTCAGATTTTTGTTTTATCCAAGTAAAGATTTATTTCAGCCACAATTGTAGGATTACAAATTTTATGTACTTTTTATTACTGTTGCATTGAATAATTGCAATTTATTTCCAAGTATAAAATCGCTAAAAACTGTGCAGAAGCCTTAGAACATGAAAAGCTTAGTGAAGCACAAAGATCAACAGATCTGGGCATCACTGAGGTTCAAAATGTTGCTTCATGGGTTGCCAATCATTAATATTGGTGTGCTTTTGTAATCAGATTTTTAGGAAGTTATGCCAAATCTTTGCAACTTGACTCTTTCTCCTAGTTTTGATGAGATGAAAAATACATTTGTGGCAATCAAATATTTACTTGCAACAAACAAACTTGCAAACAAAGGCTCAGTGATACAGATGGATAATGTCAGGACTTGGTTGCATATAGTTAGTATCTTCCCAAAGCTTGCTACGTCATTCATGGTACCTCTAAAGGTAAGAAAGGAAAACACTCTTAAATATTGCAAGTATATCTGTCCTGGTTTCCTATAATCCCATACTTTGTTCAGTGGCTGTGAACTTTGGATATCATGTCTGATCCATCGCCTCCCTTTTTTATCCTTCACCAGAGTAGCCATCATACATTTGAAGCTTTGAACATACTCTACGCCATCATCTCCACAGTAAGGAAGACCAGTTTCTTAGTGAAGTAATTATTTCTACAGAAATTGCAAACCCATTTCAAATGCGGGGTTCTGGTCTTCACGATCCAAATCATTTGCATTCCAGTTCAGGTGACATTCTAAAGCTTTCAGATGTTGGAAAAAAATCCCAAATATTGATTCTGATCCTAATAGCCTAGTTTTTGCTGGAGTAGTATATCTTACAGCATGACCCATTAGTTAGACTTGTTGGTGTACATTTAGGTTTTAAAAATAGTTGCCCACAAGGTTGTTGGAATGCATTCTGATAATAACAGAGCATCTGGAACCTTGGTAAACAACAGGACAAACTGTTTATCTCCTTAACCAATGAGAGTTAAGATTGGAGGAATGAATTAGAGTGGATGAATTCAATGTGGTGCTGAAAAAAATGTGTTTTCTTTAAGCTCCTTGGGCTGGATCTTGTGAAGGCGGCGGGACCCTCGGTGCCGACTGAAAAAGCAGGGGAAGCCCTGCCTCGGCCTTTTTGTGCACCCCGGCGCGATCCTCTGTCGCTCCAGAGGCAAAGTATCCGTCCCTGGGATCCTCGTCCTTTTAAAGACGGGGATTCCACCCTCAAGAGTTGCTGGACAATCACAAGGCCAGCAACTCAGCAGTATTGGCAGCGTACTGGGCGCGGTGGCCACCGCCAGTATTACAGAGGCCTTGGACCCAGGCCCAGCGCTGGAACCCTGGACCTCAGGTAAGTGAGGCAGGGTCGCGGGGTCAGTCCGATGAGTGGGGTTGGGGGGCTTGGTGGCCATAAAGCCTAGGGGAAGGGGGGTCCTTGGAGATGCATTGTTTCCTGGCTGGGGACCTCTGTGGGCCACAGATTGCCCACAGAGAAGGGACCTCCCCTCTATCCCATCAAGCCTGCAGGGAGGGTACATTGTTTTATACCTTGTTAGATCCTAGCGGCTGGAAGAGACCCTTTAACTGGCTGTTAATAGGCCACTTTAGGGCTTTTATTGGCCTCTGGACAGGAAGGCTGTTGTCGGGTCGTAGGCTTATCCTGCCCCTGGCAAGATTGCTTGGTGAGGGGCAGCGATGGGCCTGCAACCACGCTGCCCTCCCCACCACCTCCCACACCACCACCCCCATCCCTGGTCACCCGTCACGATTCAATGGGTGCCCCGCCTCTGAACTCGCCTTGGGAGACCCATAAAAACCAGCCCCTTATCTCCTATTTGCATACTTTGGATGAAAATGTTGTGAAAACAATATATCATTCTGTTCCTTCCTATTCAGATTTGATGAGAGCAAAAAAAAATTCACACATCTTCAGTCCGCTTAGGAAAATAATTTCATCTTTCATTTATCACTATATTGATTTTACACCAATATCACTGTGAAGTTATCTGGTATTACTCAGTAATATTTCTAAGTGAAAATGGTGAGAAAATACAGAAATAAAGAAGTAAAACATTATAACTGTCAAATTATCAGGCCACTGGAGTGTGAGCATTTAGAAGGTGGAGCATTTTATGATGGAGTGCACTCGTGACATGGTTGACTATATCATGCAGTAGTATTGTGTTGTTCACATTCCTGATTACATTGCAGTCTCAGATTGCGATGCAACACTTCTCTGAGAGAGTGAGAAAATCGCAGAGCGATCTAACTTCCTGATCCTTATGGACAGTTTAGGTTGTCTTCAACAGAAGAGCCAAAAGACAGACGAAAGAAGCTTACAAGATGAGGGATTACCAAATACAAGGCAGATTCAGGGGTATATCTTGGAACTTTTAACAATGAGGTCAACATGAAAATTCAAGTTTCCCTTAATATTCATAATCTATTTTCATTCTTCTGCAGTGATCTTCAACCTCTTGTAGTGAGTCACTCACTGGATAGGATATTTTGCAGTGACAGATGATATCCTGTCACTGTCATGCAAAATTCGAAGGACTCTTTATACCTTTACACCCTGTTGTAGGGTAAGGATGATCAATCAAAAGCAGACAAATTTGTGGGCCTCACAGCCTTTACTTATTTCAGAAATCTTTTTAGACTATTGATTACCATTAGGGAAATTGGAATGCTATGATCTAAACAATCCTCTCTAAAGAAAGAAGTATGCCATTAAAGAAGACAGCAATATGGAACTAAAGGCAGGGAGAATTAAAAAGATCTATGATAAGCTAACTGACCCATCACTGTTTGAATCTGGACCAGGTCTATATTTCAGAAACTTAGACATGACTAACGCATCCTCAATTTTTTTTTTGTAGTGCACAGCTGACTCGTTTAAGTGTGCAGGCACGTTTTTTTGTGCAGCAGCACAGCTTAGAGGGAACATTGGGCATGAGATGGACTTAAAAAGGAAATGTTCATACACATCTGATCAAAAATGGTAGATCTATTTAAAACTGAACTAACAAAGTAAAAGCATATATATACTAGTGCAACAGTCTATTTGCTCCAAGAAGTCCACGTTTAGACATTTTCATCATCTGATCGTTATCTCAGCACTGCAACTGCATTTCATGAGAAGGTTTATATAGAAATAACAAAGTAAGGATATCTCCTATTGCCATCATAGAACAGAATTTCACTTCGAGATTGTGGTGTCTCAGTCAAATAGAACTGTTGACATTTTGAGTTGGCCAGTTCCTGATGCATTCCCTACACCCACAGTTGCCAACCAGCTTGCAGATGTGAAAGAAAGGGAAATAGATATTGTAACAGCTGGGCAGATTCATCCTATTTGTCACTGCTGAGAGTGATTTTGAGAAGTTTGCCATAATGCCACAAAAAGTTTTTCTTTCCCCCCACTGGAACAACTGTGAGAAATAGTCTCAAGTGAGTAATGCTATTTCCATAAAACACTTTCTGAATATCAAAATTGGGCTTCCTGCCTATTTCCTTTGATCCACTGATGGTGTTTGCTTTGTTTTATTGAAAAATTATGATTGTATTTTTATTATGATTGTAGTTTTCAAATTATATTTTTGGTTGCCGAAGCGCCATGACACTAAAAAATATAATTCTTCTCACTCATTTCCTCTTGCTTTTAATGTTTCTACCTATATTTGCTGCACTCTACAATGTTCACTTAGTAATGACTTTGCACAGGCTGAATACAAAATAGCAGCGTGCTGAGAAAATTAACTGCTGACTTCCATAAACTACATGGTGATATCAATTTAATTTTGAATCATTTAAAAATATTGTTCACTAAAATTCTGAGCAGAATTCACACAGTATAAGAATGCGATTTGTGAAGCATGATTTCTCTCCCACTTATGTCTCAGCTCTTAAGCTAACAGGATTACCTATCTATGGGATATAAATCACATACCATGGCTTCTGACGAGCTTGCCACGTGTTCAGTGCTCTTTAAATCCACCAAAGGCTAATGCCAGATATCAGGACTTTGACTGATGTTGAGCATCTTTGAATCATTGGCTCTCCTCTTGAAACTCCACAAAAGTCCCTCAAAAAAGGGATGTCATCAGTTATGTAAAACAGATGAAAAGTTGGATCCTGTATCGTGACAAAGGAGGATTGTAAGTCACTAGAACATAAGCCAGTTGATCAGTTCATGCTACTGGAGTGGTCTAGCAGTGAGGGTGATCTGACTCAAAAGTAGACAACATTAATATTGATGTATTGTCACCTTTGCTAAATTGTCAGACATTTCTGATATGTGGATTAATTACATTTTGTTAGGCAAGGGTTAAAAAAGCAAGGTGGGGAGTTGGAATTGAGATGCAGATCAACCAAGATCTAATTTAATAGTAGAATAGTTTTGAAGGGCTGAATAGCCTACTCCTGTTCCCATGTAGAAAATTGAGGGAGTAATTTCAGCAAAAATTGCTAGTTATTTGTTAACAGAAGACTGACAATCTTGACCCATTCAGGGCAGAATTCCTGTTGTATTGAATCAGAGACAACTGCAGTTGCATAGAAACTAAGGAAGATGGGCCACAGCTAAATAAACCTCTCAGCTTTGCTATCTCTCCTTTTCTCTAGGTGGTACTGTATTAACACATTAGTGCAACAATGAAATACGTGTCATTAAGATAATGATTTCATAAAATAACAACAACTTGCGTTTATGTAGAGTCAGCAATATAGGGAAATGTTTCAAGGTGCTCCATAGGAGCATGATCAGACAAAAGTGGACCTCAAGTCAGTGGAGGAGATAATAGGAGGGGTGCCTTTACCCACAGGAAAACTTTTTCCTCTCCCAGTGAACAATCTAATCAGGCATGGTCTCTCATCAGTTGCTATTATAGCCCATTCTCAGTCAAACTTTGCCTGAAAAAAAATTGCTGGTCCAGATATGTAACAAAACCATGAATTGAAATGATATAAATTGAAATGGTCTATATCAACCATCAGGTATGAAAAGTTATGTGACTATTCCTGCTCGATCATGGAAGGCTGAGAAGAAATTTTAAATTGTTAGGGTGAGAATTGAAAGACTTTTTGCTCTGGTTGTGGATTCAGTGGTGGGGGGGCCATTAATCTACAATGATCATGGAGATTGAGAAATTGGGAGAAATGTCATCAAGCAGAGAATTAACAGCATTTAGCACAGGGTATAGTTAAGGCAGAGGCCATTGCCTCTTTGAAGGGAGAATTGGATGCACACACAGACAATTGTTAAGATTTGAAGTGAATGACCGAAAAGGATAAAGGAATCAGATTCCACAGGAACTTTTAAAGGGGAGATGGACACAAACTTGAAGAGGGCTAATTTGAGGGATTATGGGGGAGTATCTGGGGTGACGGACCAAAATTGGACAGCTCTTTCAATTAGCTGGTACAAGCATGACAGGCCAAAAGGCCTCATCCAGTGCTGCAATATTCTATGAGTTTGTAAATAGTTGGAAGCTGGAGAAGGATCAAGTGGTATGGGTAAAGAGCAGGGCAGTTGGATTAGTTTTGGATTTCTGCAGCAAAGATCTGGCACAGACTTCATGGGCTGAATCTCCAAAATGTCCACGCAATTATTGATTTTCATTGGAGAAAATTAGATGATTGTAGAATGATTGCCATTTTCCTGATTCACCAATCACCTGGATTTGTATTGCAGTAACCTGAAGTGTGGATGCACAATGCTTTGCCTTTTGTGTCGGGATCACTGAAGGGACCGATGAAATAAATGGGAAATATTGACCCAGGCAAAAAAAAAAGAGAAAGTTTTGTGATAGGGGTGATGGTGCAAGGCAAAAAGAGGTGATAATGAAACATGTCTAGAAACAAAATATGGTTCCAGAGGAGGTGTAAATAGTTACAGCAGAATAGTGGGGGGGATTCATGGAAAATCTGAGAGCTGAATAAGTTGCCGTGTCCAGGAATGTGGTGTAAGAAAGGCAGGTACCCGCCAAGGGCACGGATCACCCCGCAGGGTCTTTATCGATAGAGAATTCTGACCCCAAGCAACAGCGCACATCCTCCTCCACTCTCAGTGGCTCTAGTGCAACCAAAGACATATTGGAATGCTACCAGGAATGAGTTGTTACCATTATCATTACCATGATGACAGAATGTAGGAACTGCTTAATCAATAGGCGGAGGAACTTGAAACATGTAGATGGGTTAAGTGAGAGGGCAAAAATTTGGCAGATGTAGTACAATATTGGAAAATGTGAGGTTGTCCACTTTGGCAGAAAGAATAGAAAAACAGAATATTATTCAAATGGAGAGAGATTGCAGAATGCTGCGGTGCAAAGGGACCTGGGTGTCCTTGTCCATGAATCACAAAAAATCAGCATGCAGATACAGCAAGTAATTAGGAAGTCAAATGAAAGGTTGACCTTCATTGCAAGGGGATGAAGTATACAAGTAGGGAAGTTTTGCTACAATTGTACAGGGCATTAATGAGACTGAAGAATATTGTGTACAGTTTTGCTCACTTTATTTAAGGAGGGACAAACAGTTCAGAGAAGGTTCAGTAGGCTGATTCCTGGGATGAGGGTTTGTGAAGAAAGATTGAGCAGGTTGTGCCTATACTTACTGAAGTTTAGAAGATTGAGTGGTGATCTTATAGAAATTTATAAGATTCTGAGAGGGCTTGACAGGATAGATACTGACAGGATGTTTCCCCTCATGGAGCAATCGAGAACTAGGGGGCACAGTTTCAAATTAAGGGGTCTCCCATTTAAGATGGAGATGAGGAGGAATTTAGTCTGAGTGTTGGTAGTGTTTGGAATTTTCTTCCTTCCCCAGAGAGCAGTGGAGGCTGAGTCATTGAATATATTCAAGACTGAGTTAGCCAGATTTTTGATTGATAAGGAAATCAAAGGTTATGAGGGGCAAGCAGGAAAGTGGAGTTAAGACCTCAATCAGATCAGCCATGATCTTATTGAATAGCAGAGCAGACTCAAGGGGCTGAATGGCCTACTCCTGCTCTTATTTCTTATGTTCTAAAAGGTAGTGGGAGTAAGCTCATGTGCAGCATAAACACAGGCATAGAACAGCTGGGCCTAATGGGCATGTTCCTGTGCTGTATATTCCATGTAATTCTAAGTAATCTTGCATTAACAGCAGTTGCTATTTGAGAGAAAATGTAAATAGTGCTTAAGATCTAAAGTTGTAAAACTCAAAGTTAGGGCCAGGAGGCTGTAAAGTACCACTGGAAAGTACTAATAATGTGTAGTACCTTATTAGAAATAAGATGCTGGTAATACAGCATGTCAGTCAGCATCTACAAAGAGAAGCTAGATACCATTTCAGGTGGTGACCCTTTGTTAAAACTGGAACCTGAGAGATGTGCAAGCTTTTGTTATAGGACTGAATAAAATCTGATGTGCTTTCTGTTTATCTCAAGCAAAATCTGTTCCTTTTCATACAGTACCAGGCTGCTTAATTTTTTAATGCGGTGTTCATTTTGTCGTGCATCATAGCCCCAAGCATAGATTTATTTTATTGGAGTACTATAAAAGGATGATGGGATGGTGTTTTGTACATACTTGTAATTTCTCACAAAGTCAGCTCCAGATTTTAGTTGTGCCACAGTGGGCAATTACTGAGTGTCCTTTTCACTGGTGCTGTGGATGCTGGGGTAGTCTGCAATTCCTCAATAACATTCTATAGGCTTCTCAAACTGGAGAAGAGGGATAATGGGAAACAACACTGAGCTGCAGCTTAAAGGCAGCTAGAGATGGACAATAAATGCTGGCCTTGCTAGCGATGCTCACATCCCATGAACAAATAAAAAAAAGGAAGGATCTCTCAGACTGATTGGCAAAGGGAGTTACAAAGCAGAATGCCAAGAGTCATTTACCAAGGCTCCTTCAACAGCACCTTCCGAACTTGCATTATCTACAACCTAGAAGAACAAGGGCAGCAGGTGTATGGGAGTACTACCACCGGCCAGTTCCCCTCCAAGTCACACAGCATCCTGACTTGGAAATATATCACAGTTCCTTAATAGTTGTTGGGTTAAAATCCTGGAACTCCCTCCCTCACAGTATACTCACATGAACTGCAATGGTTTAAGAAGGTGGCTCACCACCACCTTCTCAAGCAATTATGGATGGGCAATAAATATTGGCCTTACCAGCGACATCCACATCCCATGTTCAAATAAAAATAAATTCTGGAGGTGAGCTGCAACTGGTCCTCATACTATAATGACTCACCCATTTTATGTTTTGCCTCCAGATTTAGTTGTGCTTAACACTGATTTATGTAACGCAATAAAATATATATTTTTTATTCCGTCTTGTTGATTTTCTAATTTGACTTTGTGTTTACAAGTACAGAGGGGAAAATGCACCCAAAGCCAAATCATATTTTACCTTTGTTATGAACCAAATTACATTCTGCTACAATGCACTTTCTTGTATATTGAATTGCGATTGTGCCAAATTAGTGTCTACTCCAGCAGGCTGCTGATAAATAACCATCCATATGCTTCTGTTTTGACTCAAATTTCCACTTTCTACTGGAGTTGAGCAATATTCCCAAGGTGCAGGTAAGTATATTGTTTTTCCATTACTAGTGAAAACGAGGAAATCAAATTTACCAGTAAAATGCGATAAATCTATATTTCGTTTTCTGTAGAAGTTTGGAGGTTGTGCTTATTTACTTTCCATTTCTGTACCCATCAGTTTATTAAAAAAAAAATCTGTTACTCAGACCTACAGCTTGATTGTTGAAATTTGTATTAACAGGTGCTGCATCACTTTAAACCTTATTAAATATATCCACCAAAGCCACAGAAATTTAGTGTGGAGAATTTTATACACTGCTTTGCACTTATGGTGAATATCAGCATCAAGCGTAATTTAAGCTGATTCAGTTGACTATAAACTTTGGGGTAAAAGTCACAAAGTACTATTTATTCATACAGTTACTAAGTTATAGAATGGAGTTCCGTGAATGCGAGTTTCATGTTCACATTCAGAAAGAGAATGAGAGAGTGGACCTATTGGCTGACTGAGACCTGTAGATGGACCAAAACTGCAGACACAAACTAGATAAGGTGGCAGGCCTTTTGCTTTTCCATCATTCTCACTTGTTTTTCAAGAATATATTGCTATTTTTATTAATGGTATTCAAAGGAATGCATGTATGTGTTATGGAGACACATATGCTCTCCCGCATGCTCTCTCTAGAAGCTACTGATCTGATTTGATCAAAAGTACTTGGCAATCCAGAACCTTGCTTGTGATAATGGTTTTAAATTGGTAAACATTAAAGGAAATTAGTCTTGTGGGGTTTCTGTAAATTTCCAGAGTACTTCACATTTCCAGTGACTGAGTAGTTTACCACCTTCTTTGCTCCGTATGACTGCATTAGCACCTCTTCTTTCGTGGTTACAGGTTTGCCAACTGCCAGACTGATTTCACATGTAATCTGTTAGAAACAGTAAGCAGGCCAAAGATTTGATTAAAATTTGGGTCATGCAGGTGAAAGGTGATAGCTTTAAGCAAGGAGTAATGCAAAGCAATGAGTCTTCATTGCATTGTCTGTACACTGATAAAGCTTATAAGAAGCAGCTGTGACCTCAGGATATTCACTGGTATGATCACTTGCTGAGTATTGGAAGGAAATAGAAGATGAGTGATGCAAGTGAGTTGTAAATTATTACTAATACCTCTAGACTTCTTGGGCAGAATGTCAGAGTAAAATTAGACTGAGACAGAAATGTTTGTCAAGGTGACTGTTTTGCTATTATTCCTTTTGAGCATATCTAAAGTATCTCAAGATTTTTGACAGGTTCTAAATTTTAGAAAGTGTTTGACTATGGTTGGCCTCATGCATTGCATTGCACAGGCATTTCAATGTAGTTTGTTAAATTCATTGCATATATTTTCTTCTGTTGCATCTGTTCTAAGGTTCATTAAAATTCAGCTTTGTATAATAAAAGAATATTATGAATTAAACCTTACCAGCAGCAATAACCAGCAACTCTCTTGTAGCTTGCTGCCTTCATCTTGAAGATTGACTCCTCAACCATTCTGGATCTAAGCAATTATCTGTTTGCACAGCCATTATAAATAATAAGGAAATATTTTAAAATTCTCACACTCAAACTGATGCATTATGACATACTCTTGAATACTGGGTCCTCCAATCCTGTGCTTTGATTTCTATAACTTTTGTTTGAATCCTAGCCAGACTGATATGATGCAAATCTTCCTTCACTGGCAGCTCCAAGTAACCAAAGAAAGAATCAATTTTGAACCTTTGCAACCAATTGATTCAAGCCCATGGCACAAAACTGACTTCACTTCCATACAAATGTGACATTTTAACTCGGAAGAAGAATCTTCCATGGGTTTGTATTTGCACTAACATTGTAAATGCATGTATAAAAATGTCTACAATTTCAGTACAAATAACAAAATGAGAAAGAGAAGAAAAAGATTTATTTCAAATTTTGAAGTGTCATTGGTCTCCGTAAAATGATAAAGCACAGGAGGGGGCCACTCAACCCATTGTACCTGTGCTGGCTCTCTGATCGAGCTATTCAATTAATCCCATGCCCTGCTCTTTTTCCAGAGCCCTGTAAATTTTATCCCTTCAAGTACTTATCCAATTCATCTTTGAATATTTCTATTGAATCTGCTTCCACATTTTCAGGCAATGCATTCCAGCTAACAACAACTCATTGTGTTTTAAAAAAATGTTTCCTCATGTCATCTCTGTTTCCATTGCCGATCACCTTACATCTGTGTCCTTCGGCTAATGACTCTTCAGGCATTCGAAACAGTGTCAAAAACATCAATAATGGAAAATTAACAAAGTAAGTAGATAAATGCCACACTGTGGAGTGTTGGCATATTGTCCCCTAATGGCAATAAGCACATTATGAACTTTTACTGCAAATGATAGTCCATCAAAATCCTTCATGATTTTGAACACCTCTATCAAATCTCCTCTAAACCTTCTCTGTTCTAAGGAGAACGACCCCAACTTCTCCAGTCTCACCACATAATTGAAGTCCCTCATCCCTGGTACCATTCTAATAAAAATATTCTGCACCCTCTCCAAGGCCTTGACATGCTTCCTAAGGTGTGCTGCCCAGAATTGGACAGCCTAACCAGTGTTTTGTAAAGATTTAGCATAATTTCCTTGCTTTTGTACGTGATTAAAGCCAAGGATCCCACATACTTTTTTAATATCCTTTAATATCAACTTATCTTGTCACCTTCAAAATTTGTGTACATACGCCTCCAGCTTTCTGTGTTTTTGCACCCACTTTAAAATTGGACCATTTAATTCATATTACTTCTCCTCATTCTTCCTACCAAAATATATCACTTCATAATTCTCAGCACTAAATTTCATCTGCCATGTGTCTGCCAGTTTCGTCAGTCTGTTTATGTCCTCCTGAAGTCTGTTACTATCTCTTCATTGTTTACTACAGGCCGCCTCATCAAGACAGTTACACAGCAAGTGGGAGAAGTATTTTTTAACTTTCACAGCAGTGTTTGCCAACTTTGACTTTAAGTTATGATTCATTCATCTGATGTGTTACATGGCAAAAGTTAGCTGGAACTGATTTATAAATTCTTGTAGCTGAGAATCTAATTTATATCAATGAAAGTAGCACCATTGGATAAATCCTGAATAATAGTATAAAGTAAGGAATGCTTAAGTATTCATTATTAAATTGTAGTTTTCATAATATTAGCAATATGAATCATTTAATGTGGTTGCAGCAGCAGTAATAAATTCTGCATGTTTTTAATCACAGTTTTATTAGATACTAATTCTTTTTTTATCCTTTTTGCTATTTTTGTAGAACATATTATGTTAATCAATTCTTTAAAATAAGATAATTATACATTAATAATTATTGAAAACTGTCATAATACAGCAGTTGACTTGGGTTATAACAAGCTATTATTGATCTTTAGTTTTTTAAATCATTATTCTTACCCTTTCATTCGATGCATTGTTGAATTAAATGACCTACTTTAATATTGTATGCTGATCTGCAGTAGTTAATGGCTGTATTTTGTGCCATTTCTTAACACTGAAAAAGCTGACATGAACCTAAATAATCTCATGTTGCACATTTAGTCATCACCATACTAAAGTCTACGATTGAAGCTGTTGTAAAATCTACAGCTGTGTGTAGGATTTCTCTTTGGCCAATATAAAGTGTGCATCATCTTCACTCAAAGGGACACATTCTTCTCACATGGCCCATCTGAATCTTCCATTCAGCTTCTTTCTGCCCTCATCTCTGTGGATTGGTTTTCCATTTAAATTTATTGCAAGCCCACCCAATTACATAACCACCTGAATGATGCTGCTTTCAAGCCTGCTGCACCTGAGGATTCCATTATTTTATCCCAGTTTCTCTCTCCTGCTTGCATCTACTCTGATAATGCCATCTACCACAACAGACCTTTCGAACGTCTTCCTTTTGTCTGAGCCAAAACTTCCCCACCACCGCTGTGTCCAGGACTGTTGGCTGAATCTGTTCCCAATCCTGTGTTATTGCCCTCATTTTCCCTACCTCTCAGACTCCCTTGGCTCTCAACTTCCACCTCAGCAGTCTCTGAATTCAACAAATCATCTTCTCCCACCTCTGACACCATCCAACCTCCACCATTTTCCCCTACCCTTCCCTCTCAGCTTTCTGAAAGGTAACGCCCTCTATGACACCCCTGGTTTGCTATTCTATCACTTGTACCGCTTGCTCCCCTTCCCCTATAAGCACGGAAGATGCAATACCACCTGCCTCTAAATGTAAGAATACTGTGTTTTGGAACAGAATGATTTGAGCTTAAAAATTGCTTCCTGCAATATATTTTTCAATTATAGTATGTATAATATATTTGCATAGCCTTACTATTCTACTGTGTTTCTTGATGCATCCTTGCTAACCTTTCTCCATACTGTTCTGCTACTAATACAGTCAGATTCATGCCTTGCATTTGTGTTAGTTCGGTGAGTATTCTTCGTGTGAAATTCTGATACATTTTTGACCTTTACCTAGTTGGCAGCCATCATCCCCCATCGTAAATCTCTTTTTTTTTATTATTGAGCAACTTGTACAGTAATAAAATTTGGACTGTAACTTTGGACTGTCAGGACACAAACCAAAAATTCTGGATGAGATGAGAAAACCTATCTTTGATGGTTTATTTTGATCCACTGGGAATAATCAAGAGAGTATCTCCATCGCAGGCATGTTGTACCATTTTGGCTAAGGAAGCTTGCAAGAATGTAAAAGCTATGGCAGATGATAATGGAGAAGAATTGGATATTCAGCACATCTTAATTCCTTGTAGTTTGTTTCAAGCTGAAAGAATTTGCATTTATATAATGCCTTTCATGTCCAAAGGACATTCCAAAGTACTTCCCAGCCAATAGAGATAAACAATGGGAAGGTGATGGGCAGAAAATGGTATCAAAGATAAGATGGCTTTATTTCAATTATTTCCAATGACAGATTAATGAACCGGTATAAATCACATGCGCTGTTGCTTTAGTTTCAAAGAAGGAACAGGTCTGCTTGTTACATTTTGGATTGCATGAACTTTGGACATGAATTCATTGAACTTCTTTTTCCCCCTTAGATATATGCGATTAATATTGCACTCATTAACTTGAATTGAAATATTAGACCTATTTTGCAATGACCTTTATATATCAGTACCAAGGAACTGTCCTCACTCCTATAATTTTGTACAATAATTTAGTCCATTATTTTCCATAAGTAATTTAAAGAAAGAATTTAGAGATGCTTGAAATTGAACGGAAATTGTATCTATTCTAGAAAATGAAAAATGATTGATGTTTGGAAACCTTGGACATGGTGTGCAGAATCAATATTCAATCGAATGATCATCTAATCTCTTCAGAGTTGTTATTAGATTACTTTATATTAATGAGGTGTTCATGTATTCTCAAGCTCTTGATTGTTGAAAATGAAATGACAGGAGCTGCAATACTTCAGCTTGTCAAAAGCTTTGCCTGTTGTTGAAGATTAGATTGGCTTTGCATTTTGTAGCCAAAATCTCGTGCTGTGTTTGTTCATCAAACATTCGGTGGTGAGGTAAGTTTAAATAAAACATCTCTCAAACATTATGAAAGGGTATTGCATCTAAGTGCAGGATGTTTCAGCGGAATACCCAAGTGGAGGTGACAGAAAGAACTGACCAGTTACTCACTATTTACAACACAGTGTGAACTATTAGCTTGGCTCAATGAAGGTATTATTGCCAGTCTGGGTTCAAGCATTACACCTCTTGGACTGATGTATGTAATCTAGGTTGGCAGTCCAGTATAGTACTGAGGGAGAGCTGTAGTAGTGGAAGTGTCATCCTTCTGATAAGGCTTTAAACTGAGGCTCCATCTGCCTGCTCAGATGTAAAAGATCCTTTGGCACTATTGGAAGAAGGGAAGAGAATTCTACTGGTGGATTATATCTATCCTTCAAGCAATACCAACAAAAATGGAAAATCTGTTCAGTCGTTCATTTAGTTTCAACTGTGGCTCAGTTGGTAGTACTTTTGCCTCTGAATCACAAGATTCCAAATTCAAATCACACTCCACTAGTTGAATTTTACCCTCGTCAGACAGGAGCTACCCACCTCCGCATTTTACAGTCCCCAGGCCTTTAATTGGTCTGAGGCGGGACTTCCACCTCATTGAGGCAGGAAGTCCTGCCGAATGGAGCTGCCGGCTGCTCATAGTCCCAGCAGCACCACTGGGAACGGTGGCCACTGCTGGGACTGCAACCCAGCTTCGAGAAGCAGAGGAAGGATGTCCCCGGGTAAAGGTAATTTTTTGGGACCTCATCACGGGTGATCAGTCAGGCCCCGGTGAGGCAAAGATCGTTGACTGGGGGGACGGGAGCATGATGGTTGTTGGGGCATTGGGGCGGCTCTCCGTCAGCCACAAGCTGCCTGATCATGAGGGCCCTCCCCACCCACCCCCCACAGGCCGTCAGAAGGCTGCCTGGTTTTGTCAGGCGGCTTTTCTCAGACCTCAGCTGTCTGACCGGCGAAGGGGAAAATCCCCATGTCGGCGGGCGGAGGCCCTTAAGTGGCCACTTATGGGCCTTGATTGACCTTTTTTGCTGCCGTCGCTGCCCCATGTAAAATGGTGACGGAGGCGGGAGCGGGTCACAAAGGGCCCCCTGAGCCTCCCAATCCATTTTACGCCCCCCCCCGCCCCCCACCACCAACTCGCTATTTGGGGGGGTGGTGGTGGTTGCATACAATGCCAGCCTACGACGAGCACAGAAATCAAGACTGACACTTTGGTGCAGTACAGATGGAGTGCTGCACTCAGATGACACATTAGACCAAGGCTCCATCTGCCTTCTCAGGTTGGCATAAAAGGTCCCATGTTACAGCTTTGAAGAAGAGCAGGGGAGTTATTCCCATTGTCCTGGCCAATATTTATTCCGCATTCATAGAAACATAGAAAATAGGAGCAGGAGTAGGCCATTCAGCCCTTTGAGCCTGCTCCGCCATTCATCATGATTATGGCTGATCATCCAACTCAGTAACCTGTTCCTGCTTTCACCCCAGACCCTTTGATCCCTTTAGAGCCAAGAGCTATATCTAACTCTTTCTTGAAAACATACAATATTTTGGCCTCAACTGCTTTCTGAGGTTGCGAATTCCACAGGCTAACCAGTCTCTGGGTGAAGCAATTTCTCCTCATTTCAGTCCTGAAAGGTTTACCCCGTATCCTTAGACTATGACCCCTGGTTCTGGACTCCCCCACCATCGGGAACATCCTTCCTGCATCTACCCTGTCAAGTCCTGTTAGAATTTTATAGGTTTCTATGAGATCCCTCCTCACTCTTCTGAACTCCAGCGAATATAATCCTAACCGACTCAATCTCTCCTCATACGTCAGTCTCGCCAACCCAGGATTCAATCTGGCAAACCTTCGATGCACTTCCTCTATAGCAAGAACATCCTTCCTCAGATAAGGAGACCAAAACTGCACACAATATTCCAGGTGTGGCCTCACCAAGGCCCTGTTTAATTGCAGCAAGACATCCCTGCTTCTGTACTCGAATCCTGTCACTGTGATGACCAACATACCATTTGCCTTTTTTACCACCTGTTGCATGATCATGCTTACCTTCGGCGACTGGTATACGAGAACACCCAGGTCTCGCTGCATATTTCCCTCTCTCAGTTTATAGTCATTCAGATAATAATCTGCCTTCCTGTTTTTGCTACCAAAGTGGATAACCTCACATTTATCCACATTATACTGCATCTGCCATGCATTAGCCCACTCACTCAACTTGTCCAAATCACCCTAAAGCCTCTCTGCATCCACCTCACAACTCACCCTCCCACCCAGTTTTGTGTCATCTACAAATTTGGAGATATTACATTTAGTTCCCTCATCTAAATCATTAATGTATATTGTGAATAGCTGGGGTCCGAGCACCGATCCCTGCGGTACCCCACTAGTCACTGCCTGCCATTCGGAAAAAGACCCATTTATCCCTACTCTTTGTTTCCTGTCCGCCAACCAATTTTCTATCCATCGCAATACACTACCCCCAATCCCATGCGCTTTAATTTTACATGCTAATCTCATATGTAGGACTTTGTCGAAAGCCTTCTGAAAGTCCAAATAAACCACATCCACTGGCTCCCCGTCATCAACTCTACTAGTTACATCCTTGAAGAATTCCAGTAGATTTGTCAAGCATGATGTCCCTTTTGTAAATCCATGCTGACTCTGCCCGATTCTACCACTGTTCTCTCAGTGTTCTGCTATAAAATCTTTGAAAATGGACTCTGGAATTTTCCCCACTACCGACGTCAGGCTGGCTGGTCTATAATTGCCTGCCTTCTCTCTACCTCCCTTTTTAAATAGTGGGTTTACATTAGCTACCCTCCAATCTGTAGGAACTGTTTCAGAGTCTATAGAATCTTGGAAGATGACCACCAATGCATCCACTATTTCTAGGGCCACTTCTTTAAGTACTCTGGAATGCAGACCATCAGGCCCTGGGGATTTATCGACCTTCAATCCCATCAATTTCCCCAACACCAGTTCTCTACTAATACTGATTTCTTTCAGTTCCTCTCTCTCACTATGCCCTGTGTTCCCCAACATTTCTGGTATGATATTTGTGTCCTCCTTTGTGAAGGCAGAATCAAAGTATGCATTTAGTTGGTCAGCCATTTCTTTATTCCCCATAATAAATTCCCCTGTTTCTGACTGTAAGGGACCTACATTTGTCTTCACCAATCATTTTCTCTTCACATACCTATAGAAACTTTTGCAATCAGTTTTTATGTTCCCTGCAAGCTTGCTCTCGTACTCTATTTTCCCCTTCTTAATCAATCCCTTGGTCCTCCTTTGCTGAATTTGCTGAATCAACATCACAAAATCAGATAATCTGGACATTATTGCATTGCTGTTTTGTGGGAGCTTGCTGTGAGCAATTGGCATAGTTCTTCCATCTATCCTTCCTTCCTCCCTCCTTCCCTCCCAGAAATGGACTCCGGTCTGCTTTTTAGCTGTGATCACACACTTCAAAAGTACTTCACTGATTGAACTATGTTGGGACATCTTGAAGGTGCAAAAGACCTATCTTAAATACAAGTTCTATCTATCCAAGGAGAATGTTGCAATTTAGGATCAGTTTTGTTTCATTCCAAGCTCATTGTACACATTTAGATTGACTTGTGGTAATAGAAATGTTCAGGTTACATTGAGATGGTAAAAATGAGCAGTATTTTATCAAATGTGCAATGTCTTTGAGATGAAGGCTTTTAAAGTGGAATTTGTAAAATATATCCGTCATCTCTCTATACTTTCATATCCGTGATATCTATTGTAGATTAAAAATCTTAAAGCTGTACACACTTTGGGCTGAATTTTATGGAGCCTACAAGAGCAGGTAGTGGGGGGTGGGGCGGTGGTGTGGTGCCAGAAAAAAGCTCAGGAAAGTGGAGGGGTGGCCTGTGACCAGTGGCTAGTGGCAGGGAAGGTAGAGGTCGGCCCTCCTACCCAGAGGCCAACTTAAATGGCCAATTAAGGACCTCTGCCCACAGCCACTGATATTTTACCAGAAGCGGGTGGGCTCTCCGCCATGTGGGAAGACTGTCTTTCTGGTGGAACCTGATGGCCTCCCTGTGGGCTCTGTGGCCGACAGAGGGACACTTGGTAGCAATGGCTGCACCTGAGGCAACAACCACCTTCCCCCCACCCCCCACCCCGCCTTTACGAACCACACACTCCCACCCATTGTCGGGGCCTGTCAGATTGGCCCCGGTGACCCTGAATCCCACTTACCTTGCTGCGAGGCCGGTGATCATCGATGAGTCTTGTAGCAGGGTGCTCCCTGAAGCACTACTGAGAATGAAGGGATGCGAGCCCCGACAGCAGCTCCTTGGCTGCTGGAGTGGCAGAAAATGCCATCTTGCCATTTTAATTTGCCATTTTAGTTTTTCTATAAAATCAGAACAGCCATTTTGGGAGGAATTCAATGCAATTTGCAGCATTCTCTGTCATCCCTCACATAAAATATTTTATACTTAAACGCAAAACAATGCCATCTTGCCATTTTCATTTGCCATTTTCGTTTTTTTTATGAATACACTCTTCCAGATAACTTCTTAACCACATTACCCTTAATTCCCATGTCATGATTTTTGAGCAACATTGTTTATAATGGGGAATAAAACCATGCCTGAAGATCTTATGCCAACATTTATTATGTGCAAACATTTCACCATCACTTTGTTGAATGGAATCACAGAAGGGAAAATAAGGAGATGGCAGATGAATTGAACAGGTATTTTGCATCTGTCTTCACCATGGAGGATACAAGTAACATCCCAGAAATAGCTGTAAATGAGGAAATGGAAGGGAGGGAGGAACTCAAGAAAATTACAATCACCAGGGAAGTGGTACTGAGCAAATTGCTGGAGCTGCAGGCTGACAAGTCCCCGGGTTCTGATGGACATCATCCTGGGGTTTTAAAGGAAGTGGATAGTAGGATAGTTGATGCATTGGTTTAAATATTCCAAAATTCACTAGATTCGGGGAAAGTATGTTAACAAATACACACAGACTGTCTGGCAGCATATACTGAAGGAAAAGAGAGCTCTCTCTCAGTTTATTTAAACCCTATTTATTATAGTCTCAGAATTCTGATGTCAAGCCAGATCAATTTCTTAAAAGAAAATAACCAAATTCCTTTAACTACTGAACTGTAATTGCTGAAATTCATCGCTGGGAAAAAAAGAGCATCAATTCAACTGCTGAATTAGACTAAGGATGTTCTACTGTTGAAGAACCTTTTTTTTCCCCATTGGACGGCTGTGAGGACTTCAAGCAACCTTAGACCGTTCCATGTTGGAAGAGTCCACTTCGGCAGGAGCATAAATCTTCAAGGACACTTTTCTTTTTCTATTTTAAATGTTGTTTATATCTTAGTAGTATTTAAGGATTTTGTTTTTTGAATTAAGCTGTCAATTTGTTGATCTAGTGACATCTGGTTTGGTTCGCCTTATTCGGGGGTTAATAGATGGTCAATTTGACTGTGATTTTCTTTAATTAGGGAAGTTTAAAATGATATGATAGGTGATCTGTGGAGGGGTGGGACTGAATCAACAGTGCATTTCTCCCACCACAATCAGAATCATATATTTTGATTGAGGGCTTTGTCTTGAGCAGTCAATCTTAACAGCATGGATAGAAGATTGGCTAGCAAACAGGAAACAGAGAGTCGGCATAAATGGATCATTTTCTGGTTGGCAAGATGTAATGAGTGGTGTGCCACAGGGATCAGTGCTTGGGCCTCAAGTTTTTACAATTTATATAAATGACTTGGATGAAGGGACAGAAGGTATGGTTGCTAAATTTACTGATGACACAAAGATAGGTAGGAAAGTAAGGTGTGAAGAGGACATAAGGAGGCTACAAAGGGATATAGCTAGGTTGAATGAGTGGGCAAAGATCTGACAAATGGAGTATCATGTGGGAAAATGTGAAATTATTCATTTTGGCAGGAAGAATAAAAAAGATGCATATTATCTAAATGGTGAAAGATTGCAGAGCTCTGAGATGCAAAGGGATCCGGGTGTTCTAGTGCATGAATAGCAAAAGGTTAGTATGCAGGTACAGAATGTAATTAGGAAAGCTAATAGAATGATATCATTTATTGCAAGGGAAAATGAATACAAAAGTAGGGGGGTTATGCTTCAGTTACCCAGAGCATTGGTGAAACCACATGTGGAGTTCTGTGTACAGTATTGGTCTCCTTATTTAAGGAAAGATGTAAATGCGTTGGAAGCAGTTCAGAGAAGGTTTACTAGACTAATACCTGGAATAGGCAGTTGTCTTACGAGGTAAGGTTGGACAGACTAGGCTTGTATCTACTGGAGTTTAGGAGAATAAGAGGCGACTTGATTGAAACATATAAGATCCTGAGGAGTCTTGACAGGGTGAATGTGGAAAGGATGTTTCCTCTTGTGGAAGAATCTAGAACCAGGGGTCACGATTTAAAATAAGGGGTTGCCCATTTAATACAGAGATGAGGAGAATATTTTTTCTCTCAGAAGGTAGTGAGTATTTGAAACTCTCTCCCTCAAAAGGCATTGGAAGCAGAGTCTTTGAATATTTTTAAGGTAGAGGTAGATAGATTCTTGATAAGCATGGGAGTGAAAGGTTATTGGGAGTAGGCGGGAATGTGGAGTTGAGGTTACAATCAGATCAACCATGATCTTGTTGAATGGCAGAGTAGGCTCAAGGGGCCGAGTGGCCTACTCCTGCTCCAACTTCTTATGTTCATACAGAAAATGCTTTTTGATTTTAAAAAAGGTCATCTCAGTAACTGAAATTTCTAAAGTCCAAAATAAGAAAAATGAAAAAGAAAAAAATCGAATGACATGTTTTAAAATTGCATATTGAATTATATTTTATATCTTTTAATGCCTTCCTTTAAGTTTTTTTTTCCTTGAAAACCTCAGCAGGCTTCAAAATCCTGTGCTGTGACTTTTACTTGTCTTGATCATTCAGTTTTCTGAAAGCAGCTAAGAAACTCCTGAAACCCTCACAGGTTAAGGGGACGTATCCCTCTACCCTTCAACGCCTGTTGAAACACAGAATGCCTGCTGGAAATTTTTGTAGGTTGCACATGGTCAGAATGCACATTTGTGCTTGAACACTTTCTCCAACTTTCAGAAGGTAAAAACATGCAATTTAAGCCAAAGCTTTTGAGATGGGCTAATGCCTGAATTGATGGTATTAAAGGACATAAAAGACAAATCAATGGAGACCTGTAATATATACATAACTTTTTTAAAAAATCACAGTAGCATGATTGCATTTAGGGGTCACAAGATCATCCTATTCCGAATTGTCTGAACACTTGAAAAACATGGTCATGGGTCGCTGATGTGGGAAATAGAAATGGCAAGACGATCGAATATGTTTTTGAGCTTTATTACAAAGTGTTTTATTGGGAAAGCCAGAGGAAGCACTATACTTCATTGTCGTGGCATTGTGGGAGTACTTATTGTCATTTCAAGCTGTTGGATGCAAAAAAAAAGTATCTATAAACATAGTGAAACCCAGAAACTGAACCAAGATCCCTCTTCATTGGATTCTGGTTGGCTAGATGAATTAGCTGGTCTTTTCCTGCCCATTAGTTTTGTATGTTCGTATGTCAGGTGCTGTCTCATGACTGCCTCCTCTTAGGTGCGCAAAGTAAATGCGCATTTAATCAGGCTGAGGTTCAGGCAATATAAAGCAAATGGTGAATTACTTAACATTAGACAAGAAAAGGATACTCAGGGTAAACAGTATATTTATAGCAGCTGCAAACTTTACTATTCATCATGAAAAGCCAAAGGAGCAGAACTTAATCCTGCATTGCTTCTCATATTTATACCAGCAACTCAATCACTCACATTTGAAGTGGTGAAATGTGATGAAGGAGTCTTTGCCTAGCTCAGTACCTCTGCTTGCATCCGACTAACTCATTTGCTGAAATCCTCCAGCTAAAGATAGGCCCATAACTGAAAGCTCATGGCTACAGAGCTGTCCAGTAAAGAGACCAGAAAGAATCATTGGTCCTCTCCTGCCTATATAGGCTTGACCTCTACCTTCACCCTATAAATAACTTTCAATCAAAGCTACTGTCCCAAAATGCCAATCACTTTGGATGTTTTGAATTGAAGAAGATAGGCTGATTTCATTGATATGCGCTCTATATTTTGAATTATCAGCTGTATGCATCCCCAACTAGGTATGGTATGCACAATCAAGCTATACATACCAAGATCTTTGAGAACTGTGCAAGTCTCTGAGGTGCAAACAATAGTCAGACTATAATATAAATACTACCCAACTTGCAGAAAATAGCGAACAATGAACAATTGTAGCCTTGTGCTTCAATAAAGAAGCCAATAGATAATCTAACAAAGACAGAAATGCCTTATTTTTCTCAGTCATGTGTTCCCTTGGTAACCCAGAAATTGTCCCCTTCCCTGTGAAAATAGTTGATCTAATTAACGTCAGTTTTAACGTTCAATTTGATCAGAATTTAAGATTTCTGTAGTTTTTTTTAATTTAGGCACCTGTCACCTGTTCATTTCATTTTGGTAATAAAAATTAACGTTCATCTTAAGAGCATACATATTGATTTAATAACTTAGATGTGTTATCAGTCACCCTGAGTCATTTCCTAAATATGGAAATTCCAATCTGTCCATTCGGAATAGAGCTGTGATGGAAATCACACCTGTCAAATGGAAACATATTAATTTTGTCAGATGAGACACTACTTGAATTTTTTTTTTCCTGGACATTGCACAGAACTTGTTTAAAAAAACTGGAACTGAGTGGCTGAAAACATGGTTGCACATTTGCATTCTGAGAGCCAGTTGAATAGAGAGACAATGGAAATTTTCACTGATTCAATTAACAAGATTGGTCTGGGCAACAGTGATAATCCATATCTTGTCTGTGTAAAAGTCATCAGTCCAACCGCCCCCCCCCCCCCCCCCCCACCACACACACACACCCACTGAATGTCTGGGAGCATCTGAAGTCCAGCAACCCTCTAAGAAGTTGCTATTTCAAACAAAGAGATGGTCACGTGAATTACCCTTTGGCCAAACTGGGGACTATTTGAATTGTGACACACAGAAAGGTAACAGACTGCAATTTGAAGACAAAAGAGAAGGAAGGTCTCTCCCTGTCTCTCTCTCTGACAAAGTCCCAGGAACCCATGGTTGCAGTTTTAGCCTCAAGACACAGAACTTCTTCAGCCTTCTAGTGCCAGAGAAATAAGTTGGAAATTGTGCACTGGTCCACAGTGAGAACTCCAAGTGTCATGATCCTGTCTTTTTTTTTCTCTCCGGGAAATATGTGGTGTGTCTTTAAGACAGCAAAGGATCAATACTGCTTTAAGAACCAGCAGGCCTCAGGAGTTAGATACAGGCATATGGAGAGGGAACCAATCAGCTTCAAAGAATGCATCCTAGTTACCTGGCAACAGTCATTCAGGGACCAAGGACCGGATATACAATGTTGCAATTATCTTTTAGACTGGCTTTTTAGTTGAAAACAGACTGTTCTATCTGGAGAAACAGAGAGACAGCTGTGTGTTAGCACCTGAAAGGAGAAACAGACCATTTAAACTGAAGTAAGAGAATTTAGTCTCTTTATTTATTATCTCTCAAAATTCTAAAAAAGTCAGGCCAGAACAGAGATTGCTAATAATTTAAACTGAGGGAAGGGATGTTAGACTGTGATAATCTTTTATCCCTCAAAAACTCTAAACTCAGATTGATTCTATTGAAAGTGTTTGCAAGTTGTTAATTGTTGAAATTCATCGCTGGAGAAGGAAAGCATCACTTACTGCTGGAATTAGACTACGGACTGTACTACTGTTGAAGAACCTTTCTTCCCCATCAGACGGCTGTGAGGACTTCAAGCAACCTTGGACTTTTTCACCTGCAGCAGGAGCATCATTTTGCAAGGACTCTAATTTTTTTCTACTTTAAATGTTGTTTATGTCTTGGTAGTGTTTAAGAATTTAGTTTTCCTAATTAAACAGTTAATTTGTTGATTTAAAGACATCTGGTCTGGTTAGCCTCATTCAGGGATTAATAGATGGTACAATTTGACTGGGTCTTTCTTTAATTTGGAAAGTTTAAATGATACGTTAGGCGATCTGTGGAGGGAAAGGATTGAATTAACAGTGCGTTTCTCTCACCACAATCAGAATCGTATATCTTAATCGGGGGCTTTGACTGGAGCAGTCGGCCATAACACAAGACTCCAACTTTTAGCAAGGCCATTTCCACCCAGTAACTGAATTCCCTTTATTACAAATTCTACTTCAATCCTGCCCCCCCCCACCCCCTCATTCTTTGCTCCCTTCTGTATCTATTTGTGTGTGTTTCTCTCATATGCATGCTCGAGAGGTTACGTCGCGTATTTTAGTAATTTTAACAGTGTTAGACTAATAAGGCTAATAAACTTGCATCTTTCTCGTTTAAACCTAAGAAAACCTGTCTGAGTGTTTCATTCACTAGTGGGAGTGGTCGACAGGGCCCCTAACAGTAATCATAATTTAGAACAAAATATACAAGAAGAAATATTGGGTGCTTGTGATAAAGGGACAGCAATAATCATGGGTGATTTTAATCTACATATAAACTGGAAAAATCATATTGGCAATAGTAGCCTGGATGAGGAGTTCATAGAATGCTTTCGAGATAGTTTCTTCGAGCAGCACATTCTGGAACCAACCAGAGAGCAGGTTATATTAGACTTGGTATTGTGTAATGTGACAGGATTAATTGATGACCTCAGAGTAAAGGCATCTCCAGGTAGCAGCGACCACAATATGATTGAATTTTACATTCAGTTTGAAAGAGAGAAGAGTGGGCCTAAGACTTGTATTTTAAACTTAAATAAGGGCAACAATGTGGGCATGAAGCTGAGCTAGCTGAAGTGAACTGGGTTACTAGGCTAGGAGGTATATCAATCTAGAAGCGGTGGAAGACATTTAAGGGGATGTTTCAGAATACTCAGAGTTCATATATTCCCACTATAAAGAAAAATTCTAAGGCAAGGATCCACCATCCGTGGTTAACTAAAGAAGTTCATCAAATTTAACGAAGAAGCATATCATTGCACAAATATGAGTGGCAGGTGAGATGATTGGGCAGAATATAAAGAACAGCAGAGAATGACTAAAAGGTTAATCAGGAGAAAGAAATTAGAGTATAATAGGAAGCTAGTTAGAGATGTAAAAAGATAGCAAGAGTTTCTATAGGTATTTAAAAGGAAAAGAGTAAATAAAGAGAGTGTTGATCCTCTAGAGAGTGAGAATGCGTAGTTAGTAGTAGATAATAAGGAAATGGCAAATGAAATGAACAAATATTTTGCTTCTGTCTTCACTGTAGAGGATACAAAAAACAATCCAGTCATAGCTGTAAATCAGGAGGTGGAAGGAAGAGAGGAACTTGGTGAAATTACAATCACCAGGCAAGCAGTACTGAGCAAACTGATGGAGCTTCAGGATGGCAAGTCCCTGGGTCCTAAAGGGCTTCATCCTAGGGGCTTAAAAGAGGGGGCTAATGAGGTAGTAGATGCGTTGGGGTTAATTTTTCAAAATTCGCTCGATTCTGGAAAAGTTCCATCAGATTGGAAAGTAACAAATGTAACCCCTTTATTCAAGAAGAGGGGAGGCAGAAAACAGGTAATTATAGGACAGTTAGCTTGATGTCTGTCATGGGTAAAGTGTTAGAATCGATCATTAAGAAGGCTATAGCTGGGCACTTAGAAAAACTCAAGGTAATCGGGAACAGTCAGCATGTTTTGTGAAAGGAAAATCATGTTTAACCAATTTATTGGAGTTCTCTGAAGGAGTAACATGCACTTTGGATAAAGGGAAGCCTGTTGGCGTATTGTACTTTGATTTCCAGAAGGCATTTGACAAGGTGCCACATGAAAGGTCATTGAGCAAAATAGGAGCTCATGGTGGAGGGAGTAACACATTAGCATGGATAGAAGATTGACTGGCTGGCAGAAAATAGAGAGTATACATAAATCAGTCCTTTTCTGATTGGCAGGATGTGAGAGTGGAGTCCTGCAGTGGTCTGCGCTGGGGCCTCAACTTTTTACAATTTATATCAATGACTTAGATGAGGGGAATGATGGCATGGTAGCTAAATTGACAGATGACACAAAGATAGATAGGAAAGTATGTTGTGAAGAGAACGTAAGGAGGTTGCAGACCGAGAGAGATAGGTTGAGTGAGTGGGCAGAAATCTGGCAGTATAATGAGGAAAATGTGAAGTTGTTTGCTTTGGCAGGAGGAATGAAAAAGCAGAGTATTACTTAAATGGAGAACGACTGCAGAATTCTGAGGTGCAGCGGGATCCAGGTGTTCTAATGCATGAGTCACAAAAAGTTAGTATGCAGGTACAGCAGGTAATAAAGAAGACTAATGGAATGCTATCCTTTATTATGAGAGGAATTGAAATTAAAAGTAAGGATGTTATGCTTCAGTTATACAGGGCATTGGTAAAACCACATCTCGAATACCGTGTGCAGTTTTGGTCTCCTTATTTAAGGAAGGATGTAAATGCGTTGGAGGTGGTTTAGAGGAGGTTTACTAGAGTGATACCTGGTATGAACGGGTTGTCTTATGAGGAAAGGCTGGACAGACTGGGCTTGTTTCCACTGGAGTTTAGAAGAGTGAGGGGAGATTTGATTGAAGTTTATAAGATCCTGAGCAGTCTTGACAAGGTGGATGTGGAATGGATGTTTCCTCTTGTGGGTGAGTCCAGAAATAGGGGGCGCTGTTTTAAAATTAGGAGATGCCCTTTTTGGAAAGAGATGAGGAGACACTTTTTCTCTGAGGGTTGTGCGACTTTGGAACTCTCTGCCTCAGAAGGTGTTGGAGATGGGGTCATTGAATACTTTTAAGACGGAGGTAAATGGATTCTTGTTCGGCAAGGGAATCAAAGATTATCGGGGTTGGCTGCGAGTGTGGAATTCGTCACAATCAGATCAGCCGTGATCTTATTGAATAGCGGAGCAGGCTCAAGGAGCCGAAGGCCTACTTCTCCTTCTAATTCGTATGTTCGTATATTCGTATTTGTAATTACAATTAGAGTGCAGTGAGCAAGGATTCGCTAAGGCAGAAAGCTAAAAATACTGTGTTTTAAAAGATAAACCCTGTTATGGTCAAACCAGGAAAGGGGCAAGAGGGGATCCTGAGACCCCTTCCTCACCCAGTTGTATCAGGCTAAAAAGGAGAAATGTAGCCACAACAGGGAAGAGAAAAGGGAGAAGCTCAGTACTTACTGAAGGGATAGTAGTTGTGCAACAGCACACATTTCCTCTGTGCTGTTATGTTAATGAAGCCTGAAGGGGAAAAGTATGAGTCACTGCTTTTGGCTGCTGTCAGGCTTGTTGTTAGAAAACTACTTAGTCTTGCTTCATGATATTTCCCATTGGCTCATATCCCAGCATTATTGTCATCCTTGGATTATGTGGCTGACATTCTCATCTCTTGAAAATGTTAAGAATAAGGAACATGTGCACCTTAAATGTTAAAGCTGCAAAAATTATGCACTTAATGTTGATATTTATAGAGCCACTATTTCTCTTCACTTCTGGTATTCCATTAAGGCAGCAACTAACTGCCTCATTGGGAGCCCTCTAGAGATTTTTTGTTTTTTTTCTGGAGCCACTCATTAACAGTTTCAGTATTTAAATGCTTCTTGATCTTTTGCTCTCATCCACAAATAACCCTGTGCTCAGTGCAGGTAATTTATCCTATGCAAATCAAAATAAGGTTAAATGTTTCCCTGCTTAAAAACCTAGAAACAGTTTTAACACGGTCCCTCTAGAGTGGCATTATTGTTTATGTAGGTTTGTACTGGTGTTATCTAGTTTGTGCGAAATTAATAAAACTTTGTTCTACTGCCATCCAGCGACCACTCATGAGATTTGTTAAATTCAACCGTTTACAAAATACTGCTTTGCTCATTTTTAATACATCAAATTTAAATGGTGAGAACTCAACCCAAGCAACATGATCAGGTATATGCTGTCGCCATTAGGTTGTTGCATTTTCTGGATAGGCTCAGCTCCTTGCACATCATGTCCTGTGGAAAGTCATTATGATGATCACTGGCAAGTAGATATATCAGCAAATGTGAATTATTAATGCAGGGAATATCCGCTGAGCTGCCCTGAGCTGCTGTAATGGGAAGCCCAGTTGATGCATATTAATGATTTTGCTGAACTTTCAATGAGTTTGCAACAACAGAATGGGACAATCTCTGAGGAAGCATGCTCCAAAGCAATCTGTGGAAGTGGAATTCACTGTACTTAGAGATTACATAAAGAGGAAGTGACAGTTTCATGCTCAGTTTGGTAGACTCCTTCCGTTCAAAATGCATACAAACCAACAAATTAGGAGCGGGAGTAGGGCACTCGATCATCTGACAAGATGATGGCTGATCTGATTGTAACCTCAACTCACATTTCCCACCTACCTAAATAACCTTTCACATAACCTTGCTTATTAATACTACTTCTGCCTTAAAAGTATTCAAAGACTCTGCTTCCATCGCATTTTGAGGAAGAGAGTTCCAAAGACTCATGACCCTCTGAGAGAAAAAAATTATCCTCCTCCTGGTCTTGCATCAGTATTAGGGAAAATGCTAGAATCTATTCTAAAGGATGTGATAAATGGACAGTTGGATAATAATGATCTGATTGGGCATAGTCAACATGGATTTATGAATGGAAAATCATGTTTGACGAATCTGTTGGAGTTTTTTGAGGATGTTACGAACAGAATTCATAAAGGGGATTGGTGGACATAGTATATTTGGACTTTTAGAAGGCTTTTGATATAGCCTCCCACAGGAGGTTGGTTAGCAAGATTAAAGTTCAAGGGATAAGAGGTACTGGCATGGATTAAGGATTGGTTAACAGGCAGTAAACAGAGAATAGGAATAAATGGGTCATTCTCATGTTGGCAGGCTGTGAGTAGTGGGGTACTACAAGGATCAGTACTTGGTCCCCAGCTATTCACAATATATGTCAATAATTTGCATGTGTGGACCAAACATAATATTTCCAAGTTCGCAGATGACATAAAACTAGGTGGGAATGTGTGTTGTGAGGAAGATGCAAAGTCTCTTCAAGGGGATTTGGACAGACTTAGTGAGTGGGCAAGAATGTGGCAGATGGAATATAATGTGGAAAAATGTGAGGTTATCCACATTGGTAGGAGGGATAGATGTACAGAGTATTTCTTAAATGGTAAGAGATTTGAAAATGTAGATGTACAAAGGGACCTGGGTGTCCTTGTCAGATGTACTCTGTACACCTATTCCTCCTACCAATATGGATAACCTCACATTTTTCCACATTATATTCCATCTGCCACATTCTTGCCCACTCATGAAGTCTGTCCAAATTCCCTTGAAGAGACTTTGCATCTTCCTCACAACACACATTCCCACCTAGTTTTATGTCATCTGCGAACTTGGAAATATTATGTTTATATCACTGAAAGCTAACATGCAGGTGCAGCAAGCAATTAAGAAGGCTAATGGTATGTTAGCCTTTATTGCAAAATGATTTGAGTACAGGAGTAGTGAAGCCTTGCTTCAATTGTATCAAACCTTGGTTAGACCGCACCTGGAGTATTATGTGCAGTTTTGGTCCTCTTAATTTAGGAAGGATGTTATTGCCATAAAGGGAGTACAACAAAGGCTCACCAGCCTTGTTCCTGGGATGGCAGGACTGTCAAATGAAGAGAGATTGGGGAAACTGGATCTGTATTGTCTGGAGTTTCAAAGAATGAGAGGTAATCTCATTGAAATCTCCAAAATACTCAAAGGGATCTTTTGGGCCTCCTTATCTCGAGAGACAATGGATACGCGCCTGGAGGTGGTCAGTGGTTTGTGAAGCAGCGCCTGGAGTGGCTATAGATGTAGGTAAGATATTCTTCTGGCTGGGGAGTCTAGAACCAGGGGACACAATATTAAAATAAGGGGGAAGCCACTTAGGATAGAGATGAGGAGAAATTTCTGAGTTTCAACTTATATAAACTTACCTTTTTGTTTCGGCAGTTTCTTTTTGCAGCGGCAACAGGGAGAGCGAGGTGGCAGCTGGGTAAGTGAGTTTCAACTTATATAAACTTACCTTTTTGTTTCGGCAGTTTCTTTTTGCAGCAGCGACAGGGAGAGCGAGGTGGCAGCTGGGTAAGTGAGTTTCAACTTATATAAACTTACCTTTTTGTTTCGGCAGTTTCTTTTTGCAGCAGTGACAGGGAGAGCGAGGTGACAGCTGGGTAAGTAAGTCCTATATATTTAGGCAGCGGCAGAACCCGAGATACTACACCTGTAGTGTCTCCCACCTGCCCTCCTCCTCTAACCAAAAAAAGGACTTGGTGGTGTGTAGATAAGGGAAGGCTTTTTCTATTTCTTTTTTTTTCCGTGTGATTGGTAAAAACTTTTTGTTCCTTTTTCATTTATCTAAGTTAAGACTAAGTTAAGCTGAAGATTAAAAATGGCAGGAGATCTCACACCTGTGTTATGCTCCTCTTGCTCAATGTGGGAGCTCAGGGACATGGCTGATGTCCCTGACTCCTTCACGTGCTGGAAGTGTGTCCAGCTGCAGCTTTTGTTAGACTGCATGACGGCTCTGGAGCTGTGGATGGACTCACTTTGGAGCATCCGCGATGCTGAGGAAGTCGTGGATAGCACGTTTAGCGAATTGGTCACACCGCAGATTAGGATTGCTGAGGGAGAAAGGAAATGGGTGACCAAAAGGCAGAGAAAGAGCAGGAAGGCAGCGCAGGTGTCCCCTGCGGTCATCTCCCTCCAAAACAGGTATACCGTTTTGGATACTGTTGGGGGAGATGGCTCACCAGGGGAAGGCAGCAGTAGCCAGGTTCATGGCACTGTGGCTGGCTCTGCTGTTCAGAAGGGCGGGAAAAGAGTGGAAGGGCTATAGTCATAGGGGATTCGACTGTAAGGGGAGTAGATAGGCAGTTCTGTGGTCGAAAACGAGATTCCCGAATGGTATGTTGCCTCCCAGGTGCACGGGTCAGGGATGTTTCAGATCGGCTGCAGAACATTTTGAAGGGGGAGGGTGAACAGCCAGTTGTCGTTGTGCACATAGGCACCAATGATATAGGTAAAAAACGGGATGAGGTCCAACAAGCAGAATTTAGGGAGTTAGGAGCCAAGTTAAAAAGTAGGACCTCAGAGGTAGTAATCTCAGGATTGCTACCAGTGCCACGTGCTAGTCAGAGTAGAAATGAAAAAATAGTCAGGATGAATGCGTGGCTTGAGAGATGGTGCAGGAGGGAGGGGTTCAGATTTTTGGGACATTGGGACCGGTTCTGGGGGAGGTGGGACTATTACAAATTGGACGGTCTACACCTGGGCCGGACTGGAAGCAATGTCCTTGGGGGTGCTTTTGCTAACGCTGTTGGGGAGGGTTTAAACTAATGTGGCAGGGGGATGGGAACCAAATGAGGAGGACAGTGGACAGTAAGGAGTTAGTAACTAAAGCCTGTAAGGAACTAGATAATGAAGTCAGTGTGACTAAGGGGAAGAGTAGGCAGGGAGCAGATGATGAACGCAAAGGGACTGGTGGTCTGAGGTGCATTTGTTTTAATGCAAGAAGTGTAGTAGGTAAGGCCGATGAACTTAGGGCTTGGATTGGTACCTGGGAGTATGATGTTGTTGCTATTACTGAGACTTGGTTGAAGGAAGGGCACGATTGGCAACTAAATATCCCAGGATATCGATGCTTCAGGCGGGATAGAGAGGGATGTAAAAGGGGTGGAGGAGTTGCATTACTGGTCAAAGAGGATATCACAGCTGTGCTGAAGGAGGGCACTATGGAGGACTCGAGCAGTGAGGCAATATGGGCAGAACTCAGAAATAGGAAGGGTGCAGTAACAATGTTGGGGCTGTACTACAGGCCTCCCAACAGCGAGCATGAGATAGAGGTACAAATATGTAAACAGATTATGGAAAGATGTAGGAGCAACAGGGTGGTGGTGATAGGAGATTTTAATTTTCCCAACATTGACTGGGATTCACTTAGCGTTAGAGGTCCAGATGGAGCAGAATTTGTAAGGAGCATCCAGGAGGGTTTTCTAGAGCAGTATGTAAATAGTCCAACTCGGGAAGGGGCCATACTGGACCTGGTGTTGGGGAATGAGCCCGGCCAGGTGGTTGAAGTTTCAGTAGGGGACTACTTTGGGAATAGTGATCACAATTCCGTAAGTTTTAGAATACTCATGGACAAAGACGAGAGTGGTCCTAAAGGAAGAGTGCTAAATTGGGGGAAGGCCAACTATACCAAAATTCGGCAGGAGCTGGGGAATGTAGATTGGGAGCAGCTGTTTGAAGATAAATCCACATTTGATATGTGGGAGGCTTTTAAAGAGAGGTTGATTAGCGTGCAGGAGAGACATGTTCCTGTGAAAATGAGGGATAGAAATAGCAAGATTAGGGAACCATGGATGACAGGTGAAATTGTGAAACTAGCTAAGAGGAAAAAAGAAGCATACATAAGGTCTAGGCGGCTGAAGAAAGACGAAGCTTTGGAAGAATATCGGGAATGTAGGACCAATCTGAAACGAGGAATTAAGAGGGCTAAAAGGGGTCATGAAATATCTTTAGCAAACAGGGTTAAGGAAAATCCCAAAGCCTTTTATTCATATATAAGGAGCAAGAGGGTAACGATAGAAAGGATTGGCCCACTCAAGGACAAAGGAGGAAAATTATGCGTAGAGTCAGAGAAAATGGGTGAGATTCTAAACGAGTACTTTGCATCGGTATTCACCGAGGAGAGGGACATGACGGATGTTGAGGTTAGGGATAGATGTTTGATTACTCTAGGTCAAGTCGGCATAAGGAGGGAGGAAGTGTTGGGTATTCTAAAAGGCATTAAGGTGGACAAGTCCCCAGGTCTGGATGGGATCTATCCCAGGTTACTGAGGGAAGCGAGAGAGGAAATAGCTGGGACCTTAACAGATATCTTTACAGCATCCTTAAACACGGGTGAGGTCCCGGAGGACTGGAGAATTGCTAATGTTGTCCCCTTGTTTAAGAAGGGTAGCAGGGATAATCCAGGTAATTATAGCCTGTTTATTGAGCCTGACGTCAGTGGTAGGGAAGCTGCTGGAGAAGATACTGGGGGATAGGATCTATTCCCATTTGGAAGAAAATGGGCTTATCAGTGATAGGCAACATGGTTTTGTGCAGGGAAGGTCATGTCTTACCAACTTAATAGAATTCTTTGAGGAAGTCACAAAGTTGATTGATGAGGGAAGGGCTGTAGATGTCATAGACATGGACTTCAGTAAGGCGTTTGATAAGGTTCCCCATGGTAGGTTGATGGAGAAAGTGAAGTCGCATGGGGTCCAGGGTGTACTAGCTAGATGGATAAAGAACTGGCTGGGCAACAGGAGACAGAGAGTAGCAGTGGAAGGGAGTTTCTCAAAATGGAGTCGTGTGACCAGTGATGTTCCTCAGGGATCCGTGCTGGGACCACTGTTGTTTGTGATATACATAAATGATTTTTAGGAAAGTATAGGTGGTCTGATTAGCAAGTTTGCAGACGACACAAAGATTGGTGGAGTAGCGGATAGTGAAGGGGACTGTCAGAGAATACAGCAGAATATAGATAGATTGGAGAGTTGGGCAGAGAAATGGCAGATGGAGTTCAATCAGGGCAAATGCGAGGTGATGCATTTTGGAAGATCCAATTCAAGAGTGAACTATACAATAAATGGAAAAGTCCTGGGGAAAATTGATGTACAGAGAGATTTGGGTGTTCAGGTCCATTGTTCCCTGAAGGTGGCAACGCAGGTCAATAGAGTGGTCAAGAAGGCATACAGCATGCTTTCCTTCATCGGACGGGGTATTGAGTACAAGGGTTGGCAGGTCATGTTACAGTTGTATAAGACTTTGGTTCGGCCACATTTGGAATACTGCGTGCAGTTCTGGTCGCCACATTACTAAAAGGATGTAGATGCTTTGGAGAGGGTGCAGAGGAGGTTCACCAGGATGTTGCCTGGTATGGAGGGCGCTAGCTGTGAAGAGAGGTTGAGTAGATTAGGATTATTTTCATTCGAAAGACGGAGGTTGAGGGGGGACCTGATAGAGGTGTACAAAATCATGAGAGGTATAGACAGGGTGGATAGCAAGAAGCTTTTCCCCAGAGTGGGGGATTCAATTACTAGGGGTCACGAGTTCAAAGTGAGAGGGGAAAAGTTTAGGGGGGATATGCGTGGAAAGTTCTTTACGCAGAGGGTGGTGGATGCCTGGAACGCGTTGCCAGCAGAGGTGGTAGACGCGGGGTGATAGTGTCTTTTCAGATGTATCTAGACAGATACATGAATGGGCATGAAGCAAAGAGATAAAGACCCTTAGAAAATAGGCGACAGGTTTAGATAGAGGATCTGGATCGGCGCAGGCTTGGAGGGCCGAAGGGCCTGTTCCTGTGCTGTAATTTTTTTTGTTCTTTGTTCTACTCAGAGGGTTGTGAATCTTTGGAATTCTCTACACCAGAGGGCTGTGGAAGCTCAGTCATTGAGTATGTTTAAAGTGGCGATTGACAGATTTCTAAATACCAATGACATAAAGGGATATGGGGATAATGTGGGAAAAAGGCATTGAAGTGAATGATCAGCCATGATGGTATTGAATGGCGGGGCAGGCTCGATGGGCTGAATGGCCTATTCCTGCTCCTATGTTCCTATGTCTTAAATGGGCGATCCTTATTTTTAAACAGTGACCCCTAGTTCTAGATTCTCCCACAAGAGTAAACATACTTCCCACATCCATTACTTTGATCAATTGTGTATTTAATGTTCAAATTCGGACATCACTGCTGCTGTAGAAGCTTTGCATTCCGGATGAATTTCAGTCTTAAGTATGCTTTCATTTTCCTTGACTCGTGTCCCCAATGATTCCAATCATTGCTGCCCGACAAATATTGACTTGCAATCTCAAATTTTTGAAGTGGTTTGAGGTTATAGTTATGCCTTTTTTGGGATAAAATATTTGAGGTCAAGTTGGACTTTCTTAAATTCAAACAGGACAGGTTAGAAATTATAATGATAAGATCTAAATGTTCATTGCAGTGACTGTGCTCCCGCTACAATATGACAGGAGGTATACAAAGCGCAATGAAATACAATCAGTCTTCATAGTATACCTTGTTGACATGACTATTTGCTGATGTTTTTAATGACTTTGTCCATATTATAATTAACCGGCACAATGCAATCTCTTATATACTCTGAAAGATGAGTGGTTGTGACAGTCTAATATAATTGCACCTGTAGGTGGTGCTGTGAACGTTATTTTATGCCAGTTCAGGTTACGTGACCATCAATCAGCTGAACTTGTGCTTTTTATGTCAATTGTAACAGCAGTACTTAACATTCACTATAATGCATTTCCTACAGAATGACAGACATCATGCTAGCAACAAGATATATGCTTACCTCAGGACTGACAAATGCATGTTTTTGCCCCATTCCTGATCTTACCAAGTTATTTAGGTTCCACTCCTGGGCCCCACTCCGTTTGCCAGTTCTTTTGTAATGGCAGTATTGCCACTTGCTGCTGTGTTTCTCTTCTACCATTAGTTGAATGGCTGTCAGACCATCTTGCCCTCACTTGATTGCCTGCCCACCTGGTCCTGTGACACTGATGCTTGTTGCCGCCATTCTCAACAGGTCTCTGGTATCCAAAAGGGAATATCTGGTTCATGGTTTTATTTCCATTCCTGCCAATCAGCCTCTCAATAGCGTTATACTTAATGAATTTGCCCAGTGGAATCCCATTTTAAAGTAATATTCCCAGTTGAGCCCTCATTTTTAATTATGAATATTCAGTTATTTATTCTGATCAAAGCAGGGCCTTTATTTAATTTCTTTTACTGATATGTAAGGACTCTTTCAATTTATTAGCACCCCATCCTTATTTTGTTACGTTTGTCAATTCCTCCTCCAATTAAATTCAATTCACATATCCCTCACCTTAGCCAACTTTTTTTTGTTTTATTTAGTGCGTTTTCTCCCCATTCTGTATAGGTCTGCTCCTCTTCTCAGTTGCCTCCTCGATCTCTCCTCCAGTCCACTTGCACCTTTATTCCGTCCTCTTCCTCTACTTATTTCGCCATGTCCCCCCATTTGCTTTCCCTTCCCCCCATTTGCTTTCCCTTCCTCTCCTTCTTTACAGTACTTGTGCCACTTGTTACAACTTCCTTTAGCTTCCAACACAGCTCTGATATGCCTTAGCAACCTTTGAATTCCTCTCTGCCTTCACCCACTACCACAGACCTGTAACTCTTCTCTTCTGGCCTCTCAGTATATTCTACCCTTCTCACCCCCACTCTGCTGTACCATTCTCATGCACAGTTCTCTCACCTAACTCTACATGCACCAAATAACCCACTCTGCTGTATTTCCCTCTACCTTATTCTCACCCCTATCGTTGCAGTGTTAACCAATGGGGTAACTGGCCTTTCACCTCTATGCACACGGAGCCGTTGAACGGATGACTTGGCATGTTTGATGTGTGAACGTGTAAACTTGATTGCGCAGTGGTAAAGAATTCTTAAAACGTGTTAATAAATTCAGTGTTTATTGGTTCAATTGTTTTCTACCCTCTGCCCCTTATTACATTTAACCTTGATTCCCTGTATGCAATGCCATTGTAGATGTAGTTTTGTTGAAAGATATAGTAAAATTAAAATTTAGATAAATTATTTTACTGCTTAAATTTATCCAGGGACCCTCCACAATCTACATAACTCCTCACACCATATAATTTCCCCCAACTCTGAATTTCTTTGACTCCAGCTTCTTGTACATCTCATGACATCACCTCACCATTGATGGTCATGCCTTCAGCTGCCTTGATCCCACTCTCTGGAATTCATTCTCTTGAACTCCACTTCCCTCTCCTCTTTTAATCCAAGCTTTTTGTTGTCTTTTCTTGGACACTCCTACTTCTGTTCAGTATCAGCTTTGCTTATGCTTCAGTGAAGTACCAAGGGATGTTTTTGTATGTTCAAGGTGCAACAATACAGGTTGTTGTCACCATTGTCATTCAATACACAACATAAAAATTGGTCAAATATACATGCCTGTACTGCACCTGTAGGTCCACTTAGAGATTAGATGTTCCTCTTTTTGCATCTTATTGCACTGACATGGAACACAAAAGTCCGAGTGTATCAGGCCTGTGTCCTCAGTACCTTGCTCTATGGCAGCGAGGCCTGGACAACGTATGCCAGCCAAGAGCGACGTCTCAATTCATTCCATCTTCGCTGCCTCCGGAGAATACTTGGCATCAGGTGGCAGGACCATATCTCCAACACAGAAGTCCTCGAAGCAGCCAACATCCCCAGCTTGTACACACTACTGAGTCAGCGGCGCTTGAGATGGCTTGGCCATGTGAGCTGCATGGAAGATGGCAGGATCCCCAAAGACACATTGTACAGCGAGCTCGCCACTGGTATCAGACCCACCAGCCGTCCATGTCTCCGCTATAAAGACGTCTGCAAACGCGACATGAAATCCTGTGACATTGATCACAAGTCGTGGGAGTCAGTTGCCAGCGTTCGCCAGAGCTGGCGGGCAGCCATAAAGACAGGGCTAAAATGTGGCGAGTCGAAGAGACTTAGTAGTTGGCAGGAAAAAAGACAGAGGCGCAAGGGGAGAGCCAACTGTGCAACAGCCCTGACAAACAAATTTCTCTGCAGCACCTGTGGAAGAGCCTGTCACTCTAGAATTGGCCTTTATAGCCACTCCAGGCGCTGCTTCACAAACCACTGACCACCTCCAGGCGCGTATCCATTGTCTCTTGAGATAAGGAGGCCCAAAAGAATTTTATTCCTCTATTATTATGTGACATCAGTGGTTTTTGTTAATTGAGCTAGCACAAGCTTAACTTAACTTAGTAACCAAAAAATGCAAGTTACTGTCAAGCGGACAGATTTCTTTCGATGCTGATGTCATGTTTTTTTTTTGACCGGCTGCACTAAGTAAGCTCGCATGATAAGCCTGATGTGTTGCAAGAAACAGTTGGAAGTCGTTTTACGCACAGATAGTTCTGTCATGATGGACGTTTTTGAAGGTATAAATTTAGGTGTCACTTGGAGTCATTTGGCTTTGTGAACTTTAATTCTATTAATCTGTCACTTCGACAATGAAGATCCCTTATTCTCAGCATTTAAAGGTGACAGTAACAAGCAGTTGCTGCTAATAGGAATATCCACCCTTGTTCTTGCATTATTCAGAGGCCTTACTGTTAAAAGTTGCCATCTGTTTGCGGGCTTTGAAGTGTCGATCTAACAATTGCATTGTAAAGACTGACGAGCCTCCTGAATGTAACAGCTTAGAAATAAAAGTTCCTTTGGGCCTGATTCATTAAGCAGCTGGTTTTGTTCCACTTGAGTAAAGTATAATATGTAAAATTAGGTAAACCTTTTAGTTTTGAGATCTGCTAAAAAAAACTTCAGCTGTTCATCCTTGATTGTGACATACAGCAGTGGCACTCCTAGGTACTGCCCAGAACTACTTACAGCTCACTACCACATCCCTTGTTGCCTTTAGCTGGTTAGTTGTTCTCTGGATGGCTATGCCTGCTGCCTGTTGGATTTGGACAGAGCAGACATTCCCTTTTTTTGCATGTGAGACAAAGGAGGAAATAAATGCTGTTGTGTGGATGGACCAACTCTGCACCCAAAGAGCAAGTGAAAGAGCCTGAATAATGTATATCTATCAAACAGAATAATTAGCCCTATACATTTTTCCCTTCAGTGCTCACACAGTGATCCAGTATTCATCAGAGAGGCCTTTGAGCAAGATTTACATTGGATTAGTGTCCAACAATAAGGTAGGCTCGCTAGTGTGCAGCACAATTAGTACGGTAGAGTTTCAGCTAGTTTGTGCTTGTTTTAGCACAGTCTAGGAGAAATCGGCTCAACCAGTATAACAGATCACAGAAACTAAAGCGTAAGTTACATGAAGTGTAAATTGGGTTTCCGCAATCTTTAAAGCTGGTTTAAACATCATTTTGCTTGAAGCTGGCTCTACCTATGAAATTGGCCATGCCCCCAGATCAAAATAATGAGCATGCTGAGTTTCTACTGATTACGCCTGTTCAGAAGGGCTGTTCAAATTCAGCTCATTTTCTTGAGCGCACGGGCACTAGTAAGCCCATTTTTACCAGTTTTATATGTCAAAAACATTTAACTTAGCAAGAAGCTGACAAGTGTATACCAATGAAACCAGTAAATGGTTCAGTATAGGTTTTTATAAGTAATTTTCGGTGATTTACGTCTGGCTACTCATAGATGGAAGACAAGATACCCTTGCTAAAAATGTTAATTTTCTACGATGAACCCATTTTCAATTGTATTAATAAAACTGTTCAGGTTACCACTCTTAAGTACAACAATGAATGTTTTTCTCCTTGCATCAAAAAATAATTATGTTCTATGACACTGACTGCACTGGTTCATGGAAGAATTTATGTTTGTGATTATATAAACGTACTTTAGCAGAAACTTGAACTGTACCTTAACCAGTGTAATGTGTGCCCAATTTCCCGATTCCTCCCAAAGTGGACACTCTATCCCAGAGGGTTTAAGGAGCGATAAATTCATTGAAGTGTTGGGTATTAAAGTAAGCAAGCATTTTTCTTTTTGAAAGTGACAGTTTATCAAAAGAATGCTCATCAGCCTTTTGAAAATATGCAATCTATATATTGGCAACCTTCTCACGATCAATTAGGGATTGATAATAAATGCTGGCCTTGTCAGTGATACCCATATCCCATGAGCAAATAAAATGAAAAGGTTTGCATCCTGGCAACAATGACAAACAGATTGCCTTCCTTTTATGCCAGTGAAATTTTAGTATTTTACTATTTTTGGTGTTTGAGGAGGCCTTAATTCTTCAGGATGACAGTGTTCATACCCCAGTTACTCTGCATGCTTGATGTTGGTGTGAGATAGTCCTTGACAGTGCAGGGTAATGCAAAAAGTAGCAGTTTGATAGTGCCAGATAATCCTGAATAAATTGACTTGCACCACGCACAGTGCCGCTAACAGCAGCCCCATGTGAAGCTCACATTCTTGAAGTCCAGGATTTAAATTTGCAAGAAGGATTTTAGCTTGTTTGCTACATTACCATTTTATAACAAATATTTTTTTCTCTTTTGTGACCAATGTTGGAGGTATTTGAATACACAACAACAGCCTTGAATGAATAAACAAGGAGTTAAATACTCAAATAACTATCTAATTAGTCCTACTCCACTGCTCTTTCCCTATAGCCCTGCAAACCTTTTCCATTCAAGTATTTATTTTACTCTTCAACTATTTGGGGCTGAATTTTACACAGCTCCCCAACATTGGGGGTCATGGCAGGGTGGGGGCAGAAAATGCCTCCATGGAGGGCCACCATGCACCCCAATGCCGAGAGAGCCTGGCCCAATATTGCCGGCGGTGGTGAGGTCTCATGGCCTCATGGAGCCCCATTTAAATATTTAAATAAATTAAAATCTGTGAATTAATTACCTTTACGCTCCCTCCGTCTGCTCTGGTGTGATATTAGTGCCAGTAGCCGGCACTCCTGCGTCTTTGGATCCCTGTCTGGGGAACCGATGCGTAACACTGGTGGGAAGGGGGGAGCAGGTAAGTTTCTCAGTGCGGGGTGCTGGGCTAATGGGGTTAGAGTCATATCATTGGTGTAAAGGATGGTGGGAAGGGTTATAGTGTAAAGTTTATGTACTTTGTGGGGGGGCGGGGAAGGTCAGGTGTACAAGGTACGTGTTTTGGGGGGAACGGGCAAGTAATTATTTTAGTTGTTGCTGGGGGGTTGGGAGGGGGAAAACTTAATGTATTTAATTTATTTATTAAGTCTTTCTTTAAATATGTAAAATGAACAGTAGGCCTCGTAGCCCTTTATAAATGGTATCATTACTTGTGCAAAGGCAGCTGACGCTATTGCCGGGGACGGACAGCGCACCCCTTCCATGTCATAGGGGTGGGCGGTCCGCCCTGACTATTTAAATGAGCTGCCGCACTGAATATCGTGACAGCTCCGCGACGTTGGGCCGCCATTGTTTTTGCCCGCCATCGATTTCAGCGGCGGAAGTATAAAATACAGCCCTTCGAGTAAGAAATATGTCCCTGGTTGCCCTCCAGCAAAAATCTTTAAATACTCTGTCACTTGCTGTGGTATATCCAGAGCAAAACCTGATGTGCAAACAAGGAGTTAAATATACAGATAACATACTTGTTTTTTTGGGAATCACATAAACTAAACAGAGCATGTATTTTGAGCATGCATTTCAGGATGATGCTAATTTGTGAAAATAATTGAATTGTTACAAGCCCCGCAGCAAAGTTATTAACTGATGACTGGAACGACAATTAATTTCTTCCCAGTGTATTTGGGGCTTGCGTGCACTGATGGCCGCAGCTTTATTTTTGAACACAGTGATGTGTACAACACATTTATTCCAATTGTGAATCTGGTTGTCAGACTAATTCATTTCATTCCATTGCTCCTTTTTTCCCTTTTTTTTGCTGAGTTTAGCTTGGTATAATAGGATTAGAGTATGGCACAGCTCACGTCATTCATTGAACATTGGGGATGGTAGATGTGGAAGCGCTTTTGCTCCAAGTCAGAAGATCAGGGGTTCAGTCCCCACTCCAGACACTTAAGCACATAATCAATACTGCTATCTTTTGGATGAGATGTTAAACCAAGGCCATGTCTCTGCTCTCAGGTAGATTCCACGGCTCTTTTTGAAGAAGAGCAGGGGAGGTCTCCCTGGTGTGCTGGCCAATATTTATTCCACAAACGTCACTCAAACAGAAAACTTCATTTCATTGCTGTTTATGAGTCCTTGCCGTGCACAAATTGGCCATCATATTTCCAAGATTACAACAGTCACTGCACTTCACCAGAGTACTGGCTGTAGAGTGTTTTAGGATGTCTTGAGATTAGGAAAAGAGCACTATAAATGAAAGTTCTTCTTTCTTTATGTACATATTGTTCAAGGTTGTAACTTTAGAAGAGTCAGTGTCTTCATTTCAGTCAAGTTCTGCTTCAGATATTATGCAGATTTCCTCCTCCCCCCTCCATTTTTTCTTCAAGGTGTTGCTTCACGGCAGGCAAAGGTTAACTGGGCAATGACAGTCCTTGAAACCTCATCCAGGTAGCTATACTTCATGTGCTATCCAAGATCATCAATTTTGGAGATTGAAATGAAATAGTGAAGGGTAGCCAGAGCCTCTGGAACCATACCTGAATGAGTCGGAATCTTTAGTGTGGGGGTGGGGGGGAGTACCCAAGTTTCAGCAAGTTTGTAGCCTTCATTATATTAGATCTGTAAGGGGAATCAAGAGTCTGCTAATAACATGGGTATAGACAATGGTAGCAGTTAAGGTAACAGGGTTCCGAAGAAGGGTCACTGACCCGAAACGTTAACTCAGCTTCTCTCTCCACAGATGCTGCCAGACCTGCTGAGTATTTCCAGCATTTCTTGTTTTTATTTAAGGTAACAGGGTACATGCTTTGAATTATCAACAATAAAGGAGGAAATGGATTTTGTTGTAGATACTTACCTGGGGTCTTTAAAATCTGCAATCTTTAAACAAAGCAAGTTTGATTGAAGACTGCAGGACAGCAAGATACACTACCCACTTAGATAGAAATTTTTATGGAGTATGAATCATGTGGGATGTGATGTATTATGTTTTATTCACTTCAATAGAAAATCTAATGTAAGGAGGAGGAAGAGAACAATATTTTGTTATTGACAAGTAAAATTGCCTTCAAACAAGGCACTCCATTGTCAGTAAAAGACAGTCATGCCATGATGTACATCGTAAGACTAATGGACCTTAACTCCTGACTCTTCACTGTTGTATTTTAGATCATGTTATCCGACAGTTATCTAGTTCGTGTGCAAAATACTTGTGCCTGGTGGTCCGTAAGTACAGAGCATGCTGCTAGATTTACAATTGCAAATGCAGTTTTTAAAACCTAGCCTATTGTGTTCTGCAAAAATAAATAAATGGATAACTCCTCTGTTAAGTAGCAGTCAGAGAAGTATCCTCAAATGTGCAACATTTGTGCCCGAGGGCAGAATTTTTACCCCCGTATGGGAACAGAGGTGGGCAGGTGCGTAGATTTGTCCCACCGGCCTGAATGCTTTTTCACTGGCATCATCCCATGCCATCCACCCCAGGCCATTTTCCCAGATGTGAGATTGAGGGCAGAGAGCTACCTGCCGCTTTAAAGGTTAATGTCTAATTAAAGTCAATTATCAGAGTCCGACTGGAATTTTCCAGGCCTTGCCATAGATGCAGCCACAGACTGCCCTCTGGAGGGGTTTCACCTCGACAATGGTGGCCCAGCCGCTGTATCATTTTTTAATTGAAAAGTGCTGAGATGGAGCTGGTCTCTCTCTCTCTCTCTCTCACCTGAAATAGTAGGCTTAATCTCCTTCCATGCTGGAGGGTCTCCTATTGTCCCTCCAGCTTTGAGAGCCTGATGGCAAGCACAGCATCTGGCTACTAATTGGTTAATTCAGGGAAAATCACTGCCAGGTGACTGTTCCCCATACAGTGCAGGGTTAGGACCTCCGTTTCTCCCTGATGTTGGGGTCTTGACTCAAAATCCTGCTCCTACTCTTGCAAACAGGAACTTCTAGGATATTAACTGTTTACAGTGAACTGCACAATACTTATTATAATAAATTATCCTTCTCTGCTTTAATGCTTCCTATTGGTTTTGTTCACCTCCCAACTGACTACAATCATGTTATGTTTAAAATGATGAGTAAGCCCATGAGTGTTTTACATGCCAAATAAACAGGCAGTGACAGATTTTCTCATAGGTTAAACAGAAGATAACTATTTTTACACGATTCCAGAAATGGTTGCAACTGCACATGCACACGCATGCAATAGCACACGCACACACACACACACACACGAGAATAGATAGAAGATAGAAAAAGGGTAAGTGGTGTGAAGTGAGTTAGGTATTCGGGGTTCACGGTAAACCTGCTGAATCTTCTCGGAGGACAGTTTCTCTTTCAAAGTTGCAGCCCTGGGTGTTTGTAGTTTTCTGGTGGTTAAGAATTCAGTCTGGAGGTGGTGGTCACCTTCAGTTCTCTGCTGCACCAAGTTGAAGTGTAGAATTTGCAGCAGGGCTCCTTCTTTGTTTATTTTTTCCTGGATTTCTTTTCACAGCTCTTGGCTGGATTGCTTTTCTGTGATGTTTTTGTGATCTCTCTCCTCCGTCTCTCCAGAGAGCAACCTTTTAAGGTAAAAGTCTCTCATATTAGCCTGTGATAGGAGATACATGGCCCCTCCTCCATTGTGACCACACATTGGACGAGGATGTGGCTACTTCACACCTTCTTTGTTTCAGAAGAACCCATTTAATTCAGGAATGTCTCTTGATGTTGCGAGGATGGGTATAATTGACACCTCTTAGCCTGGAATGCATCCTTTTGTCCTTAACAGACAGTGAGACAGTTTGTATATATTGGCCAAGTCAGCCGAACTTCGGTGGTCATTTTGCAGCATATTGTCCACTTTTTAAAAGAAAGGTCATTTCAAACTCTTCAGTTTGGTTCTGTTTTTTCATTGCTGCACTTCTTGTGAGTGTGACATTTACATAAACAATGAGAGTTTCTGACATTTATTAAAATTTGACATTTGACTCCGAAATAATAAAGGGGTTAAAGTAAAGAAAAATGAAACATAGTTTCAAGTTGTGATGATAATCCAAGTTAATGCCAATCAGTGTGTGACAATAACAAGATATAATTATATTCACATTCCTTTTGATTAAAAACTGTAACTGGGAAGGTTTATCAGAAGTAAGTTTAATTGAGATAAGCAGGTATAAAACGTTACATGAGGATCTCCTCTTAGACTGGATTTAATTTTGTTTTCCTGGGCAGAAGTACTTTAGGTCAAGTGAGCAATATAGTTGATTCTGTAAAAGTAGACACTGTAAGAGTTTGAGATTGGGGTCACTAAAAAGGTTGACATTCAGTCTCTGTGAAAAGCTGTGTGTTTAGTGTAAAAGATTTGTTTTGATACCATAAGATGATAGTTTCTTGGATCTGACATTGTGTTCGTAAAATTTTCAAAATGCTTTAACCTTCATGACAACCTTGGCTCAGTGATAATCTTGCCACGGAGTCAGAAGTCCATGAGTTAAAACGCTATTGTACACACTTCAGCATGCAGTCTATGCTGACACTTTATTAAAACACTGAAGGAGTGCTACATTGTCAGGGGTGACATTTTTTGGATGAGATGTTGCTGTGAAGCCTTGTGTGCTTGCTCAGGTGGGTGTAGACGATCTCATGGCACTATTGGAAGAGCAGAGGAGATTTCTTCAAGTTTTGGCCAACATTTTTTCTTTCAACATCACAAAAAGCAGCTGGTCATAGGCCTCATTGCTGTTTGTGAAACCTTACTGTGTGCAAATTAGCTGTCATGTTTGCCTTCATTACCCACAAGATTACACTCTAATAGTAATTGGCTGTAAAGCATTTCAGGGCAGGCTGGGGATGTGAAAGGTGTCACATAAATGCAAGTTCTCTCTTTATCTCTCAAGATTATAATACTGTACAGTAAAGTACATTATGTTCCATCACAATTCTGCTGGAAAAACTGAGAAGAGTAAAGAAATGTGGGTGAGCGAATGGTGAATGTTTGTGCGAGGGAGCTGCAGAAACGAAAGCAACAGGAGAAAACCAAAAGGGAGAATCCAGACTTGGGAAAAATTTGAATCCCAGAAACTTTAGGCCATTCAGCAGTTAAGGAAATCATTTTGGACATTGAAATAAAACAAAAATCTCAGTCAGTGGTTCATGAAAATTTTCAATTTTAGCAGCTGGTGTTGTTTTCCTTTGAACAGAAAAGTTTAAGGGGAGATTTAATAGAGGTGTTCAAAATTGAGGGGCTCTTATAGAGTAGATATAGAGAAACTGTTTCTGCTAAAATGAGTCTGTAATCAGAAAATACAGATTAGAGACAATTAGCAAAATAATCAGACGGGAGATAAGAACTTTTTCTGGAGCACCGAGTTATGATTATCTGAAATGCACTGCCTGAAAGGGTGGTGGAAGCAGATCCAATAGTACATTTCAAAAGAGAATTGGATAAACACTTGAAGGGGGAAAATGTTGCAGGGCTATGGGAAGACAACAGGGGAGTAGGACTAATTGGATAGCTATTTCATAGAGCCAATATAGGCTTCTGAGCTGTATGATTGTAACCCAAGTTTAATAACCAAAAATGAATCCAATAGTTGTAATGGAGTCCGTGGTACAGGACCAGTGGAGGAGAATCTCCAAAAAGTTATCTGACTTGCTGAATGTACTGCGAGGTGCAAAGACTTTGGGATTCAAAGCTTGTGTTTTTTCTAAGACAGTCATTTATTGGAAAAGGAAACTGAAAGCGAAAACAAAGTCCTATGATCAGAGGTGTGTCCAGAGACACGTGACTGGAGCTCAGGTTTCAGTTTAGAAGAATACTCAGCAGTGGGTGGAAGCAAAAACAGCCAGCAGTTGTTTTAAAGAGACAAGCTTGGAGCTGTTGATTTTAAAAACAAAGACTTGATTCTGGGAGCGGGACTCAGCGAATACAAGTTCCTGCAGCTGTTTTTGGTGAGGTAAAGAGTTTCTTAAGTGACACTGGTGGAGTTACACCATCAAGACTTTTTTGAGAATCCATGGAATTTCCAGAAGGGTGCACAGTTTTGGTGGAAACAGTCTACACCCTATTTGTGGAATGTGGAATTTTCCTATTCCATACTTAAAATTCCATAGATTTTCAAATTATTTAAAAAGTTTGCTAATATTATTTCAGCTCCTACCTTCATCCTATGTGTATGTCTCAATCTTTATTTCACTTTCTGTAAAATTAGAAAAACTGAACAATACAATCTGCTCATTACTTCCCAGTTTTCTGTCTATGTGAATATTTCAATGTAATTGGCTACTTAGTCTACTTGGTGGCATCTCTGTTGGATGCCAGAGATCCCCTATAGCTGGCACCAGAATGGAATTAACATCAGGAAAGTTAAATCCATGCCACATAGCTCAATAGATCTTTATGGACAGCTTTCATGAAGGTCAGTAGCATGTCTGTGTGTCTGCATGAAAGGTGGTTTTGTTTTCAATGTCACACTAACTGAGATTGGTTCACATCCAGTTTTCAAATCAGTTTGGTTACTTGTGCCAAAATGACAATGCTTGCCCTCCTTTTCTCTTAAAGTGCATTTCCAGTCAGGGCAATATAGGGAGAAACAATTTTCTGGTTGAATTATGGCAATAGTCAGTCACAGTGAGAAAATATATCAATGATAACATTCTGAAGATATACTTTCTCAGGTAGAAAATTAAACTTCATGTTTGGAATAATACTGACATCACCTGTTTGCCACAATTAAAGGAGGAGCTTGTAGAAGGTATAAATTTTTGTCAAGAAATTGTATACTAATGATTCTTCTCAATGCATGATACGTTAAGCATGGATTGACACCACTAAAATAAATATTTAAGTTTTGTGGAAGCTGTTCAATATGTTAGGGGACTGGAAAGCAAGCTAATGTCCCCAGCACTGGCAATTGCCATCAAAGCATATGCTTGGCTCAATTGCCTGTTTATAGGAAGCATATGGTTTGGCAGGCACTCAGTGTTTGAAATATCCTGGGTTGTCACTATCCTTATTGAACTGAGTTGGTAAAAGTTATGTTCTCTAAACTAGATCAGTTCATGAACTGAATGAATTTCTTTTTCTATTTTTGAAATTTATTTAAAGTCGCCTGGAGAAATCATCCATTGCAGATGGAGACATTTTTATTGCGTTAGATTTGAGCAAAGACGCTTGAAGAGTTTGCTGATCAGTTGCAGGCTATAAATGATACTGCAGTCAGTGGTCTGCTCCTAATTCGTATGTTCATATGTAAGTGTGTTTTAAATGGTGTTTACTGCTTGGAAAATGCACTTTTGAAATACAGCTAACTTTTCACTCACTGAAAAGGATTATCTCACTTTTCAACTACTATAAGTAAATAAATAGAACACCTTTTAGTTATAAGTATTCGTCACTGATGTAGAGGACAGCTGTAACAAGCGGTATTGTCTTTGAGATTTCATTACGAGTACCCAACAAGTCGGGAATTACTTTCAATGTATTCAAATAATTGTTTCTTGTTTCCATGAAATGACTTTAAAAACTAAAAGCTTCAGCCTCTTTCTCACTACACAAAATGGGCAATTATTATAATTTCATAAAAAAAGAAAAGTCAGTTCTGGATAAAATATTAAGGTAGTATTAATTTGTAAAGATATTTATTCAGGTTATAAATTTGGTGACAAAGAATTACTTCTGATCATTTCATATGTTTGTATTAGGGGAAGATATTGAGAGGAAAAAAGATCAAACACCACTTTGGGGTAAAGTTATGGTCCTTTTCATATAGTTTCATTCAACTGGATAGATGAGTGAAGATGGAAAGGGCTTGGACCTTAAATATGACCAAATTTCAAATTGCTCCTCCCAAGAATGCAAATTTTATTTTGACGAACAAAGTTAGTGACCTCATTCTTCAGCTAGAGGTTTGCTGGTGATCACTTCCCTATAGAAACCTAGGATTGCCGACCTTGCCAGATTGACCTGGAGTCTCAAGGAATGAAAGAGTAATTTCTATGACTCTGCTAAGAGCAACCTGCAAGATAAATCAGGGGGTGGCATTACTTTTATTATTTTATTTAAATGCTTTTGTTTACTTGTTTTCAAAACTATTGGCCATAGGGGCAGAAAATATTGTTTGACTGGAGCACAGAATGCTGGACTGCGGTGAGCAAGCCACTTTGATCACTGGTATCTGCAGCCATGATGGCAGCAGTATGAGCCGGCATGGCACCAAGCTCGTCTTGCATGGCATCAAGCATGGATCTCATTACTCAAGTCTAAGCTTCCACTGCAGCATTGAGACATTGGCTGGAATTTTATGCCACTAAAGAGCAGGGTGGCAGCTGGGATTGGGGAGGGGGGGTGGTTGGGATGGCATAAAATGGAGCGGGAGTCTCGGGGGGCCCTTCCTGACCCACTCGCGCCTCCGCCGCCACTTTACGCAGGACGGTGGCAGCTTCTGCCCCAGGCCAATCAAGGCCCTTAAGTGGCCAGTTAATGGGGATTTTACCCATGGCCGGTTAGGCGGCCCAGGCCCGAGAGAAGCTGCCTGACAAAAGCAGGTGGCTTTCTGATGGCCTAGGGGGGTGCCCTCATGATCAGGCACCCTGTGCCCGATGGAGGGCTGCCCCCCCCCCCCAACTTTCCTAACCACCCCCAACACCCAATACGCACACCCCCCCCCCCCATCCCCCTAATTGACCACCCTTGCCTCGCCAGGGCCTGTCCGATCAACCCCAGTGAGGCCTTAAAAACTTACCTTCATTCCGAGGCTCCCTGACATCTTCCTTCTGAAGGCTGGGTTGCAGTCCCAGCAGTGGCCACTGCTCCCAATTAGCCAGAAGCTCCATTAAGTGGGACTTCCTGCCTCAATGAGGTGGAAGTCCTGCCTCAGACCAATTAAAAGCCTGGGGACCACAAAATGTGAATTGGATCCCCAGGCCAGGTGGAGGCAGATTCGCCATCAACTTTTCAGTCGGTGGATGGCTCCCGTCCGCCGAGGGTAACATTCCGGGTATTGGATGGTTTCTGCCTGTGCTGCGATGAAAGATGACTCAGCAAGGTCCACAAGTGCTGCCATGGAGTTGGCCACCACTTTCACATTGGAAAATATAGACTTCAAGATCTGTGCAGATCCCTGTGTCAGATTGGAGCTGAAATCCTTTCTGCTCCTTGACAGTGACAACGGGCTTTGTAGCAATCCTGCCAACACACCAAGCGTCTCTGTGTGAATGCCATCACTGTTCTCCTATACTGCACCCCTTTATTAGTCCTCATCTGAGTCCACTGTAGAAGAACCCGTCTGTGACCTCGACCTCTGGTGAGCTGGCCTGCGCGCAACCTTTTTCCCCATCATGGCTGCAGCTCACTCATGCCCAAAGACTGACGACCAACTCATCCTACATCTATACTGGCCTCTAACATATGCAGAGTGCCAGTATCTGAGCTGGTGGCTGCGAGCATCAGATAAACGATGGCACTTCTTCATCAGAGGTTTGCAGTTGTTCACAGCCTTCAGGGTGAGGCTGCAGTAGTGGTCAGGTGGCAAATTGTGGGTATCTGAAAGCAAAAATGCAGAGAGTGAGATTTGGGGTGTGGGAAAGGGGCAGCTTACACTCATGTCAGATAGCAAGATGAGGGTGAAGCGGGATTTAAGAAGGTACATAAAGCAGGAACATTCCATCATGGCATGTAAGAAGCCTGTAGGAAGAATTTGACAAAGAGTTATGATTGTCAGACTACTGCTTTGAGAAAGACTGATAGAGGCCTCAGAAAGCTGGAATGGAGCCAGAAATTGGACTTAAAGGGGCACAGCATCCAATATTCAGGGCGGCAGCTGGAGTGGACTAGTAAACCACTGAAGACTACAGAGGAAGGGACGTCGATGGAGTAGTTGACTGGAGAGTCCACCCCCTGCAAGATTCTCTGGAGACTTGGTGGTGTATGTACTAAGAGGAACACTGTACCATTTTAGGGAGCTGTCGTGAACAGACTAATTTGGGATTATAGCAGTTGTGCTTTTTTTTGTTTTTATACTCTTATCCTTCCTTTCTTTTTAATAGTATCTATCTTTTCTATTTTTATCATAAATAATTATTTACTCTACTTACTCAATAAAATTACTGTTTAAAAAAAAAGTGGGACTAAAGGGATCAAAGGGTATGGGGCGAAAGCAGGAACAGGCTACTGAGTCGGATGATCAGCCATGGTCACAATGAATGGCGGAGCAGGCTCAAAGGGCCGAATGGCCTACTCCTGCTCCTATTTTCTTTGTTTCCATGTTTCTATCATTCGGAATGTTCTCAACAATGCCGGATGCTATAACCTCAGTGATTGCCAGCCCCATAATGCAGTGCAGCGAGTCCTCCAAAGGACTCAGGGGTTGCAAGTGTGCCTATCTCCCACTGGTTTTCTGCTGCTCCCTGCTGTGAGAAAGAGGATTTATATTACTTCTATACTGTGATGTACTGGGCTGGGTGTGAGATCAGCACACGATGAGTTAAAATAGCTTTCTGCTAAACGTGGGATGTATTGTAAAAGTGGGCCAGAGGCAAGGATGAGGAGCTGATGGAATGTATGAACTGCTCTCATCCATGTCTGTCATGATCTGGGGGATGTTGTTCTGATCACTGGTGTTTTGGGTAATAAAATGCAGTGGGCCATTAAGTATGGTAACAGAATAATTAGAAGAGATTGAGAGGATCTAAGTGCATCGTGTTATCTTCATGTTTTTATTCTGATGTCACTTTTATGTATCTCTGATGTACTGTGATTTAGCTGTAGTATGCATGGAGTGTAGAGATTAAAGGTAGAATTACTATGAGTTGTGAGTGAACCACTGTATGATTAACCCGACTGGAATCATAAAGTGAGTATCATAAATGAGTACCAGTCCTCATGCTGGATTGTGGAGTATGGTGTTCCTGAGTAGTCATGTTGGATCGTGTAATGTGAGTTTAATAAAGACCCATATATTTAAACTGGAATCGTGAAGTGTGATATCTCAAAGAAGACCCATTTCTGTATTGTTACAACTGATGCCTGTATACTCCGGTGTTTAAAGGAACAGAACGAATTAGAACAAGAAAGCAGTCCAACAGCTGCAGTTATGTTCGACTTTGTTCTGCAAGAATCACAGAATCGTTACAGCACAGAAGGAGGCCATTCGGCCTATCATGTCTGCACCAGCTCTCTGAAAGAGCAACTCCCTCAGTTCCATTCCCCTGCCTTCTCCCTGTAACCCTGCACAATCTTTTCTGTACTCTCTCCATTGCCCTCATGTCTTTCCTCAAGTGAGGTGCCCAGAACTGGACGCAATACTCCAGCTGAGGACAAACTATTGTCTTCTACAAGTTCAACATCATTTCCTTGCTGTTGTAATCTACGCCCTGTTAATAAAGCCTAGGGTACTGTATGCTTTATTAACCCGCTCTCTCAACCTGTCCTGCCACCTTCAATGACTTATGCACATATACATCTGGGTCCCTCTGCTCCTGCACCCCCTTTATTCTATATTGTCTCTCCATGTTCTTCCTACCTACCAAAATGAATCACTTCACATTTCTTTGCATTGAACTTCATCTGCCACCTGCCCATTCCACACTTGTTTATGTCCTTTTGAAGTTTTACACTATCCTCCTCACATTTCACAATGCTTCCAAGTTTCGTATCATCGGCAAACTTTGGGATTATGTCCTGTACACCAAGGTCTAGGTCATTAATATGTATCAGGAAAAGCAAGGGTCCCAACATTGACCCTTGGGCAACTCCACTACATACCTTCCCCCAGCCCAAAAAACACCTATTAACCACTACTCTTTGTTCCCTGTCATTCAGCCAATTTCATATCCATGTTGCTAGCATTCCTTTTATTCCATGAGCTGCAAGCTTTCTCACAAGTCTATTGTGTGGCACTGTATCAAATGCCTTTTGAAAGTCCATGTACACCACATCAACAGCATTGCCCTCATCAACCCTCTCTGTTACCTCCTCAAAAAACCCCAGCAAGTTAGTTAAACATGATTTTCCCTTAAGAAATCCATGCTGGCTTTCCTTAATTAACTCGCATTTGTCCACGTGACTATTGATTTTGTCCCAAATTATTTTTTCTAGAAGTGTTCCCACCACTGAAGTTAAACTGACTAGCCTATAGTTGCTGGGCTTATCTGTACACATTTTTTGAACAAGAGGATAATGTTTGAAATTCTCCAGTCCTCTGGCACCACCCCCGAGTTTAAGGAAGACTGAAAAATTATGACCTGTGCCTCTACGATTTCCACCCTCACTTCCCTCAGTATACTTGGATGCACCTCATCTGGCCCCGGGGCTTTATTCACTTTATGTACAGACCGCCGATCTAATATTTCATCTTTATCAGTTTTAAACCCCTCTAGTGTCTGACTTACCTCCTCTTTCAACATTGCCTGTATTGCATCTTCTTCCGTGGTAAAGACAGATGCAAAGTATTCATTTAATACCTCAGCTATGCCCTCTGCCTCCAAGTGCAAATCCCCTTTCTGGTCCCTAATCAGCCCCACTCCTCCTTTTACCACCCTTTTACTATTTACATACCTATAGAAAACTTTTGGATTTCCTTTAATGCTCGCTGCCAGTCTCTTTTCATGCTCTCTCTTTGCTTCTCTTATTTGCTTTTTCACTTCCCCTCCGGACCTTCTAAATTCAGCCTGGTTCTCAATAGTATTTTCTACCTGGCATCTGTCATAAGCACACTTTTTTTTCTTTATCTTAATCTCTACCTCTTTTGTCATCCAGGGAGCTCTGTATGTGTTTACCCTCATGGAACATACCTTGACTGTGCCTGAACTATCTCTTCTTTGAAGGTTGTCCATTGGTCATCTATCGGTTTTCCTGCCAGCTTTGGAGCCCTAGCTCCAATCTTACCCCATTGAAGTTGGCCTTCCCCCAATTAGTTATTCTTACCCTGGAATGCTCTCTGTCCTTTTCCATAGTCAGCCTAAAACTTATGATAAAATGATCACTATCCCTTAAATGCTCTCCTACTGATACTTGGTGCACTTGGCCCACCTCATTCCCAAGAACCAAGTCTAGCAGTGCCACCTTTCTTGTTGGACTAGCAACAAACTGTTGTAGAAAATTTTCCTGAACACACTTTAGGAACTCTTGCTCCTCACTGCCCTTTACAACTCTATTATCTCAGTCTATTGGAACATAGGAACAGGAGTAGGCCATTCAGCCTATTGAGCCTTCCCCAGCATTCAATATGATCATGGCTGACCATCCACTCAATGCCTTTCCCCACACTATCCTCATATCGCCTTATGTCATTTCTATTTAGAAATCTGTCAATCTCTGATGTAAACATACTCAATGACTGAGCTTCCATGGCCCTGTGGGGTAGAGAATTCCAAAGATTCACAACCCTCAGAGTAAAGAAATTTCTCCTTATCTCTGTCCTAAGTGGCTTCCCACTTATTTTGAAAATGTGTCCCCTGGTTCTAGACTCCCCTACCAGGGGAAACATCTGAGCTGCATCAACCCTGTCAATCCCTTTAAATATTTTGGAGGTTTCAATGAGATCACCTCTCATTCTTCGAAACTCTAGAAAATACAGACCTAGTTTCCCCAATCTCTCTTTATAGGACAGTCCTGCCATCCCGGGAACAAGGCTGGTGAATCTTCATTGCACTCCCTCTATGGCAATAATATCCTTCCTAATGTAAGGGGACCAAAACTGCACACAGTACTCCAAGTGCAGTCTGACCAAGGTTCTATACAATTGAAGCAAGACTTCACTACTCCTCTACTCAAATCCTCTTGCAATAAAGGCTAACATACCAGTAGCCATCCTATTTGCTTGCTGCACCTGCATGTTAGCTTTCAGTTAATTATTGACAAGAACATCAGGTTCCTTTTTTACATCTACATGTTCTAATCTCTTACCATTTAAGAAATACTTGCACATCTATTCCTCCTACCAAAGTGGTAACCTCACATTTTTCCACATTATATTCTATGTGCCACATTCTTGCCGACTCACTAAGACTTTCCAAATCCCCTTGAAGCCATTTTGCATCTTCCTCACAGCACACATTCCCACCTAGTTTTGTGTCATCTGCAAACTTGGAAATAACACATATGATCCGCACATCCAAATCATTGATATATACTGTGCACAGCTGGGGCCCAAGCACGGATCGCTGCGGTTCCCCACTAGTCACAGCCTGCCAATGCGAGAATGACCCGTTTATTCCTACTCTCTGTTTTCTGCCTGTTAACCAATCCTTAATCCATGCCAGTATATTACCTCCTATACCATGTGCTTTAATTTTGCTAACCAATCTCCTGTGGGGGACTTTATCAAGGGCCTTCTGAAAATCCAAGTATGCCACGTCCACCGACTCCCCTTTATCAATTCTTTCAATAGCATCCTCAGAAAACACCAACAGGTTCGTCAAACATGATTTCCCGTTCATATATCCATGTTGACTATGCCCAATCAAATCATTATTATCCAAGTGTCCATTTATCACATCCTTTAGAATAGATTCTAGCATTTTTCCAAAGACTGATGTAAGGCTTATAGGTCCCTGTTTTCCCTCTTTTCGCTCTCCCTCCCTTCTTCAATAGTGGGGTGACATTTGCAACCTTCCAATCTGCAGGAACCGCTCCAGAATCTATAGAATTTTGGAAGATGATCACCAACACATCCAGTATTTCCATAGCTACCTCTTTCAACACTCTGGGGTGTAGAATATCAGGTCCTGAGGACTTTGCAACCTTCAGCCCCATTAATTTTTCCAATACAACCTTCTTACTAATACTAATTTCCTTCAATTCCTCAGTCCTCCTAATCCCTTGGATCTCTAATTCTGGGAGATTTCTTATATCGTCCTCAGTGAAGACAGACACAAAGTAATTATTTAGCTTTTCTGCCATTTCTCTATTACCCATTATAAATTCTCCTGACTGCCTGTAATAGACTCACATTTGTCTTAGCTAAACGTTTCCTTTTTACGTACCTATAGAAGCTTTTAGTCTGTTTTTATATTTTTTGCCAGCTTACATTCATATTCTATTTTCCCTTTCTTGATCAGTTTCTTCATCCTCCTTTGCTGTATTCTAAAATCCTCCTAATCCTCAGGTTTACTACTATTTATGGCAACTTTATAGGCCTTTTCTTTCAATCTTGTACAATCCTTAACTTCCTTTGTTATCCACGGTTGACAGCCTTTACTTTTGGGGTTTTTGTGCCTTGATGGAATGTATAGTTGCTGTAAACTATGTATTATTTTTTTAAAGGTTATCCATTGCCTATGTACTGTCATACCTTTTAATGTATTTTCCCAATCCACCTCTGCTAATTTGCCCCTCATAGCTTCATAATTTCCTTCATTCAAATTTAACATCCTGGCTTCAGATTGAACTACTTCAGTTTCAAACATAATGTAAAATTCTATCATATTATGTTCACTCATCCTTAAAGGTTCTTTTACAACAAGATTATTAATTAGCCCTTTCTCATTCCATCATCCGAGATCTAAAATAGCCTGTTCTCTATCGGGTCCTCAACATACTGCTCTAGAAAACCATCGCTAACACACTCCAGAAACTCGTCCTCCGCAGCATTAGTGCTCATTAGGTTTACCCAGTCTATATGCAGATTGAGATCACCCATGATTACTGTATTACCCATGCCACATGCTTCTCTAATCTCCTGATTAATACCTTGCCCCACACTACTACTACTGTTTGGTGGCCTGTAAACAACTCTTACCAATGTTTGCTGCCCCTTGCTGTTTCTTAGCTCCACTCAAACAGATTCCACATTTTATTCTTCTGATCTGAGATCCTCCCTTACTAATGTACTTATCCAATCCCTTATTATCAATTCAACACCACCTTCTTTTCCTTTTTGCCTGTCCGTCCTAAATGTCGAATATGCTTGAATATTCAGTTCCCAGTCTTGGTCATCCTGTAGCCACGTTTCCGTTATGGCAAATTAGGTCATATTCATTTACCTCTATCTGGGCCTTTAAATCAACTACCTTGTTGCGAATGCTGTGTGCATTCAGGTAGAGTACCCATAACCTTGTCTTCTTGACATTCTGGATTCAAAGCCAGTTGATGCTCGCCTTTGTTTCGCCTGCCTTCTAATGTCACTTGCTACTTTTCTACCTCCTGTTAGCAGCTTTAATCCCTTCCAATTTGAGCTATCCCTCAGGTTCCCATCCCCCTGACAAGCCAGTTTAAACCCTCCCCAACAGCACTAGCGAATCTCCCTGCGAGCATATTAGATCCAGTCCTGTTAAGGTATAGCCTGTCCATCTTGTACAGGTCCGACCTGCTCCAGAACTGGTCCCAATGCTTCAAAAATCTGATGCCCTTCCGCCTACACCAATTATCCAGCCATGTGTTCAATTGATCCATTTTCCTATTCCTATGCTCACTAGCACGTGGCACTGGGAGTAATCCTGAGGTTACTGATTTTGAGATCCTTCTTTTAATTTCCTTCCTAGCTCCCTAAAATCTGCTTTCAGGACCTCATCCCTCTTCCTACCTAAGTCATTGGTAACAATGTGGACCATGACCTCTGGCTGTTCACCCTCCCCCGGAAGGGTGTCCTGCAACCGCTCCATGACATTCTTGAACCTGGCACCAGGGAGGCAACACATCATCCTGGAGTCACGTTTACTGCCGCAGAAATGCCTGTCTGATCCCCTGACTATTGAATCCCCTATTGCTATTGCTCTTCCACTCTTCTTCCTCCATTCCTGTGCAGCTGAGCCATCCATGCTGCCACAGACTTTGCTCTAGCTGCACTCCCCCGAGGAATCATCGCTCTCATCACTATCCAAAATGGAAAACCGATTAGCAAGCAAGATAGACTCAGGGGACTCCTGCACTACCTGCCTGGTTCTCTTAGACTACCTGGCAGTCACCCATTTCTTCTCTGCCTGCATGCTCCTAACCTGCAGTGTGACGACCTCCCTAAACATGCTATCCACGTAGTCCTCTGCCTGGTGGATGCACAACAGTGCCTCCAGCCACCACTTGAGTTCCAAAACCTGGAGCTCAAGCTTCTACAGCCAGTGACACTTCCTGCAGATGTGTTCATCCAAGACACATGGTGCATTCATGACCTCCCACATACCACAGGACGTACATTCCACTTAGCCAAGCTGACCTGCCATAACATAACTTTAAAAACATTTTATTACAATGAGAAGTAAAATAGCTTACCAGTTACTCACCAATCAACTTCTTCCCCTGTACCGAAGAGAGAGGCAGCTAGTGGAGGCTGAAAAAAGGTAGATGAAAGAAAGAAAGGAGGCCCTCCCTCAAGCACCAAACTCCCACTTTACAATCTGTGCACTCAAATTTATTTTCTTCTTAATTTATAGTTCCCCTCCTTACCGAACTCCTTCAATTACCAAACTCCCTTCTTAACACTCTGTGCCCTCCAGCAGCACTCAATGCAAACAAGCAGCACTTTGAGTCCCCTGAATTTATATTCGGAAAACAATGCTGTGTCAGCTCTGCTACAGCTCAGAAATGAATTTAAGCCAGCTACCTAATTAATTAACTACAGCTATTCTCAGAGTGTTAGTATACCTCTGTTTAAAACTGGAAGAAACCTAACTAACCTCTTAACTGAAACAGGAAATTCAATTAATTGCTAGATGTAAACAAAACAAAAACGAGTCTTGAGAGATTAACTCTTAAGATTCACTCACTCACCAAACTCCCTTCTTGACACTCAGTGCAGATAAGCAGCACTGAGAGTCCCCTCAATTTATACTCTGAAAACAATGTTGTGTCAGTTCTGCTAGAGCTCTGCTACAGCTCAGAAATCAGTTTAAGCTAGCTACCTAACTAACTAGCTACAGCTATTCTCAGAATGTTCGTATACCCCTGTTCGCTGTAATGTTCTATGTTCTATGTTCTATGTTCTAACTTACCTGTTAACTGAAACAGGAATTTCAATTAGATGTGAATAAAACAAAAACTAGTCTTGGGAGATTAATCCTTAAAATTCACTCACTTACCAAACTCCCTTCTTCACACTCAGTGCAGACTGGCTATGTTTGGATAATTAAAGTCCCCCATTATAACTACCCTATAATTTTTGCACCTCTCTGTAATTTCCTTGTAAATTTGTTCCTCCATGTCCTTCCCACTAGCTGGTGGCCTATAGACAACACCGAGCAATGTAACTGCACCTTTTTGTTCCTTCGCTCTAGCCAAAGTGATTCTGTCCTTGACTCCTCTGGGATATCCTTTTTTTCCAGCACTTCAATGCTCTCCTTAATCAACACCACCACCCCTCCCCCCTTTTCCCTTTCCTATCTTTCTTGAATACCTTGTATCCAGGAATATTTAACACCAGTCTTGCCCTTCATTGAGCCAGGTCTCTGTTATAGCCACAATATGATATTACCACATGGCAATCTATGCCTATACCTCACCAGCTGTATTAACCACACTCTGTGCATTCACATACAATGCACATTAACCCTGATTCAGATTTTATTACTTTCTCCCTTACTCTGACTTCACCTAATAACATACTATTCCCTACTCTCATGCTACCTATCTCCCCCAGTATTCTGTGCATCTTGGTATTCTTCTCTGATACTTACTCCTGTTTCCCACACATCTGACAAGATACCAGTTTTGCTTCCCTCCAATCTGAGCTCCCTCTCAGGTTCCCTTCCCCCTGACAATTTAGTTTAAACCCTCCCCAACAGCACTAGCAAATCTCCCTGCGAGGATATTTATCCCAGTCCTGCTAAGATGCAACCCGTCCATCTTGTACAGGTCCCACCTGCCCCAGAATTGGTCCCAATGTCTCAGAAATATGATGCCCTTCCTCCTACACTAGTTCTCCAGCCACGTCTTCAATCACTCTATTCTCCTATTCCTATGCTCACTTGCATGTGGGACTGAGAGTAATCCTGAGATTACTGCTTTTGAGGTCCTGCTTTTTAATCTCCTTCCTAGCTCCCTAAAATCTGCTTTCAGGACCTCATCCCCCTTCTTACCTATGTCATTTGTACCAACGTGGACCACGACCTCTGGCCGGTCACTCTCCCCCCAGAGGAAAGTCCTGCAGTCTCTCCTTGACCCTGGCACCAGGGAGGCAACACACCATCCTGGAGTCACGTTTACTGACGCAGAAACGCCTGTCCGTACCCCTAACTAATGAGTCCCCCATCTCTACTACTCTTCCACTCTTCTTCCTGCCCTCCTGTGCAACTGAGCCACCTATGGTGTCACAAACTTGGCTGTGACTGCACTCCTTTGAGGAACCATCACCCTCATCAGTATTCAAAATCAAAAACCGATTAGCAAGTGAGATCATATCAGGGGACTCCTGCACGACCTGCCTGGTTCTCTTAGACTGCCTGGCAGTCACCCATTACCTATCTGCCTGCATGCTCCTAACCTGTGGTGTGACCATCTCCTTAAATGTGCTATCCATGTAGTCCTCCACCTTGCTGATGCACAACAGTGACTGCAGCCGCTGCTCGAGTTCTGAAGCTCAAGCGTCTTCAGCTGGTGTTACTTCCTGCAGATGTGTTGGTCTAGGACACATGGTGCATTCATGACTTCCCACATGCCACAGGCTGTACATTTCACTCGGAGATAAAGAGAAGAATGCTAGTGAGTATGTTGCAATGTACTTGGATAATGTGTCTGACATAGCTAAATAGCTGGAGGTATGTGGAAGCTGCAGGAGACGGATGTGACGCTGGCAAGATTGGAAAGTCTGTGAGGGTGAGGTGGATCATCTGAATGTTAGGCGTGAGTCGTAATTGCTGATGGATGAGTGGGGCGGTGGTGCATTAAGCAGCATGATAGGTTGGTGCAGTGGGTGGGAGTTGCCATTTGAAGAATTAATTCACTCTCTTTGACCACACATGTAAGTCATTGAATTCTTTGCAGTACCTCAGCCTAGTCCTTAGGGCCAGACTCCAGGAATTGACCTCTGTGGCCATGTGCTTCCATTCACTTTGGAGGGTCCATGCCAGGATTTTATGCTCCCCAGGCCCTTAATTGGCCTCGGGTGGGACTTCCACCTAATGGTGCTGCCAGCCACTCAGCAGAAAAATGGTAAGTCTCTGGGACCTTGTCGGAGACAATTGGCCGGGATCCAGTGAAGCAAGGAGGCTCGGTTAGGTGTGGGGAGATTGGGGGGGAGTGTTGTGCAGTGGGGAGGCCCTCTGTGTGGCAGAGGGTGCTCAATCAGGAGGGCCCACCCATCCCGCAAGGAGTAAAACTTGTCGGCCTCCTGGAGGGCCTGAGCCCTGAGTAAAATACCAGCGGCGGCGGGAGAAGACCCTCTTGTGGCAGTTAAATGGCCACTTAAGGGCCTTGATTGGCCTGGGGCGGGTGGGCCGTTTCTTGCTGCCGCCACCCCTCATAAAATTGCAGCGGTGGCAGGAAGGTTTGGGCACACCACACCACCACCACTCCCCGCCTCCCACTCAATTTTACAGCCCTTCCTGCCAATAGCCCACTCCTGCAGAGGGTGTTAAATTCTAGCCCATGTCTGTGCTAACTCTAAATGATCTGACTTTCTTAATTTTTATAGCAAAAGCCGAGTAAAAATAATTCTGATCAATAGCTAAGTATAAGCACAAGTGTTTTGAAGGTTCACTTTGAATAAGCTCCATGTGGCAAATTAACTCTATTCCAAACTAAAATGCTTATCTCCAATATTTTCAGGTTACCAGACATGCAATAATATGCTTGAAAGGGAAAGATTTGCAGGGCTATAAAGAGTGGGAGGTGGGATTAACTGGGCATATGCTTTGAAGAGCCAGCCATGATGGACTGAATGGCCTCTGTCTGTGCTAAAAGATTCTGTGATCCATTTATTCACAGAGAAACTTCACCAAAAGTGCCGTGCATTTCTCTTTCTCTGCAATCCCCACCCCCACCTCCACCACGCCCAACATCCCGGTAATATTACTGGCTGACTATGCCAATGTTGTTTTTCAAGAACTGTGATTGATTACAGTAGTCAAAATAAGACAATGGTCATATTAGCCTTGCAGAACAAGCTATTGCCTGACCAGTGAAGTGCAGCTATTTCAGTGGATTATTCTTCAGTGATCAATAAATCTGTTAACAGACTTCATTTTAAAATTGATCAGGAATAAAGCTGAAGCATAGTTTGCTGGCAGCTCTTAGTAAGTGTAATTTGTCTGCTGAACAGTTGGTTGATGATTGCCCAAGAATCTCGTAGTGGTAAACACATATATTGAGAGAAATGAAATGATTAATCAATCAATGGAGCAAATTTGTGAAAACTGCTGAAGGAAGATTTTCTGAAGGCAAAGTTTAATTACAATTATTACTTGCTACACTAAAGGAAAGATAAGGTTTGAGCTAACTTTAAAGGGCTTCATCCACCTGAAGTTGTGGTATTTTGGTGCTTCTTTCCTACTGTCCCCCAACCCTGGATTTTATTCCTTTGAGTAAACGTGCATACTTACATTCTGCAGTTAATGTCGTCTGACAGATCACTGAAAGCTCAAGTAAAAAAAAAGCTCAAGTAATGGGAAACCTTAACCATTGTCAGGGAGATGAGATTATGCGACTGAAAGGTAGATTGCCACAATTTGCATAAGGTTGTAACCTGCAATGCAATCACACCCATGTATGAAGCAGAACATGGGTGGGTGGGATGTTTTCCAGAAACAGGTAGCTCCGTACAGTTTTCATTGCAACACAAATGAACTGATGCTACCCTCTTCACACTTCACACAGATAACTAATCAGTTGTGTCAATGTGTCTGAATGCACTCAAGCCTTCAATGTAGACATTTGGCAGCTGAACCTGATACGGCAATCAACAATGGCTGAAGTTTGAGCTTCAAGACTCAAACACATGAACTATTCATCATGCAAGCTCTTGTACGCTTTATTTATTTGGCAGCTCTCGTCTGACACAATGAGGATACAGCAGTTACCTGGCTATTTAAATAAGACATTGGCCCGAATTGTGTGCTAGAAATAACAGAGAGGTGATTGGCGCTCACCATTAGTATGGAGTAAATCAGACAGCAACTTCTGGCATAGGCATAAGTGCCTCCTTTTATAGCATTGTTTGTAAATTTGGACACCAATTCCAAAGCCTCATATTAAAATCCTTGACATACATGGTGAATGGAAGCAATCCCAGAACAGAATCCGTAAAAAACCCTGCTACCCACTTCCAAATACTGAGAAACTGCCCATTATGCTGTTAACTCCCTTTTAATATGTTTTCAATCCAGTTTGCTATCTTAATTCTTACTTTCTTAATCTTCTCCAGTAGCCTTCTATGTGGGTACCTTGTCAAGGTCTTTCTGAAAATCCATGTACAGCACATCCACTGCAGTTCACCATCCCATATTTGACATCACCTGCAAGAACTGCATCAGGTTAGTCCAGCATGATCTCTCTGAAATCCATGTTGGCTATTGCTAATTCTTTATTTCATCTAGAAGGATAATTAATTGCCCACAATTTCCTAAAGGGATAATTAATAATCTTGTTGTAAAAGAACCTTTAGGGATGAGTGATTATAATATGATAGAATTTTACATTATGTTTGAAACTGAGATAGTTCAATCTGAAGCTGGGGTGTTAAATGTGAACGAAGGAAATTATGAAGGTATGAGGGGCAAATTGGCAGAGGTGGATTGGGAAAATACATTAAAAGGTATGACATACATAGGCACATAGGCAATGGATAGTCTTTAGAGAAATATTACATCGTTTACAGCAACTATACATTCCATCAAGGCACAAAAAACCCTAAAATAAAGGCTGTCAACCTTGGATAACAAAGGAAGTTAAGGGCTGTATAAGATTAAAATAATAGGCCTATAAAGTTGCCAGAAATAGTAGTAAACCTGAGGATTATGAGGATTTTAGAATACAGCAAAGGAGGATGAAGAAACTGATAAAGAAAGGGAGAATAAAATATGAATGTAAGCTCGCAAAAAACATGAAAACGGACTGTAAAAGCTTCAATAAGTGCGTAAAAAGTAAACGTTTGGCTAAGACAAATGTGGGTCCATTACAGGCAGCATCAGGAGAATTTATAATGGGGAGTAGAGCAATGGCAGAGAAGCTAAATGATTATGTTGTGTCTGTCTTCACTAAGGAAGATACAAGAAATATCCCAGAATTAGAGATCCAAGGGATTAGGGGGAATGAGGAATTGAAGGAAATTAGTCTTCGTAAGAAGGTTGTATTGGAGAAATTAATGAGGCTGAAGGTTGATAAGTCCCCAGGACCTGATATTCTACATCCCAGAGTGTTGAAAGAGTTAACTATGGACATAGTGGATGCATTAGTGATCATTTTCCAAAATTCTATAGATTCTGGAGCGGTTCCTGCAGATTAGAAGGTTGCAAGTATCACGCCTCTATTTAAGGGAGGGAGAGAGAAAACAGGGAATTACAGACCAGTTAGCCTTACATCAGTCATTAGGAAAATGCCAGAATCTATTTTAAAGGATGTGATAAATGGACACTTGGATAATAATGATCTGATTGGGCATAGTCAACATGGATTTATGAATGGGAAATCATATTTGACAAATCTGTTGGAGTTTTTTGAGGATGTTACTAAAAGAATTGTTAAAAGGGGAGTTGGTGGATGTGGCATACTTGGAATTTCAGAAGGCTTTTGATAAAGTTCCCCACAGGAGGTTGGTTAGCAAAATTAAAGCACATGGGATAGGAGGTAATATACTGGCATGGATTAAGGATTGGTTAACAGTCAGAAAACAGAGAGTACGAATAAGCAGGTCATTCTCACGTTGGCAGGCTGTGACTAGTGGGGCACCGCAAGGATCAGTCCTTGGGTCCCAGCTGTGCACAATATATATCAATGATTTGGATGTGGGAACCAAATGTAATATTTCCAAGTTAGCGGATGACACAAAACTAGGTGGGAATGTGTGTTGTGAGGAAGATGAAAAGCAGCTTCAAGTGGATTTGGATAGACTTAGTGAGTGGGCAAGAATGTGCCAGATGGAACATAATGTGGAAAACTGTGAGGTTATCCACTTTGGTAGGAGGAACAGATGTGCAGAATATTTCTTAAATGGTAAGAGGTTAGAAAGTGTAGATGTACAAAGGGACCTGGGTGTTCTTGTCAATAAGTCACTGAAAGTTAACATACAGGTGCAGCAAGGAATTAAGAAGGCTAATGCTATATTAGCCTTTATCACAAGAGGATTTGAGTACAGGTGTAATGAAGTCTTGCTTCAATTGTATAGAACCTTGGTTAGACCGCACCTGGAGTACTGTGCAGTTTTGGTCCCCTTACCTTTTAGGAAGGATATTGTGGCCATAGAGGGAGTGCAACGTAGCTTCACCAGACTTGTTCCCGGGATGGTGGAACTGTCCTATGAACAGAGATTGGGGAAACTGGGCCTGTATTCTCTAGAGTTTTGAAGAATGAGAGGTAATCTCATTGAAACCTCCAAAATACTTAAAGGGATAGACAAGGTAGATGCAGCTAAGATGTTTCTCCTGGTTGGGGAGCCGAGAACCAGGGGACACAATTTCAAAATAAGGGCGAAGCCATTTAGGACAGAGATGAGGAGAAATGTCTTTACTCAGAGGGTTGTGAATCTTTGGAATTCTCCACCCCAGAGGAATGTAGAAGCTCAGTCATTAAATATGTTTAAAGCAGAGATTGACAGATTTCTAAATACAATTGATATAAGGGGATCTGAGGATAGTGTGGGAAAAAGGCATTGCAGTGGATGATCAGCCATGATCGTATTGAATGGCAGGGCAGGCTCGATGGGTTGAATGCCCTACTCCTGCTCCTATGTTCCTATGTTCTGAAGACGGGTTTCTTGTGAGAACTGGGTCACAGCATCACCCTGATATTATGAGGAATATAGATGCCAGTGACGTTTTTTAGTAGTCTACAGCTGAAGGGTCAACATGTTTAATTGGAGGCAGGAATAATTTGACCATTTTATGCATCTTTAAAAACAAATCCAAATTATGTCCCATTATTGTAGAAGGTTTCATTGCCCTCTCAGTGGAGATTTGTTGTATTTGCCTTGCAGGAATTTCATGCACCAGTTGATCAGCCTAGAATCTTTCTTCTAGGTTGTGTAGAAGAGAATGGATATTGTACCACTGGGCTGACCTATCGATGCAGCTTCATGGGTGAATGATGTAAACATTTGCATACCCCAAATTTTCCTTATTGGAAGTCCTCGAAGAAAATGACACAATGACAGCCACAATACAATGAGAATGACACATGGCAGCACAAATATTAGAAGAATGCACAGTGCACAGCAGGACGAGCAGAATTTTACATCTCTTAAGCTACAAGATATTTGATAAATTTAAGAAGCATTATGTAGGGCTATCTGATAGGCTCATTGTTCATGTGCCTGCATGCTAACCAATCCCAGGTTGCAGAAATTACATTATTGGAGAAGCATGTTCTCTAATTTTATCACCGCCAAAGAAAATGGCATTGATTCCTTTTTGCTGCCCAAGTGTAATAACCTTCGAGCATGTACCATGCTGCATTTGAATGTGAACCCTACCATAGCACTGTCAGATCCAACTACAATGACGGCATAACCATGGTTATTGGCATTTTCCAGTTTAACCTCGTATCCAGTACAATAAATAACAGGAAGAAACCAGTCTGGCAGTTACACTGAATTACCCCATTGCTTATTACCTCATTCAGCGCCATGCATAGTGACTGACAGCAGTACTGAATCCAGGCCAAATCGCTTTATGCACTGGTATAAAGCAAGGCTTACAAATCAAAGATCTTAATGTGAGGCACAGTGCAGTCAATTGCACTGATGTACATTATAAGTCAACCCCTCCAAATGTATGAGTGCAACAATTACTACAAATAGCCTTTGGAGTAAGAGTAGCTGAAGATGTGAGATACTTAATCCTCCCGCATTTCCAAAAGGCAATAATTTATTTTCATTTCTCAAGCATTTATGCCATCAGAATTTATAACGCCTTTTTAGAGTTTTTTTTTTGTTTTAAGAGTTTCTTGCAGTGGAAGACGGAGGAAGAAATTGTGGTGTTCAAAATGTTAACTGTGTTCTGCATGTGTAATTTTGAATCCTTGTAATAGGTTTTTGAAAGCTCCTTTGTTGTATAACATTTCCTCTGGTTACACATTGTCATTCAGAACAAATTATATGTGACTGTATTTTCAAGGTACAAAGATCCAATTTTCTTTGTTGCCACCAACAGATACATAATGTCACTGCTATTCATTGTGGGTGTTACATAAAGATGTAAAATGCATTAAATGTGAAGGGAAGTCCCGGGCACTTTTTTTCCATGTCTCCTGAGGGCTGAAGAATCATCACTAATAAGGAGAATCACATTCATGCAAACACAGCATTGTTCATCTATTTTCTTGGAGGGGTGAATGATTTAGACTGGCCCTGAAGCCAAATTGGAGTCATTTGGCTCCCGAGAAATTACCAATTGGTTAGTATTTGTCACATTGATTTTCCAGTGATATGTTTGCCTTAGTATTGGAAGCCCTGAATTGGCTCCCAGGTCAGCCCAAAGCTTTTACCTCTGTTAGAGTGGAACCACACTATGATTGATAGTGATCATCTCCATTTGTGCCATATCAAGAGCAGCCAAAAAGTAAGGATTCCTGAAATACCTGCTCTCTGTTGGGAAGAAGAATTTTGACTTATTTCTTTGAAACATCAAAAACAAAGGAACATGCATAGGCTATTGTGCCTGTTCCACCATTTTATATTCCAGAAAATCAGTTGGTGAAGGATAGAACTGGAGCCAACATTTACATACATATATGAGCATTCATTTAAAGAGTTACACATTACAAGCATGCACCTCCTAACCCACTGACCACAGTTTCAGTCTGTGTCTATTTATAGGGACACAAATGAATCCCCCGTTAATGCCTACCACATGCATACAATTAAACACAATTAATATACAACTAACAGATTCCCTTCTCTGTCTTTAAATACATATTTGAGTTTATATGTACAACCAAAATTTCAAAACAATTGAAAACCTCCATATTCTGTACGAAGCATTACATTGTGAGATGCTCCTCCTCTAGGACCCCCAACAATTTCTCTGTACATGCATTTCCTTTTATAAAACAATCAGACAGTTGATGACCTGCACCCACCCATTTAATTTTAGATAGTTCCTTTCCCTCCAGCATTTGTTTCAAGCCAGCAAGATCAATCTGTCACCTTTTCTCATTCTCACTTTTCATAAAGTGTACATTATCCCACAATGAACGACTATCTACATAACATTCAATAGTTGTTCTATCTTCAGTATGTACATTGTACTTTAACAACTCTTTTTATTTTCTTAGCTTTCCAAGCTAAAGGACATTTTCCATATTCACCTATAAGAAATATAAGGGCGGCACAGTGGCGCAGTGGTTAGCACGCAGCCTCACAGCTCCAGCGACCCGGGTTCAATTCTGGGTGCTGCCTGTGTGGAGTTTGCAAGTTCTCCCTGTGTCTGCGTGGGTTTCCTCCGAGTGCTCCGGTTTCCTCCCACATGCCAAAGACTTGCAGGTTGGTAGGTAAATTGGCCATTAGAAATTGCCCCTAGTATAGGTAGGTGGTAGGGAAATATAGGGACAGGTGGGGATGTGGTAGGAATATGGAATTAGTGTGGGATTAGTATAAAATGGGTGGTTGATGGTCGGCACAGACTCGGTGGGCCGAAGGGCCTGTTTCAGTGCTGTATCTCTAAACTAAACTAAATTATGAAACCGGCTGCACAAGAAAAATCAGGAAGATTAGCACGTGAAGCATTACTAAAAATGACTGGCTTCATGTCCTTTAGGATGGGAACTTAACTATGCATTTCTCGAGATTTAATTTTTTTCCTGATTTATTTGCCCTTAAAACATTCCTGACTTTAGGGCGTTTCATTGTAGTACTGAATTCCAACAGATCAAAACTAGCATCTGGTCTAGTCTGAGTGCCCAGCAAGCTCAAATGATCAATCGAGCTTTGCAATTTCTCTGTTTCTTCTTTAGATATAACATCATCTTTCTATGAGGACCTGGTATGATTAACCGGGACGTGAGTCACAATCTCTAAATAGGATTGTTGAATTAAAGTTATACTTGACCTACTTTGCTTAATATCTAAACCAATCTATTTAAAATCCCTACAAGCCTGAATCTAAATTTTAAATTCTACTCTAATCTTATGAATAACACATTTCTCAAATTCCACAATACCACCTCTTAAAAAGTCATAACATGTATCGTGAAGATGCTTGAATGTTTTCCTTTATGATACCAATACAACATTGTGGGATCTGCTTTTAGTTGAACATAACCTATTTTCAGCAAAAAAGATCTCAATGAAAAATACGACACCCTGGAAGCATTAGTCAGACTAGAGACACATTTGTTTAGTTTCCATAGTTTTTCTTTTGCCTCTTTGGACAGTTTCAGAAACAGTTCTCTCTGAAAAATATCCCTACAGAAATGTGGCTTTTCTGTCGACTGGTCTACACTCCTGTGAATATGTGGTCAAAAGAGCTAAAGGATTTTCAAGATTACTTTTCCAACTGTGGGAGAGTCTTCTCCAACATATGAATTATCCAGTCACTCTTCAAAATCCCTAGCAACTAGCAACTAGCCTCACTTTCCTCACTTTAGCCTTCTAAATCCCATCTGCAAAGACTTTTCAGTACAAATCCACTGATGTGACAAAGCTGGTTGTTCCTTATCTGTACCTCAGAATGAACTTCAAACTCTCTCCAATTGTCTGATTCCCTTTATTTTCCCTTGCATTAGTTTATCCTCAAATTTATTGGCAGCCACCAAAATTTCACGATCAAGAGGTTTTCTGCTTCTAGGTCTGTTCTGAGACACTTCTGTAGCCTTTATTTCATTGTCTAATCGATTCAATCACGGCTGCTACTTGCATTTTGATGTCTGTCGAGGCAACTACTGTGAGATTTCCCTGACACACTTTCTCCGATATGGCACCATTTTCTGACACAAAAGTCACCTCCAGACACATTATCAGTACTTGCTCTGCACTTTCTTTCACCCCATTCTGCCAGTCCATGGATCTCACTTCTTATTCATCATCCTGAACGTTCAACAAATACTTAAACTTGCCAGTAGCTTTTCCTGCACATCCCACATTGTTGCATCCTTCCATTCAGTAGACCACTCTGGAATATATATCACTTGAGTACCCATTTTGGGCAATTGGCCTTGGGATGTGATAGCTCTGTCATGTGTGTCATGATCATTCCCATTACCAGCCCTTGATCTACCATATTCTATTCCTCAGGACCTTCATCACAAAACACATGAAGATTTGAGGTACAAAGTGCCTTGTTTACTTCTATCAGTTCTCAGATTAATTCCGATTACTCATGAAGAATGATCCGTAACAATTTGATTGCCATGTTTGAAAGGCATTGTCTTACCATCATGACCTATTACCTAAGCAGGGCCTTTCCATTCCCTATGACCCTTTCTCTTATAATATACCTAGACGGTCTTACACAATGCCTCAGAGCTCTCTGAATTTTCTCCAAGGCCTCAGCCTTGATGAAAGCCCATTTCCCACATGTAAGGCTTTCAAGTATGTAGAAAAATTGAACTAATTGTATGAACTTCTAGAGCAGGACGACTAACGCATGGCACAGCAGGTAATTTAGGATTTCGCCCATAGACTAATTGATAGGGACTATACCCATTAACCATCTAGAGCAAATACTTCGCATAAACCTCCCATGGCAAAGGTGGTTGTCAACTTGCAGTTTGGTTGATCAGCTAAAATTTTATGCAGCATTTCATTGATCATCACCTGTTGACCCGCTAATTTTCCTGTAAAACTTTTTAGTCTACTTATTTTGGTTCATAAATGAGGATTAATGGAATAATGGAATAATTCTGGATTAATTATCCAACTTTATTAGGTTCACTCAAAATATATCAAACATGCAATATAAAGTTTACTGAGAGTAGGCAACTTCACGTTGATTGTAGTTCTCTGGTGACTAAGACACTCCTTCCCTACAGTTTCAACACCAAAGTTTCTTTAATAGTTTCTTTTAGACTAAAGTTCAAGGGAGGGACAAGGTCATACAGTGACAGTGGCTTTTAGTCCAATTAGTATTTGTTTTCGGACAAAATAACCTAACACATGCTGAGTCTTTTGTTTGAAAAAGCCTGCCCTGGCAGTGTCAATCTTTTTAAAATTTCCTTCAGTCAGTCTCCATCAGTTGAGAGGTGCTTGGGGGTGGTTCCTTACCCTCCGATATTCAGCTGGACTCCGCTGTATTGACATTTTTCCAAACAAGTTTGTATCTTAGTCCAACAGCTCTTGTTAGTTGTTAGTGTCTCATCGAAACTTGTTAATTCTCAAGGCCAGTTCCCACATTTCAAACACAGATGTTTCATCTCTGAACACAATGGCTTTGTTCAATTTTTTTGTATTCATTCATGGGATGTGGGCATTGCTGACTTGGCCAGCATTTATTGCCCATCCCTAATTGCCCTTGAGAAGGTTTGGTGAGCTGCCTTCATGAACCGCTGCAGTCCTTGTGAGGTAGGTACACCCACAGTGCTGTTAGGAAGGGAATTCCAGGATTTTGAACCAGCAACAGTGAAGGAATGGCAATATAGCTCCAAGTCAGGATGGTGTGTGACTTGGAGGGGAACTTGCAGGTGGTGGTGTTCCCATGCATTTGCTGACCTTGTCCTTCTAGTTGGTAGAGGTCGTGGGTTTGGAAGGTGCTGTCTAAGGAGCCTTGGTGCATTGCTGCTGTGCATCTTGTAGATGGTACACACTGCTGCCACTGTGCGTCGCTGATTGAAGGAATGAATGTTTGTGGATGGGGTTCCATTCAAGCGGGCTGCTTTGTCCTGGATGGTGTCGAGCATCTTGAGTGTTGTTGGAGCTGTACCCATCCAGGCAAGTGGAGAATATTCCATCACACTCCTGACTTGTGCCTTGTAGATGGTTGAAAGGCTTTGGGGAGTCAGGAGGTGAGTTATTGCCACAGGATTCCTAGCCTCTGACCTGCTCTTGTAGCCATGGTGTTTATATGGCTAGTCCAGTTCAGTTTCTGGTCAATGGTCGCCACTAGGTTGTTGATAGTGGGGGATTCAGCGATGGTAATGCCATTGAATGTCAAGGGGAGATGGTTAGATTCTCTCTTGTTGGAAATGGTCATTGTCTGGCTCTTGTGTGGCATGAATATTACTTGCCACTTATCAACCCAAGACTGGATATTGCCCAGGTCATGCTGCAGTTCGACACAGACTGCTTCAGTATCTGAGGAGTCGTGAATGGTGCTGAACATTGTGCAATCATTTGATAGCACTGTTTGGGAAAACACGATTAGTACAGAATACTATAGTTCAGAAAGTTTTAAAAGAAACTGAACTGTCCTCAGCTCTCAAGGCAGGATGGTAATTTGGTCAAACTTGAGCATGAAGTTAATTTTTCTAAAGCCATTACTATGTTACATAAGGGCTTTACTTTCCAAAAATAATTGCATTTTCAAGCTCCATGTCAAGTTTCATTCATACCTTTACCATAGAAGGTTTACTCACCAACAGATATATCTCATTAGAGACTGCATCAGTACTTCGAAAATGTCTTATTCCAGCTATTTTACATGGAATTACAACTCTCTTTAGTGGCCTCAACGTGCTGCCCTAAAGCAAGTGTTACGCCAATGTGCTTTGTTGAATAATAATTTTCTTTAATCCACTGACTGGAGATCTGAATTTATAATTTTTTAAAAGACCAGCTAAAAGGATGACTTTGCTGGGAGCTTAAAATGGCTACCTAATTTGTAACATCGTATCCTACACTGCAATGCTTGTGAGGAGGGAGACAAAATGTTTGTGCATTTCCCAGCAAGAAACAAGACCCAGGAAGTTTAAAGGAACGACCCGTTATTTTCAGCAACCAGAGAAATACTTCTAACTACTATGTTTGAATCATTTGAATTATCATGTGACAAGCCCCTCCCCTTCTGTGTTTTTAAAGCTGTTTTTTTTTCTCTGCAGCCGAGGAGAAGCAACTGGACTCTGACATTGTGCAGACCTTATGTGGAGATCCCTCTCTCGCTATGTCCATTCCAGCTCGAAAGCTTTCAAATCCTTCCTGTTGACTGACCACTTTTGCATACCCCGGCTACAATTAGTAACCCCGTTGGAGGAAATCACCTGCATCGCTGTCTCCAAAGAGACCCACTGAAGCAGTCATCTACCTCTTTAAACTGAATTCAGCTAGAAGCCAGCCGAATCACCAAATGCCAAAGAATGTATACCCCATTTTTATATAGACTCGAAATCAACCATTCTACCTTTCCCTACTCTGTAACCTATTAATGTGGCCAGGATTTTAATGAGCTCCCGACATTGGGCTCCATGGCGGAGGGAATGGAAGATGGTTCCAGCAATAGCCTAGAATGGAGCCTGATGCCAAGAGTCCCGGGTCCGATCTTCCCGGTGCTGACGAGGCACCGTGATGCCCCCCACATCCCCCCCAACCCTCCACCACTGCTTTGCGACGGGACCTGGATTAGCATATTTAAATTAATGAAAAAAATACATTTATATAAAATCAACAGCAATCTTACCTTCGGACCGTGATCTTCCGAGCGGTGGCCGGCAATCATGTGCCTTCACTTTCCCCTCCAGGGAAAGCAGGCGCCACTGTAGTGGGGAAGGGGTATCTTATGTTTTTTTATGCAGTGGGAGGGGGGAACAGGCACTAATGTAAATTACTAGTGTATGGGTAGAGTGGGAAGCGGAGGCCACTGCACTTAGATTGGTTTGGGGGGGGAAAGGTCAAGTGGTGAAGATAAGTGTTTTTTTGGTGGGAAGGAGCGAAAATGTTAAATTTAATTGTTATTGGAAGGGGCGATAGATTTATCGGCGGTACTATGGGGACGGGGGGTGGTAGGCCTTTAAAAATTTAAATGACCTGGCAGGACAGGGTGTCCTTTAAAAATGGTATCAGTGCATGTGTACAGGCAGCTGATGCCATTGCCAGCGTCGGAGAGCCCGCCTCCTCCACATGATTGGGGGAGGCGGCTCGACCGGCTCACTATCCTGGGATGCGCTAAGGAAGATCACATCAGCATGGTGACAGGCTGCCATTTTTTTCACCCGCCATCGTTCTCGGTGGCAAGAGAAGAAAATCCAGCCCTGTGTGTGTAAACCTCTGGAGTGTGTGTGAGTGAAAGCTGGCATGTTGTTACATTGAGTTTGAAAGGGGTAAGCAACTCACTTTCGACCGATGGATACAGGCATTTAAGAGTCCACTTATGAAAACCTCAGGGAGCTGATCTTCCTCGAGGAGTTCAAAAACTCGATTCCCCTTTCCATTAGAAACCACATGGAGAATAAAGAGCCAGGCAGGCAGCACAGACTGTATCCCCAATTTTTCTATGGACTCTAACTCAACTAATCTACCTTTCCCCACTCTATAACCTATTTGTGTGCAGGTAAACCTCCAGAGTGTGTGTGTGAGTGAAAGTTGGCACGTTGTTTATTATTTTTATTAGTTCGGTTTAGGTACAATAAAGTTAAGCTCTTTCTTTGCTAAAACCTGCATGATTGGTTCTTGTTATGATCAAAGCCAGTAAGTAATCAAGAACCTACTGAATTGGCCAGTACATCCACGTTAAGGAAGACTTAAATCTGTTGTGGTCGAACAAGGAGAGGGAAAAGAGGAAAGCCCTTCGACCCCTCCTCACTTGACCGTTACACAAATAGTACTTTTAAATTCCTCAAACTTGCATCAATCCTCATTACTTAGTGAATCAAAATAACATTTTAACAAATCTGTCCGACGTGGTGTTGAAGTACATGCACTGTCTAGTACTGCATATTTAAATTTCTGTTGTGACCAGGAGAGAAAGAGGTCTAGGGTTCCCTTTCAGCCTTCACCTTGTCAAACTGTAACAGGGTTTAATTTTGAACACACTGTTTTTTAGCTCCCTCTTGGTGAATCCTTGTTCACCGCTTTCCAATTATAAGGCAAATAAACCAGAACAAACAGGCATGTTTAGGTTAAAAAAGAAGAAAAGTTGAAATTTATTCAACTTAAACGCTAATTCGGTTGATGCCTATGGATACACAACACGTCCATGGTAGCATGCATACGTGATACACACATGCAAATAGAGACAGAAAAGAGCAGTAGAAAAATAAAGTGGAAAATCTTGAGGCAATATCTGAAAAGTTTTTGTTACTGTTCTTTGATCTCACTGCAGAGTCCTTGATTATAGGTAGATATTGCTTTTCATTGGGGCCCAGTATCCTTCTTAAACCTTGTTCGCTGTAGGAGACTTTTCTCTCTTGGAGTTCATGTTTCTTCAGTGGATTCAGAGGCTTTTAAAAAAGAGATGGAAGTAGGCAGGACAGGAGAGGCTGTAGCGAGCCAGCCAGGAGAGATTATCTCAGTCCAGAAGAATTCTGCTTTCTGTCCAAACTGTTTGTACAAATTCAAAAACTCAGGTTGCCCAGCAGGTTAGTCATGTGGCTAGCTGGTTTGACCATGTTCTTTTGTGTATTTGGCCATCTTAGCAGTCAACCTGGAATACGAGCTCCCCCACCTTCAACGTCTGGTGGTCAAAAGTCAATTGTGGGTTGAATGTGTCAGGGAATGGTCCTTTATCATTTCCAAGCACTGTCTGTTAATATGCAAATTTCTTTCCAGCCAAGATCTGGCAATTTTTAAAAGCAAGTCCTTTCTTCACAACAGTTTGAAATTTAATGTCTCTGTGGCAAAATGAATATGCCTCATGCTTGACAGGTGGGGGCCTGCATGACATATGGTTCCAACTCTGAGAATATCAGAGGGTAAGCATACCCCAACAATTTACACTTGCTTTCTGTCATTTTCCATAATGGCCACTAAGATTGTAGTTTTCTGTCTGTTTTTTTTTTCCTTGGTTTCCAAACTTCACCTTCAGGAAACTATTCTCTGCTGCTATGTTATTTTTCCAGAAAGCCAGTTAGTGAAGGATATAGCTGGAGCCAATCTTTACACACTTTCATAAACATTTATTTACAGAGTTGCACATTACAAGCATTGACTTCCTAACCCGAAAAACACAGTTTCAGTTTGTGTCTATTTATAGGGGCACAAGTGAAGCCCCAGTTAGTGCCCACCAATAGAACAAAGAACAAAGAACAGCACAGGAACAGGCCATTCGGCCCTCCAAGCCTGTGCCGATCTTGATGCCTGCCTAAACTAACACCTTCTGCACTTCCGGGGCCCATATCCCTCTATTCCCTTCCTATTCATATATTTGTCAAGATGTCTCTTCAACGTCACCATCGTATCTGCTTCCACCACCTCCCCTGGCATCAAGTTCCAGGCACTCACCACCCTCTGTGTAAAAAACTTGCCTCGCACATCCCTTCTAAACTTTGCCCCTCGCACCTTAAACCTATGTCCCCTCGTAACTGACTCTTCCACCCTGGGAAAAAGCTTCTGACTATCCACTCTGTCCATGCCGCTCATAACTTTGTAAACAATGGTATACAATTAAACACAATTAATATACAATCAACACACCATCCTATTGGATCATAGCCGACCTCTTTAACAGTTTCTAGTTTCTTAGCTCTCACCGTCTCCTTTTCACTGTAGATGTCCAATTTCTCTATACCTCCATGCTCCACCAGGATAGTCTGAGACTCCCTGCTTCTTCCTTGAACCAATCCCCATCCACCATCCCTTTTCTCTGCCAGGCTAAACATGTTTCCACGTTAAACAACTTCTCCTTTAACTCCATTCACTTCCTCCAAATAAAAGATGTTGCTATGGGAACCTACATGGGTCCTAGCTATGCCTGCTGTTTTGTGGAATATTTTATTAGATTACCTCTTTTTCTGGTACATTGATGACTGTATTGGTGCTGTTTCCTGCTCGTGCCCTGAATTGGAAAATTTAATTAACTTTGCTTCCCATTTCCACCCTTCTCTCGCCATCACATGGTCCATCCCTTCCCTTTATTTCTCTGTTTCATTTCTGGGGATAGCCTATCAACCATTATTCACTATAAGCCCATAGATCACCACGGTGACCTTGACTACACTTTCTTACACCCTGCTTCCTGCAATGACTCCATTCCATTCTCCCAGTTTTTCCATTTCTGTCGCATCTGATATGTCTGCCTTATACCTGACCCGAAAATTCCCTCCCATTGTGGTTGACAGAGCCCTCAACTGTGTCTGCTCCATTTCCTGCAGTTCTACTTGCATCCCTTCTGCTTCCTCCCAGAACCACGATAGGGTTCCCCTTGTCCTCACCTTCCATCCCACCAGCCTCCCTATTCAACAGATCATGCCACTACCAAATGCATCTTCCCCTTCCTTTTCAGCATTCTGAAAGGATTATTTGCTGCATGGTACCCTAGTCCACTCCTCAATGACTTCCTCCCTTCCCACAGCACCTTTCCATGCAAGTGCAGGAGATGCAACACATGCCCTTCCTCACCCCACCCACCCACTTTTCACCATGCAAGGTCCCAAATACTCCTTCCAGGTGAAACAGTACTTGCACTTCTTTCGACCTAGTTTACTGTATTCGCTGCTCATGATGTGATCTCCTCTATTTTTGAGAAACCAAATGCAGATTGGGAGTACTCTTTGCAGAACACCCATTCAGACTGCAAGAGTGACCGCACGCTTCCAGTTGCCTATCATTTTAATTCTCCACCTTACGCTCATGCTGACCTCTCTGTTCTCAGCCTACTGTAGTCTTCTAATGAAGCTCAACATAAGATCGAGGAACAGCACCTCATCTTTCCATTAGGCACTTTACAGCCTTCCAGACTCAACCTTGAGTTCAACAATTTCAGATTGTAAGCTCTGGCCCCATTTTGTTTCCTATTTCTTTACCAGAAATCATGATTCTGCCATTCACACCTTCTCTAGACACAGCTTTTATTTCTTTAATTGTCCCGTTACCACTCCCTTTGGCCCTACACCATGAATCCTTTTGTCCACAGACCTTTCCTTTTTCTGCATTTTTTCCCCCCACACTCCACTCTTTCACTTGCTCCAAACTCACATCTCTAACTTTTCCGAGCTCTGAGTACCCTTTCTTAGTAACCTGAAACATTAATTAATATTCTCTCTCCGCAGATGCAGCCAGACCTACTGAGTGTTTCCAGCATTTTTTGTTTTTAATTTCAGATTTCCAACATCTGCATTATTTTGCTTTTGTATGGCTGATCTGTAATGACTCCATTTAGTAGCCCTTTTTCTATATCCCTTGATATCCTTACCTAACAAAAATTACAGTTTTGAAAATTTCAGAGCCCTTTGAAGGCGATAGTTCCAGATTTTCACTATCCTTTGTGTGAAAAAATACTTCCTGACTCCACTCTTAATTATCCCACCTTATGCTTTAAGACTTGCTCCCTTGTTCAGGATTTCCCCACCAGAGGCAATAGTTTCTCTGCATCGAGAAAATTATTTTATCATTTCTACACCTTGATTACCTCACTCTTAACCTTCTAAGCTGAGGGAGAATAAAAACCAAGTATATAATTTGGTCCTTTATGCCATGGTATCATTCTGGTGAATCTGCACTTGTACCCACTCCAAGAATAATATAGCTTTCCTGAGTCGTACTCCAGATTAATTAAAGATAGGTGCATTGGGTCATTCAAAGAGGCTCAACTGCATCGCCATAACAAACTCTTTTAAAGGAATAAGCTCTCCTCAGTATGAAGTCATGTATCCTGTGAAATTTAACAATTTTGTCTGTCAGATGTTTTATTTCAATAAAATAAATTTGTCCGTCTTTCTCTCGGAAATTTCACTCTGTTCCATTTATTTTCATGTTGAGAATTCTACTTAAGTCTAAAATGGTGGCTCAGAGATTTGAGGTAAATTTTGAACTTGCCGCCCATGCAGTGAACTGGTGTTGCACATCAGCTACCTGTTATAGAAACTGTCGGATTCAATTTTTATTGATTGATCCGCAATTCTAGTTCTAAAGCATGAGGCAGCAAGTTTAATACCTGTCTTGCTTAATCTATTCATCTGAATGTGTTTTATATGGTTCAGTGATAACCCAAGCAACGCCCTGTTTAAGTGTGTACATCTCACCCTATCAGCAATGAGCCCAATGTAAAAGTCTTGGAATGTGCTAAGGTGATTGTGGGGAAACACTGTTTTAGTGGCTCTTCTAAGCTGCTCTTCTGGGTGATTCCTGGCAGTTTGCATTTAGCTTTCAATCAGCTGCATGAGATGCACTTTTGAGACTCTGTGGAGACACTAGTGAAGTACGAAAAGCACCCATGAAAATGAATTGGATTGTACTTCATTTAATTATTGTGCATAAGCCAGGTAAGATTTCAGACAACACTTTGCCTCGCTTCTCATTGACGTCCCATAAGGTCCTCTTTGAGATTTTAACCTAATCACAAGGGAAGTTTTAAGAAAATATCTGCCACATGTCAAAATGTATTGTTGCTTCAATTCTGATTGGGTGGACACCAGTGGACCTTTGGGTGATTTGGAGTTCTTGCATTTCTATAGAATGCTCAGACTGAAGAATTTGTGTATTTCATGTGAAACGTTGTTCTTGAGGTAAGAAACTCTATTACCCCAAGAGACCGGCAGAAAGAACTGACAAAGCAACCGGTTACTTAAATAGACATTCTGGTTGCAGGTAGTATAAACTAATACTTCGATAGTGGAACATTTGTTCCCATGGTAGGCTATTGCAGAAAATACGGAAGTATGGGGTTGAAGGTGATTTAGAGCTTTGGATCAGAAATTGGCTAGCTGAAAGAAGACAGAGGGTGGTGGTTGATGGCAAATGCTCATCCTGGAGTTTAGTTACTAGTGGTGTACCGCAAGGATCTGTTTTGGGGCCACTGCTGTTTGTCATTTTTATAAATGACCTGGAAGAGGGTGTAGAAGGGTGGGTTAGTAAATTTGCAGATGACACTAAGGTCGGTGGAGTTGTGGATAGTGCCGAAGGATGTTGTAGGGTACAGAGGGACATAGATAGGCTGCAGAGCTGGGCTGAGAGATGGCAAATGGAGTTTAATGCGGAAAAGTGCGAGGTGATTCACTTTGGAAGGAGTAACAGGAATGCAGAGTACTGGGCTAATGGGAAGATTCTTGGTAGTGTAGATGAACAGAGAGATCTTGGTGTCCAGGTGCATAAATCCCTGAAGGTTGCTACCCAGGTTAATAGGGCTGTTAAGAAGGCATATGGTGTGTTAGCTTTTATGAGTAGGGGGATCGAGTTTCGGAGCCACGATGTCATGCTGCAGCTGTACAAAACTCTGGTGAGACCGCACCTGGAGTATTGCGTGCAGTTCTGGTCACCGCATTATAGGAAGGATGTGGAAGCTATGGAAAGGGTGCAGAGGAGATTTACTAGGATGTTGCCTGGTATGGAGGGAAGGTCTTACGAGGAAAGGCTGAGGGACTTGAGGTTGTTTTCGTTGGAGAGAAGGAGGAGGAGAGGTGACTTAATAGAGACATATAAGATAATCAGAGGGTTAGATAGGGTGGATAGTGAGAGTCTTTTTCCTCGGATGGTGATGGCAAACACGAGGGGACATAGCTTTAAGTTGAGGGGTGATAGATATAGGACAGATGTCAGAGGTAGTTTCTTTACTCAGAGAGTAGTAGGGGCGTGGAACGCCCTGCCTGCAACAGTAGTAGACTCGCCAACTTTAAGGGCATTTAAGTGGTCATTGGATAGACATATGGATGAAAATGGAATAGTGTAGGTCAGATGGTTTCACAGGTCGGCGCAACATCGAGGGCCGAAGGGCCTGTACTGCGCTGTAATGTTCTAATTCTAATTAATTCTAATTTGTTTATGACTCATTCTTTATATGAAGTGTAAATTTTCTGCATTTTAATAAGCTGAAGATATAATGCGAATCTGACCTCAATTCATTAAGAACGTTGCCGCCAATAGGTTGGTTGGAAACACAGGCAGATGTATCCCTGCAGTAAAGGTTTCAAATCCAAAGGGATGTCACCTGTTTACAAAAGCTACCAGCCCTCTGGGGACATGCTGGCAGGCGGTGGGGGGAGGAGGAGGGCATGGCAGGGTTGTGCCTGTAAAATGGCAAGGGAAGGCAGTGATGGAGTGCGCATTGCTTTTCGGCCGCCATATCATTCTACCAGTGGCGGGGAAAGTGGAGGACGACCCTCCCACCCAGAGGCCAATTGAGCCACTTAAGTGGCCAATTAAGGGCTACTTCTTGCTGTTGCAGGCATTTTATCAATGGCGTGTGGGCTCTCCGGCGCATGCTAAACCCTGGCAGCATTCTTGCAGGAACATTGTGGGGGGGGAGATGGGAGATATTACCCTTTGATTCGGGCACTCTGTGGCCCATGGCAGGGACACCCCAGCAGCAATGGTTAAACCCGCCCACACCGCACCACCCTCACAAATCTCCCTCCCCTCAACCTTGCCAGAACCTGCCCAACTGGCCCCAATGCCCCAAGACCCAACTTACCTGGTTGGGAGGCCTCTCTTCCTGGTGCAGCCCCAGTAGTGGCCACTGCTCCCAGTGGCGCTGCTGAGCTTTTAGCCCTCTGATTGGCCGACAGCTCCTGGGGGCCCTGACGGCAACTAATTAGATGCCGGACGGTTGAAAAATGCCGTCGAGTGGGTCCCACAAATGCCCTTGGTGGGGCTGTCCCTGGCTTTCAGCACCATCGTCAGGGCCCCCGCCAGGCCAATAAAATTCCAGCTTGGAATTTGGTTGATTCTGAAAATTTGGTCATTTTTAAAGCTGGAACTGTACCAATTTAGCTTTAAATCCTGGTTTACTTTAACATGGAGACTACAAGCTGACTTAAAATTCAGATCAGACTGCCATAGCTCAATTCACGCAGGCACCCAACAGCTGTTGAGAGTGTAATAGAAACAAAAAATGTTGGAAATGCTCAGCAGATCTGGCAGTATCTGTGGAGAGAGAAGCAAAGTTAACATTTCAAGTTTGTGACCTTTCATCAGAACTGGCAAAGGTTAGAAAATAATTAGGTTATAAGCAAGTGAAAGGGAGGTAAGTGGGGGAGAGAACAAAGGGGAATGTGTTTGATAGGGCAAAGGGCAGGAGAGATTAAATAACAAAGGTGTTCTGGGACAAAGGCAAAGAGTGTGTTATACTTGTGGTGAAAGACAAAGCGTTAGTTCAGAGAGTTTCCAGCATCTGCAGTATTTTGCTTTTATTTAGCTGTTGAGAATGATTGCATTTTTATCCTGGTGTTTTGATATGGATTCAAACCTACATTACACGGACTACGGCTAATGTTTATGGCCCTGCTGAGACAGGTTCAGAGGCGGGGTGGAGGGGCCCATAGTTTTGCGAAGGGAGGCGGGCTGCGGAGGGCCCGTTGTCTCCTCATCGCAATGCAGTTTTGTCTAAGGCGTGATAGGCTGAAGACAGCCTTCCCACCCAGAGGCCAATTGAGGTCCTTAAGCAGCCTATTTACTACCACTTAAGGGCCTCTTCCTGTGATTTAACCAGCAGCAGGGGGCCTCTGCCACATGGGGAGGTCACCCAGTAAAACAAATATACCTCCCTGCAGGCTAGGAAGGGGGTGCCCTCCTCCATGGGCAATCTGTGGCCCAAAGAGGGCCCCCACTGAGAAAACCTGCGCCCCCCTGAACCACTCTCGACCTGCACTAAATGTCCATCTTCTTCCCCCACTTGCTGGGACCTGCCAGTCTGGCCCTGGCAACAATGCCTTACTCACCTTGGATTCAGGCTCCAGCGCTGGCCCTGGATCAAAGGCCTCTTGCAGTACTGGCAGAGGCCACCACTCCCTGTGATGCTGCTGATACAGCTGAGCTGCCGGGACTCTGAATGGCCGGAAGCTCGGAGGTGGGATCCCCATTTTTAAAGGGACCGTGGATCCCGGCACTGGGCTGTTCATTGGCCAGGCACTATAGAACCATGCCTGGGTGGTTTTCACTGGCCGAGGTGGGATTCCTGATTCCTGCTGCCTTTTTGACCCGCTGCCAGGAGCCCACCATGGACACAAAATTCAGCCCAACACTTCAAAAGTATTTCATTGGCTGTAAGGGACATCCTCAGACCATGAAAGGGACTATATAAATAAAAGTCTTTGTTTCTTTCTGTTTACCACGAGGTTTTAACCCATTATCCTACACAGCACACCGAAGAAAATTTCCAACTTTAAGCATCAAACCTCCAAAAACTCGAACAATTTTAAAGATCGTTCATACATAGTTCTCATTTTAATGTATCAAAAGTAGAAACTATTCCAAAATAATTTTCATTTGACAAATTTCTCTGACCCAGGTATCCTGCTTCATTATAACCATTTAATTATTTAAAAAGGCAAAGCTCATTAAGTATTATTCTGGTTTTAAACAGGACTCATTTTAGATTCTATTTGTCATCATTAAAAAAAGGTACAAAGAAACCTTCTTTGCAGAGGTTAGGTAAAGAAGGTGAACTATTTTAAAACTGCAAAGGTCTTTCATTACTCTCAGGGCTCAATTAATTAGTTTGGGAATTAGAAAATGAATATGAATACGATCTACCGATTAGGCACACTACAGCCTGCCGGACTGAACATTGAGTTCAATAATTTCAGAGCATGACAGCCCCCCATTTTACTTTCATTTTTAGTTATTTTTTTCTTCTTTTTTTAGCATTCTTTTTTACATTTTTTACAATCTTTTTTTTTTGCATTTTTTTCGTTTCATCTTAGTTTGTTCAGTTTGCTTACCCACTGTTTTTTTTCAGGTTTGCGCTTGCTGCTGTTCAATATTCAGTGTATTAACAGCTAATCTTTACTAATGCTTTGTCTTTCAACACACCATTAACACATTGTTTGCCTTTGCTCCGTGACCTTTTGGTCAGCTATGTGGCCTGGTCTAATCTAGACCTCCTTTGTTATCTCTTGCCCCACCCCCACCTCACTTGCTTATAACCTGTGACTTTTCTAATATTTGTCAGTTCCGATGAAGGGTCACTGACCCGAAACGTTAACTCTGCTTCTCTTTCCACAGATGCTGCCAGACCTGCTGAGTGGTTCCAGCATTTCTTGTTTTTATTTCAGATTTCCAGCATCCGCAGTATCTTGTTTTTATTATATGAATAAGATCAAGGTCTGTTTTGTGAGTTCATTTCTCCCTTCCCATTCTTCTGAATCAAACAGCACAATTCAGCAAGCTAGAAATACACAGAAGTCACAAGTTAGATCGAGGCCATTCAGTCCATCCAGCCTATGTTGCAATTTTTTCCTCCGTACTATATATATTAAAATTCTGACATCACTTCTCATGGTTTCAGGGTGTCTCTTTGAATGTGTTTTGATAGTCTGACATGTAATACTTGTATCAGTCATGCCAGTGAGCTTCTCCTCAGATTTTTATTGCAAAGTTCAACATTAATCAGAGATCAGTAATGAACAACCTGACCTTTATTATGCTTTATATCTTGTAAAGTTGTATTGGAATGCAATTGCATAGATATTATAAGGTTGAAGTTATGAGTAGCACAACTGAGAAGAGTTGAATCACAGAATTGTTACGAGATCTGTAGCGGAGTTGGGGTGGGGGGGGCCGGTGGCATGAAGTTTGCCCAGGACGAGGCCTGCCACGGACTTTGATGCCAGCAGGGCCTGTCCTGATATTGCGGGCGGCGAGGCCTTGTGGCAGCCCCACCCCCACTACTTGGCGTTGGGACAGTAATTTAAATATTCAAATAAATATACTTAATTGTATTATTGACTTTCCCATCACCTCCCTAAGTGCTGCCGCAATCTTCATCCCGGCAGCCGGAACTGCAGCGCCTTCGGATCCCCATCCGGGGAAATGAGACTTGTGGGGAAGTGGGAGGAGGTAAGTTTATCAGTGCAGGAAGGGGGGAATGGGGTAAAATGAACCTCACGGGTGGAGGGGATGATGGGAAGGATTACAGCTGAAAGTTTGTGCTGTTTGTGGGGGAAGGTCAGATTGTGAAGGCAAGTGTTTTTGGGGGGAAAGTGCAAATAATTAATTTAATTGATAATGGAGGGGTGGGAGAGGGGCAAAGGAAATGTATTTATTTTCTTACATTTAATGTTTCTTTAAATATATAAATTTCCCCATAGGGCCATCTGCCACTGTTTTCACCTGCTGTGATCTTGGCGGCGGGCTTATAAAATTCAGCCCACACCGTGGAAAAGGAACTTTTACCTGTTTCGTCCATCATTCCTCGATTCCCTTCATCTGCTGGGTTTCCTGAGATCATGAAAACCTGGCGGGCCAGTGTCAAAGCTGGACCATGGATAAAATCTTAGGCGCACAGCCTTCTTAAAATATTTCAATTAGGGACCTACCTCCTGACAGCAGGATAGCCATCCAACCCCTCCCCCTCACCATCCCACCTCCATTCAAATGGAAGTGGGTGGCTTTGAGATGAGTTGGGTTTGAATTTTTTTTACATTTTAACTTTTCACCCTTTTTTGGATGGTTAACGTTCCTCCCAGTGTCACAGCTGAGAATAGACAGCACATTGAAAGGAGATATCATCTCTCTATGCTGTCACTGCATCAGTCAAAAAAAATCTTGCAGCCAATTAATTGGTGCTCAAGTATTTATATTCACCAGCAATCATTTTAATATGACTTAGAATATTGCGTGCAATTCTGGTCGCCACACTACCAGAAGGACGTGGAGGCTTTGGAGAGGGTACAGAGGAGGTTTACCAGGATGTTGCCTGGTCTGGAGGGCATTAGCTATGAGGAGAGGTTGGAAAAACTCGGATTGTTTTCACTGGAATGACGGAGGTGGAGGGGCGACATGGTAGAGGTTTACAAAGTTATGAGCGGCATGGACAGAGTGGATAGTCAGAAGCTTTTTCCCAGGGTGGAAGAGTCAGTTACTAGGGGACATAGGTTTAAGGTGCGAGGGGCAAAGTTTAGAGGGGATGTGCGAGGCAAGTTTTTTACACAGAGGGTGGTGAGTGCCTGGAACTTGATGCCAGGGTCGGTGGTGGAAGCAGATACGATAGTGACGTTTAAGAGACATCTTGACAAATACATGAATAGGAAGGGAATAGAGGGATATGGGCCCCGGAAGTGCAGAAGGTGTTAGTTTAGGCAGGCATCAAGATCGGCACAGGCTTGGAGGGCCGAATGGCCTGTTCCTGTACTGTACTGTTCTTTGTTCTTTGTTGTTCTTTGCTGGGCAAAATGCATGAAGAGGTCAAAGAGTATAATCTATTTCCCAGTTATGCTACTAACCACATTGTACAGTCTGTGCAGATGCATATGGTTGTCTGGTCAGCTCACTGGTGTTATGTGAATGAACACAAGAACACAAGAAATAGGAGCAGAAGTAGACCATATGGCCCATCGAGCCTGCTCCTGCCATTCAATACAATCATGGCTGATCTTGGGCTCCAATTCCACTTTCCTCCCTGCTCCCCATCTCCCTTGATTCCCTGTGAGACCAAAAATCTCTCTATCCCAGCCTTAAATGTATTCAATGATGGAGCATCCACAACCCTCTGGGGTAGAGAATTCCAAAGATTCACAACCCTTTGAGTGTAGTAATTTCTCCTCATCTCAGTCCTGAACGATTGGCCCCTTATCCTGAGACTGTGTCCCTGTGTTCTAGATTCTCTGACCAGTGAGAACAATCTCTCAGCTTCTACCCTATCAAGCCCTTTCAGAATCTTGCCTGTCTCAATTAGATAGCCTCTCATTCTTCTAAGCTCCAGAAGTTTGGAGTCCAGGGCTTCTCTTATGCACAGATGAAAGGCTTAGTCTTCCAAAATTAAAAATGTAATATTGTAATATTACATGCAGCAAAAAAAGTTGTAAGGCACATAATTTTAAGATGGGAGGAGGTATTTTAATATTTCTTGTACAATGTATAGTTGATTAGCGAGCTCAAAAAGAGAAGGAAGCTGCAAATGCTCCCTTTTTTTGACAATGAAGATTCCAATTGATCGGAAAAGATAGTATTAACAAAACAGAAACAGGTGTCCAAACTATTTCTGATGTATTTGAAACAACGAACAACAAAGAAATTGATATATTTATGATAGATCTATTTAAGAGACCGAAGGAACAGTCCACAATTTCAATGATGGGCTGTAACAAAGAACATCTTTCAGAGTCGCCACACTTGATACATTTGAGCAGCAACATGACATCCATCCTTTTTGAACTTTTTTTCCCGAGTGACATATTGGAAAAAATACACTAGCACACAAAGGAAGGAGCTAAATATCATTCTGAATTTAATTGTTATTTCGAGTCTCTGGGATTCACAGTAACTACTTTCATTGATCTAGATTTTTTTCAAAGGGAAGAACACATCAAAACATAAAAATGTAGGATCAAAAAAAGCCATTCAACATAGTGGAAATACAAAGACCCTTTCATTTATTTGACCATAAAGCAATACTTCTCCACTCTGTCATTCCTAAATGCTTCCAAATGAATCAACATTTACTCTGTTAGGCGACAGCACATTTTGCAAGTCAACAGCTTGGATTTTGTGTGCAGTGGTGAAGCAAGCACACTCGTCACTGACTGAGAAAAAAGCTGCCCACAAAGACCTAACATCTCTATGGCATGGTTTTGCCCTTTCTCGGCAGCAGTTCAAATCTGTCGCCAGGTTTAGGGGATGTCTTGGCGTGCAGCAGCAACTGTTGTTGACAAAGGGTAATCAGTCAATCACATTGAAGTATTCACTCACAGCAAACCAGGAAGTTAAAAGCACTTAATATTCTTCACTTTTAATTTTAATTTTCAGATAGTGAAATAATTGGATTAAGATATCAGTTAAAATAGAGAAAGAAACTTTAAAAGACATTGTTTTAAATGTGGAAATTTTTATCATTGTGAGAAATTTGACATTTCACAAATATAAGATTAGCTTCTCAGGACTAATAAGGGTATTTAGGTTACTCAACAAAGTGTAACTTTTTCAGTGGTTTTACAGTGAGTAACAGCTTAAGAATAGATGTTCTCATCAATTCAATTGATTTCCCTTTGAACGCAGTCTGGGTTGCCTCAATAGGTTAACCTCTGGGGAAGCATAGAATCACTCACAGCAAATTCTGAATTTTCGTGTTATTCTGCACATGTGCAAACTCTTGAATTTGTTGTCCGTTTCAGTGGAATAATAGTGACGAGCGATCACAGTTTCACCATTATTACCACCACAAAGTTGGCCAAAAACTTGTTATGGTGAAATTGTTATCATTTCCTCAGCTTTTATCAGGCATTTGGTTTAACTTTTTCTGCTTCCTTACAAAATACACCAATTTCTCTCATGGTCCTTTTACAATCAGTAATATTTTCCTCTAATCCTATTTTCCTTTAATAAGTATGGAGATCTCTAGTCCTTTCCAGTGTTGGAAACAAAAGATGTATATTTTACTTTCAAATAAATAAATATTTCACATTGCTTTAGTAGGACACAATGAATAGAGCTTGTTCCCTTGCTTGGAGATGCTGGGCTTGATTCCTTGGGTTCCCCGTCCCTTGTATCCTTCCAACTCAGTTGAGTGAGTCTTATTGGATTTGATCCATTTTATTGAATGGATAGTAATGCAGAATGAGGCAATCCTAAGGAAGATCAATGTCAATATTGATTTCATTGCTATTTATCCTTAGTCATCTTCAGCAGGGAAATGAGACTGGATTCCTTTGTTGCTGAGAAGCGGGTGGCCCAGACATTGAAAATGCAGATCTTAAAAGCAGGATGTTTTGTGACAAGCAGGCCACAGCTGGAGAAAAGAAAACCTTTTAAAAAGATTGTGTGTCAGTCCCACAACATGTAAATGCAGCAGAATGAAAGCTATATTTTTAATATATAGCATGGTCATGGCTCCCTATGCAACACCTTTGTTATCATTAGTTTTCATACAGTTGAATCCTCCCTCTGCCAATCACTTGCAGTGGCTCAGCAAGTTGATGGTGGGCTCAGACTTCAAAAATACAATGCACAATTCATTACATATGTCCCTCAATCAATTTTCCTGCCAAATGTCTGTTCCAACTCTCTCTTAACATTAGATTGTTTTCTGCATTGATTGCTTTTTTGGGCAAGTCCAGAAAATCTCATGATATAAACCCAAGCAGAGTAACAAGTATCTAAGCAACTTGATCAACCTCTTCAATAGCATTGTGGTAATGATGGAAATTTGACATTTAGAAGGAGATTTTTTTATTTTAAATCATGTCAAAATGAGTTTATTTCAGCATTGGACATGGTTGTGATACTAGTGTAGCAACTTCACAGAATCACAGAATTGTTACAGTGCAGAAGGAGGCCATTTGGCCCATTGTGTCCGCACCCGCTCTCTGAATGGGCAATTCACCTAGTGCCACTCCTCGGCCTTCTCCCCGTAATCCTGCACATTCTTCCATTTCATATAAAGGTCTAATTCCCTTTCGAATGCTTCAATTGAACCTGCCTCCACCAGTCTCATGCAGTGCATTCCAGACCTTAACCACTCACTGTGTGAAAAAGGCTTTCCTCATGTCATTTTTGCTTCTTTTAACAATTACTTTAAATCTGTGCCCTCTCATTCTCAATCCTTTCATGAGTGGAAACAGTTTTTCCCTATCTACTCTGTCCAGGCCCCTCATGATTTTGAATACCTCTTTCAAATCCCGCCCCCCAGCCTTCTCTTCTCCAAGGAATTCAGCACCAACTTCTCCAATCTATCTTCATAATTGAAGTTCCTAATCCCTGGAATCATTCTTGTGAATCTTTTCTGTACCTTTTCTAATGCCTTCACATCCTTCCTAAAGTGCAGCATCCAGAACTGAACGCAATACTCCAGCTGAGGCCAAACTAGTGTCTTATATAAGTTCAACATAACTTTCTTGCTCTTGTACTCTATGCCCCTATTAATAAAGCCCAGGATACTGTATGCTTTATTAACCGCACTCTCAGCCTGTCCTGCCATCTTCAATGACTTACGCACATATACACCCAGGTCCCTCTGCTCCTGCACCCCATATAGAACTGTACCCTTTATTTTATATTGGTATGATGAAAAATTCTAAATGGAAAAGTTTCAATTTTTTTAATGTATTTTCTTTTTCAAAAACCATGAGGTGATTCCCAAGACACATTAATATTCATGAATTGCTGCAATTCATGATGAAGGAGAGAGAACATTCTTTTCAACACTCATGGGCTGGTTCGAATTTGAAGAGCCTTGACACTTGCACCAGTGACCATCCCTTTGGGTGCTTTGCATCAGTTGTGTCACAGTATTATTCAATGTAAATATTGATACAACGGTTTGAGTAACTATATGTTTACTTTTTCATTAATTTCTCTGCATCAAAATACTCTGTGGTTCTGCTTTGTCGGTATTCAATATGTTTCAGGCAGGTTGTATTGAGTTTAGCCTCAAAATCTGGGACGCTTCATTGATCCTAATTCAATGGGCTTGTTACACCTTTCTCAAATCTCTCTGACCACAGTACAGTATTAGGAAGCATTGCCTCTAGCTACTATCCTCCCTCCTTTGTGATTTCACCTTATCCATTCATTATATGTATTTTCAAGCACTGAAATGTTTTCAAATTCAGAGCTCATATTATGGTTCATTAGCTTCTGTCATTTTTTGATATGTTTAATTTATGACATACCAACTGCTGTAGGACACAGACTAAGTCATAACCTATTCATGAAAATGAGCTAAATCCTTTTGTTCCAGGCTGCTGCAGCAAGTGAAGCAGGGACTCTTAACAATTAATCATTCACTGCAGCAAAGCATACACTACTTGGCTGTGCAGGAGAGGGCAGGATGGGGGACCGGTGGCGGAGGGAGTTTTGTAAACAGAAGAGACAGCAGCAGGATAAGATGCTGCTGCAGCAAAATAGAATTCTATAAATCTTCAGCGGTAAATTATTTGAAAATAAAACCTCACTATGATGTATATTGACAATTGTGAAGCCCATTCTTCTCTTAGAAATTGTTTTATCTGCAACATTTGAAAATCTTCATGATGTTGGAGCAAAGGAATAAATTGCACTTAAACAAGGTTGCTCCTTACCAATTTAAATGCAGGCATTCCATTTTATTTGAGAGAATTAAGGTCTGTGGGTTGTAAATGAATTGGACTCTTTTTGTTTTGTCAGCTTGATGTAGGTTGGCAGTGTATTTAATGTGAAAAATAGTTTTCTTAGTGTAGGGACTTTTTTAAGCCAGTAAGCATATTTTCCAATCCAACTCTTCTGAAAAGGTGATTGTTTCATAAATCCATTGTTTTATGTGCTTATTGCATATTATTGAAAACTTTGGACTGCAATCTTTCCTCAGTGCAATTCCAACAGGCTTTTTTAATAAGAAAAAAAATCCTGTTCACCCCTAGAAACGTATATTTCATCACTTGATTTAATTCCAGGCTTATATTACATACAACAAATGGATTCATGAGGGCAGAATATGGCAATTTATACAGTATTAGAATATTGTCAACATTAAATATTGATCTTATTTCATTTTCTACGTTGATTAACCATGAACCTTATTGAATTGATTTACAATAACAATGCAAATGCTTCATCCACGTAGAGCTGGTAATATAATCTGACAGCAATACATTTACAACTTGATGTTATGAATTCGGATATTATATGGTAAAAGTGTAAAGTAGTGATGCATTTAAACCAATCCTAATAAGTAGATTCTAATTATGAACTGTTGAATTTCCTGTAATCGGAGCCACACAGATGGGGATCTTACAAGCCATTTCTCCTTGTAATTCCAGTGAGAAGAATGTCTCTAAGACTCCTGGGGCTGAAATTTATCAGGCCCTCGATGCGGAGGTCGTGGTGGGGGACGGGGGCTCGTAAAATACTCGTGAGAGCAACCCGCTAGGACTCCCGATGTCGAGTAGGCCCCACCGAAGCCTAGGTGCGGCCCCCCAGCCGCTCGGTGGCGGGGCCTTCAATAGCATATTGTAATGAATGCAAATACATGGTAAACAACTTACTTAGATAGGACGGCCGTCCCACGGTGATATTCCGGCCTGTGGCTGAAATTCCTGCGCCTTCCTATCCTCGTTTGGGGATTCAAGGCGAGACACTGATGGGGAGGGGGAAGGTGTTTAATTTTCAGGTTGGGAGGAGGAGGGAACGGGAAAAAACACTTTTTATTGGCTGTGGGGATGGTGGGAAGGGGTTGAAGGGCAAAAGTGACGAGCTTGGGGGTAAAGTTCGGTTAGTAATAAAGTCTACATATTCGCCAATAAAAATAACACGGGCAGTGGGGGGGGGGGCGCTGGGAAAGGGCCTCCAGCTTTTAATTATTTTTTAAAAATGAAAATGCATGATAATATAACTTTAAAAGTTTAATTTGTTCCTAAGGGCTTGAAGCTCTTTAAAAATGGCGCCTGCGCCTGCACTGGACGCCATTACTGGGGATGGAGCGGGTGCCCCCTCCATTTAAATGAGCCCCCATGTGAAATATCGCGGGGGCTCAGTGGTGGCGCTTCCATGTCTGAAGGCCGCCGACTTCAAAGCGCGCCTCCACGATGTGTGGCATGCTAATAAAATTCAGCCCATTATATCTATAGAACAATACTGCTCTATGCACATCTTGCTGCAAGTAACTGTTCTTCCTATCACCTACTGTACATTGTTTTTATTTTAATCCTTTATTTCTACTGCCAAATAATTACATCCATTTTGAACAATTGTCAGTGAATACTGTGGTATGAAATAATTAATTGACGTTCCTCATTTTCACTTACTCACAAGATGAATGGCTTCTTAAGCAACATCAGTCAAAAATTGATTCTACTGTTCAAACGAGGCTAATTTTATAAACACAATCTTAACTCTGGCTGAATCCCATTAGACCTTTTAAATGGTCAGAATCTTTTGAATTATTGACTCATGAATCGCTGGCAAAAAAAAGAGTGAATAGTTTTGGATCAGAACTAAAGCTGTGTTCTTTTATCTGTTATCCTCCAGGCCTCCTTCTAACTCATCTTCACTGTCTCTTCTTTCTTGACTGCCTGACAGACCTTTACTTGATTATCCCCTTCCTGTCTGTGATACCATTTTAACATGTTGATGTGGCACAACGTTTGCTTTTTCATCTGGGGTGTTGGTTATATAATTCACCTTGCTAATTCCCATTATTGCTCTGTACAGGCCACTGAATCAGCCTTTCAAATGGTTCTCCCTGTCGTGATAATAGCACTAACACATGGAGTTGAATTTTATGAGTGCGCCACACATAGTGACGGCGCACTTTTAAGTTGGCGGCCCACCCGCGCGGAGCGGCCGCCACTGAGCCCCGCGATATTTCGCACAGGGGCTAGTTTAAATGGAGGGGGCAGAACTGCCGCCCCCAGTGACGTAGAGGGGGCGGCTGCTCCGTCCCCTGCAATGGCATCCGGCACCCCCGCGCAGACACCATTTTTAAAGAGCTTCAAGCCCTTCAGGTGAATTTACATTTTTAAAGGCAAAGAATGTGGAAAACTGCAGTTACAGACGTGCGGCGCGCTCATAGAATTCAGCTCCATGTGCTAGTGCTATGATCAATACAGGAAGAACCATTGAAAGCCTGGTTCGGTGGGACGTACAGAGTAATAAAGGGAATTAGCAAAGTGAATTATATAATCAACACCACAGTTACAGATCGAATTGCATTTTCACTCCCCTCACCCACACCCCAAAGGAAGATTTGATTCATTACTTGCCCATTACCCCCCAAAAAAACTGTTATCAGATCCCGATCTTTTCCTCCCAACCTTTAATAACTTTAAACCTTAACCTCTTCACAGCATACCCTCCCACCACCAATTAAAAGAGTTTTCCTTGCTCCCCCCCGCCCCCTCCTGAGAAGTGCACTCCTCTCCCCTCCCCACCAGTGTCTTGCCTTGGATCCCCAAATGGGAATTGGAAGGCACAGGACCTCCGGCCACCGGTTGGAATATGAGCATGGGATGGCTGCCCGGTCAGGTAAGTTCATTTATATTTATTTGAATTAATTTCATTACACAATTGAAGACTCCACAACCGTGCACAGGGGTGGGGGGGGGCGCACTGAGGCCTCGCTGCCGCCGGTAAAATGCGGCAGGGCCTTATTGGCATTGGGGCTCTCCTGGAAGAATTTTCCTGGCCCCCTCGCCCTGGCCCCCTCGCCATGGCCCCAGTGTCTTCAGGCTGAAATGTTCTGGCCTTGACATGTTTATCCACCTGCCTTTTCATAGCTGTCTGTGAGGGTGTTCCTGAGTGACTGCCCAGGCTTTTGTGAGCCATTCAGAGAAGATAGAGATGTAGTCCAACATGAAAGATTTGTCCCTGGGTCCCAAAAACTCTCCTTGATTAGTTTTAGAGGACTTCTCACCTCGTGTCAATAAACTAATTCAAAGGGACTAAAGCCATTGGGTGAGTCCCTAGTAACAAACAAACAAAGTAAGAAATCCCAGACCTTTGTCCCAGTTATGGGGGTACTCATAGCAGTATGCAATGATCTTTGCCTTTAGGGTCTGTTGGTACTGCTCCAAAGCCCCTTGTGACTGTGGGTGGTAGGCTGAGGACTTTAGCTGGGTTATGTCCAGATTACTCATGACCTTTTGAAAAATACTGGACATAAAGTTTATGCCCTGATCCGACTGGATCTCAGCAGGCAGCCCAAATCGGAGGAAGCACTGAGGGTGGCAAGGGCGCAGAATGTACTCTGGGTGGGGGACTTCAATGTCCATCACCGAGTGGCTTGGTAGCACCACTACTGACCGGGCTGGCCGAGTCCTAAAGGACATAGCTGCTAGACAGGGGTATGTGGCAGGTGGTGAGGGAACCAACAAGAGGGAAAAACATGCTTGACCTCGTCCTCACCAATCTGCCTGTCGCAGATGCATCTGTCCCTGACAGTATTGGTAGGCGTGACCACCGCACAATCCTTGTGGAGATGAAGTCCCGCCTTCATATTGAGGATACCCCCCCATTGTGTTGTGTGGCACTACCATCGTGCTAAATGGGATAGATTTTGAACAGATCTAGCAATGCAAAACTGGGAATCCATGAGGTGCTGTGGGCCATTAGCAGCCACAGAATTGGACACAACCACAATCTGTAACCTCATGGCCCGGCATATCCTCCACTTTACCATTACCATCAAGCCAGGAGATCAACCTTGGTTCAATGAAGAGTGCAGGAGTGCTAGGAGCAGCACCAGGCATACCTCAAAATGAGGTGTCAACCTGGTGAAGCTACAACACAGGACTACATGCTTGCCAAACTTCGTAAACAGCATCCAATAGACAGAGCTAAGTGATCCCATAACCAACGGATCAGATCTAAACTCTGCAGTCCTGCCACATCCAGCCATGCATGGTGGTGGACAATTAGACAACTAACTGGAGCAAGCGGCTCCACAAATATCCCCATCCTCAATGATGGGGGAGCCCAGCACATCAGTGCAAAAGATAAGGCTGAAGCATTTCCAACAATCTTCAGCCAGATGTGCCAACTTGATGATCCATCTCAGCCTCCTCCTGAGGTCCCCAGCATCACAGATGCCAGACTTCAGCCAATTCGATTCACTCTGCGTGATATCTGAAGACAGGAACGGTGGTGGCTGGCGGACCTGGGCAGAAGCTGATCTGGAGCGGGAGCTGTAAAAGAGAGCGTGAGGCTCGAGACCCTCACTTACCTGAAGACAGGAGCGGCAGCAGCTGGCAGACCTGCTCTCTCCCTCGGCGCGCGCTGAGACTTGAAAAAAAAACTTACAGTGACATCACGGGAAATCTGCAAGGTGATTGGTTAGCAGCTGTTAGTTCATTTAAATTGCTTAAAAAAGGGGAATTTTTTTTGTTGGAAAAAAAACCTCTAGTGATATGGTGAGTACTACTAAAGTGTTTTTTTAAAATTCAGTGTAACTTATTAAGGACTTTAGATTGTAGTGGGTAGAACAAGACTCCTAGTGTAATTAGTATTTTTTAATTAAGGGAGTAACTAATTAATCTAAGGGTAAGTCATGGCAGGAGAGCTCAGCCCCGTGATATGCTCCTCCTGCACTATGTGGGAAATCAGAGACGCTTCCAGTGTCCCTGACGACCATGTGTGCAGGAAGTGTATCCATCTGCAGCTACTGGCTACCCATATTATCGAGCTGGAGCTGCGGGTGGATTCACCGTGGAGCATCTGTGATGCTGAGAACATCGTGGATAGCACGTTTAGCGAGGTGGTCACACTGCAGGTAATGGCTGCACAGGCAGAAAAGGGATGGGTGACCACCAGGCGGAGTAATAGGTGCAGGCAGGTAGTGGAGGAGTCCCCTGTGGCCATCCCCCTCTCAGCTATACCACTTTGGATACTGTTGGGAGGGATAACCTCCAAGGGGACAGCAACAACAGCCAAGTCCGTGGCACCACGGAGGGCCCTGCTGCACAGCAGGGGAGGAAAAGGGATGGAAGAGCTATAGTGATAGGGGATTCTATCGTAAGGGGTGCAGATAGGCGTTTCTGTGGCCGCAAACGAGACTCCAGGATGGTATGTTGCCTCCCTGGTGCTAGGGTCAAGGATGTCATGGAACGGCTGCAGGACATTCTGAAGGGGGAGGGTGAATAGTCAGAGGTCGTGATACTCATTGGTACCAACGACATAGGTAGAAAGAGGGATTACGTCCTGCAACAAGAAAGTAGGGAGCTAGGTAGCAGATTAAAAAGCAGGCCCTCAAAGGTTGTAATCTCTGGATTATTCCCTGTGCCACGTGCTAGTGCGTGGAGGATCGAGCAGATGAATGCGTGGCTGAGGAGATGGTGCAGGAAGGAGGGCTTTAGTTTTCTGGATCACTGGGTCTGTTTCTGGCAAAGGTGGGACCTGTACAAGTTGGACGGGTTGCACCTGAACTGGAACAGAACCAACATCCTTGCTGGGAGGTTTGCTAGTGCTATTGGGAAGGTTTAAACTAATTTGGCATGGGGATGGGATACAGAGTGGAGATACAGTAGGGGGTGAGGCACAGCCAAATATGGAAGAGAAACTGAGACAGTCTGGAAGTCAGAGTAAATATAGACCTGCTAAGGCACATGTGAAAAATGCAACGCTGGATTGCATTTACTTTAATGCAAGGAGTCTTACTAATAAGGCAAATGAATTGAGGGCATTGATTAGCACATGGGTTTATGATATTATTGCTATCACAGAGACATGGCTGAGAGAGGGGCAGGACTGACAACTCAATATTCCAGAGTATAGAATCTTCAAGCATGACGGGGGTGGGGGGCGTGTAAAAGAGGAAGTGGCATTGCACTGTTGATCTAGGAGTCAATTACTGCAGTAAGGAGGGATGATATTTTAGAAGGTTCCTCAAATGAGGCCATATGGGTAGAACTTAAGAAGGGGGCTTATGGCTGGGCATGTACTACAGGCCTCCAAACAGTCAGGGAGAGATAGAAGAGCAGATATGTAGGCAAGTCTCAGCGAGGTGTAAAAATAATAGGGTAGTAATAGTAGGGGATTTCAACTTACCTAATATCAACTGAGATAGTCTTAGTGCAAAAGGCTTAAAGGGGGAGGAATTCTTAAAATGCATACAGGAGAGCTTTTTGAGCCAGTACGTAGAAAGTCCGACAAGAGAAAGGGCGGTACTGGACCTCATCCTAGGGAATAAAGCTGGACAAGTGGTAGAAGTATCAGTGGGGGAGCATTTCGGGGATAATGAGGAGATGGTGCAGGATGCACCAATGGATAACTCTGTAAGATTTAAGGTAGTTATGGAAAAGGACAAAGACGGGCCAGAAATAAAGGTACTGAATTGGGGAAAGGCCGATTTCAATTTGATAAAACAGGATCTGGCCAAAGTGGACTGGGAGCAGCTACTTGTAGGAAAGTCTACATCAGACCAGTGGGAGTCATTCAAAGAGGAAATAGTGAGGGTTCAGAGCCGACATGCACCCATTAAGGTGAAGGGTAGGACCATCAAGTCCAGGGAGCCCTGAACGTCAAGGGATATAGAGTATTGGATCAGGAAAAAAAAGGAGGCTTATGGCAGATTCGGAGCGCTGAAAACAGCGGAGGCATTTGAGGAGTATTGAAAGTACTTAAGGGTACTTAAAAAAGTAATTAGGAGAGTGAAAAGGGGACATGAAAAAACATTGGCGGGCAAGATAAAGGAAAATCCTAAGGCTTTTTATAAGTATTTTAAGGGCAAGAGGATAACAAGGGAAAGATTAAGGCCCATTAGGGATCAAAGTGGCAAGGTGTGTGTGGAGCCGAAGGACATAGGCGAGGTTTTAAATGATTACTTTTCATCTGTTTTCACTGTGGAGAACGACAATGTAGGTGTAGAGATCAGGGAGGGGGATTGCGATATACTTGAACATATTAACATTGAAAGGGAGGAAGTATTAGATGTTTTAGCAGGCTTAAAAGTGGATAAATCCCCAGGCCCAGATGAGAAGTATCCTAGGCTGTTATATGAGGCAAGGGAGGTGATAGCAGGGGCTCTAACACAAATTTTCAAATCTCTTTCTGGCCATGGGAGAGGTGCCAGAGGACTGGAGGAAAGCGAATGTGGTACCATTATTCAAGAAGGGTAGCAGGGATAGACCAGGTAATTATACGCCGGTGAGTCTAGCATCAGTGGTAGAGAAACTATTGGAAAAAATTCTGAGGAACAGGAGAGGCAAGGAATAATCAGGGATAGTCAGCATGGCTTTGTCGGGGGCGATTGTATCGAACTAACTTGATTGAATTTTTAGAGGAAGTGACTAGATGTGTAAATGAGGGTAAAGCAGTTGATGTAGTCTACATAGACTTCAGTAAGGCTTTTGATAAGGTCCCGCATGGGAGATTGGTTAAGAAAGTAAGACCCCATGGGATCCAGGGCAATTTGCCAAATTGGATCCAAAATTGGCTTAGTGGCAGGAAACAGAGGGTGATGGTCGAGGGTTGTTTTTGCGAGTGGAAGCCTGTGACCAGTGGTGTACCACAGGGATCGGTGCTGGAACCCTTGCTGCTTGTAGTGTACATTAATGACTTAGACGTGATTATAGGAGATAGGATAAGTAAGTTCGCAGATAACACGAAAATTGGTGGTGTCGTAAATAGTGAGGAGGAAAGCCTTAGATTACAGGACGATATAGATGGGCTGGTAAGATGGGTGGAGCTGTGGCAAATGGCATTTAATCCTGATAAGTGTGAGGTGATGCATTTTGGGAGGACTAACAAGACAAGAGAATATACAATAGATAGTAGAACCCTATGAAGTACAGAATGTCAGTACACCTTGGTGTACTTGTCCATAGATCACTGAAGGCAGCAGCACAGGTAGATAAGGTGGTTAGGAAGGCATATGGGATACTGGCCTTTATTAGCCAAGGCATAGAATATAAGAGCAGGGAGGTTATGATGGAGCTGTATAAAGCACTAGTTAGGCCACAGCTGGAGTACTGTGTACAGTTCTGGACACCACACAATAGGAAGGATGTGATTCCTCTGGAGAGGGTGCAGAAGAGATTCACCAGGATGGAGCATTTCAGCTATGAAGAGAGACTGAAAAGGCTAGGGTTGTTTTCCTTAGAACAGAGAAGGCTCAGGGGGGACATGATTGAGGTATACAAAATTATGAGGGGCATTGATAGGTTAGATAGGAAGAGACTTTTTCCTTTAGCGGAGGGGTCAATAACCAGGGGGCATTGATTTAAGATAAGGGACAGGAGGTTCAGAGGGGATTCGAGGAAAAACTTTTTCACCCAGAGGAGGGTGGTTGGAATCTGGAACGCACTGCCTGAAGAGGTGGTAGAGGCAGGAGCCCTCACAACATTTAAGAAGTATTTCGATGAGCACTTGAAACACCATAGCATACAAGGCTACGGGCCAAGTGCTGGAAAATGGGACTAGAATAGTTAGGTGCTTGATGGCCGGCACAGACATGATGGGCTGAAGGGCCTGTTTCTGTGCTGTATTAGTCTAGGACTCTCTGACTCTATATCAAGAAACAACTGAAGGCACTGGATACTGCAAAGTCTTTGGGCCCTGACAGTATTCTGGCAACAGTACTGAAGACCTTTGCTAACCTTTTTAAACCCTGACATCTTTCAGTCTCTCTAAAACCACTGGGGCAGCTACCACCTTCGCCCCTGCTAGATTGACACCATCCAAAAGTAAAGTAGGGACAATCCCCACAGTTATCGGTCCTGGAACAAGGTCGCAGTCCAGATGCATCCGATATAAAGGTATGGGCATATACTTTCCTCTAATTCTGTTTACTAGCACTCTAGCATTTGATGCCTTTTCCATGCCTTTTCCCAGCAGAAGGGATTGGGTGGCTCCTGTATCGCTGAGTATGACTATGGGCTGACTCGCCTCACTCAAGGGGTATGAGGTCACTTTTCCTCTGGACACAAAATCTTGGTAGCTCACAGGGATTTTGTTAAGTTTTCCTGCACTCTCAGTGGTAGGTTGACTGGGTTTTACTGTCGCAGTTAAAGCCACAGCCTGGTCTGTTGTGCTTTCCATCACCTTTTCCTGCACTGGTCTGATGCACCCTGAATAAACCTATGGGTTTTCCCCATAACCTCCAGCATGAACGTGACCCACCTTGTTACAATGGAAACATACAGGCTTTCAGGCATCACTCCTGCTCTCAGCACCTTCCTTTTTGGTCTAAGGAGGGCCCATGTGTGTCCAGTACCCCTTTTTGCCCATGGTTATTCATCCTCCTACCTTCTATCCTTTTCAGATTTTTGCAGGAGACTAGGGAAGGGTTTCCCTTGGGGCAAGGGCTTGTGAATATGTGTATATTCATCAGCCAGGATTGCTGTCTGCCTGGCTCTTGGAATCTTTTGTTCCTCCACATGTTTTTTTTATGGAAAGGGAAGTGTGTTTTTGAACTCCTCAAGGAGAATCACCTCTCAGAGGTTTACATAGGTAGTCTTTATCTTAAGTGCCCATATCCACTGGTCAAAAGCGAGTTGCTTAACTCTTTTGAACACAATGTAAGCTTCCCCGCCTCCTGCACTGAACTACTGCACCCCCTCCCCACCAGTGTCCTGCATCAGAAACAGAGAGATACAGCAATGAAACAGTCCCTTCCACCCACCGAGTCTGTGCCGACCAACAACCACCCCTTTATACTAATCCTACATTAATCCCACATCCCCCCCATTCTCCTACCACCTACCTACACTAGGGGCAATTGACAATGGTCAATTTACCTATCAACCTGCAAGTCTTTGGCCGTGGGAGGAAACCAGAGCACCTAATGGAAACCCACGCGGTCACAGTGAGAACTTGCAAACTCCGCACAGGCAGTACCCAGAACCGAACCCAGGTTGCTGGAGCTGTGAGGCTGCGGTGCTAACCACTGCGCCACCCCAGAGATCTGAACGGAGATGGTATACTGGCTACAATATCGGAGTGGGACAGATGGTGGGAGCAGTTAAGTACTTAATTCATTTATTTTAATAAATTTACATATTTAGATTGGCCTCCCATCACCGAGCTGCGGGGGTGGGGGCACCACGAGGCCTCGCTGCCGGCGGCAATATGGGTCCAGGCCTTCCTGGTGTCGAGGCCCATGACAGGGCTCTCCTGGAGGCATTTTCCAGGTCCCTCCGCCATGGCCCCCGATGTTGGGAGGCCTGTAAAATCCATCCCATCTAGGACACAGTGTTGCAAATTAGGTGATCATCCTAAGCTGCCAGCAAAGTCATTTTTTTTATCTGTTCTTTTTAAATTTATTCACAAAATATAAATTCAAATCTCCAGTCAGTGGATTAAATAAAATTATAATTCAACAAAGCAAGTTGGCATGTTGACATATCTCTGTTCTGAATCATTGGTCTATCTTTTTAATTCTCTGGGTAATGTCACAAAAAATTGAGCAAGTTTTGTTCTCCACATTCCATCTGGTGTTTTCATTTGATTGGCCCAATTCTTTTGCACCTTGTGCCATAGGTAAGGTGAGCTACTCAGTCAGATTAGGCAAGCTCATCAATGAACCAGAGACCTAGCGGCGACAGAGACATTTATAACATTGCACTTTGAATATGCAACAATTCAAATTGAGTACATTTTTTTTTAACTAGAATACATTCATGAGGCTTTGTTGAGACTGATAAATCAGAGATGTATTTGACATTTTTGATGTGATTTCATTTTGAATTTGCAAGATCTATTTTGGAAGTGTTATTTTCCTTTGTGCACAGCTTTCTTTTATAGAATTTAAAACAGAGATGGAGCTGAATTTTCTTTGAAAAAAACAACTGCAAATTCACAATAAAGCTTTTACAACCTTTATTTGGTGTTACAAAATTGTAGCTAAAATGCCTATAAATATTTGCTTGTACCGTGCCATAAACTGCATTAAAAGAGAGAAATTATATCAGAATAATATACTCTGGATTGAAGGGGTAAACATGGTCAGCTTAGAAGGAGTTGAATAAAATGAATAAAATGTTACTTTGTTTTTAAAATAGAATCACTTTTATAAAGAAAATCAGTCGTATGACTGCTGCTGTCTTGCCCGCCATGTACATCAACAACACAAAATGTAGTGCAAGTGCTCTTGTAAGATGCTAGTTATAACCGTGCCTGTCCCTTTAAGTAACACAGTAAATAGGCAAAGAAAAAGTAGTATTCTGCTTCTAGCACAGGTCTGTTTTGTTCCCTGGCTTTGGGAGATTATCAGTGGGGGTGGTTGTTGGTGTTCAGTGAGGGTCTTAAGAAGGCAAAAGAGTAGGAACATTTGGTTTTCCTATAAACAAAAAGCTTCAGCTACACAGAAGTGCAAAAGGAGTTGACTCATTTTTAAAGAAGATGTGAGGCCATAGATATTATAAAGCAAATATCAACACCAGATTTTAGTTTATAAGATGAACCGTTCACCCATGGTTCATGGAGGCACCCTTGAATGTGCAATAATGTCCTTGGCATTTGAATATTACAGCCCACTCCTTGCGATTTCTATAAAACCCTCATGTCACTACCTTCCAGCTATAGCTTTCAGCTGCAGATCATTATTTATATCATCCTTCATTTGATAGTCCCTGTATTGATGTGTGCCTTCCAAAAGTGATCAGCAACAGTTTGGTTGAATAATGGACTCTTAGTGGTAGAAAGTTCAGCTTTTCAAATCACCACAGGTTTCAGAGATAAAACAATGTTTTCAAGCTTGCTGCTTTGTGCACTGCCCCAGTTTTCTTGCGCATCCTTTATGTAATGGACTATTTATCCCAAATAGCTCTCCAGTATAATGTATTCCCCTGTCTGTATGTTCAAGTGTATACCATTCAGTAACTAGCTCTGCAGTTACCAAAAGCACTCTACATTTTGTATCTTGGCTGCTAATACTTGATTTTAACCCAGCGGCCAAACTCCAACTGTAAGGACTCCTTAGAATATTTCCAAAAATATTTTCAGTGTTATCATGCCTTTATGATGAATTGTTCATTAAATTGTATGAACACAAAGATAATTTACATATGTTTGGTGGCTGCATGATGTATTCTGAATTTGCATTAATTTCTTGGGTCACGCATTTCTTCGCCATTCTCACGATATGAGCTAAACCTTACACTCTGACGAAGAAGTGGGTGTTGATGGATTTTAGCAAAGAATCAAAAAAAAATCAAGAAAGAGTAGAAATTTTCACCAGTTACATTGAAGCCATGAATTTCAATCCTTTCAGCTAAGCCATTATGTTTCAGTCAAAGTGACAGCAGCAAGAAATCTAGCGTAAATCCAGGAATCTTGCAATCACCATTGACTTAACCAGGGTGGGTGAAGAATTGATGATCAATTGTGCATGGATTCAACGAGACTATTTGTGGAGCAGTACAAAAGTGACATAGAATTATAGCATAACTCACCTCCCATGACCTTTTGGACTGGAAACCAAAGCCAATGTCGTAGATGGTCCCAAAGTCTCCAGGAAATTCTGAGTCATTTTGTATTTGCTGATTGTGATTTGTGATGGGAGAAAGGATTTCAACCAGAATTGTTGGGTACTGTGCCACATCCAGAGTCAAACATACAGCAAGTGCCAGCCACAACATTATTCTTCATAAATTTTCATTTCAACCAGTATATATTTCTCACCTCAAATATATGAATATATATCAAATATATATATATCAAATATATATGAATATATATTTGATACTTGTTTCACTTGACAGATTATAGTAGAATGCCATATAATCTAAAACTATACATTGTAAAACAGAAGTATGTGACCAGACTTGTCAAATTAGATGGCTTTTTGCAAAAATAGATAATGGAATTTGCCTGCAGCAATACGCAAATATATTTTTAAACTGTTTAAAATGATTAACTGGCATCTGAAAATGTTCATTGCGTACTATTTATAATCTCATCAAATGTCAGACAAATTTAACTTACATGTGGGTTTGAAGTACTAGTATCAGATTCCAGTCTTGCAAATCTATTTATCTATAATGATATTAAGTCTTGAATTTGCACACACTTGCACTTACTCCAGATGACGCACTTACTGCAAGACTTTTCCAGTCACACTGATATTTCAGCAGATTTTCCTTCATTCTCTTTCCAGCATATGTTTTTATCACACTTTCCTGTTCTAATTATGTATACCTGTTATAATTCTTTACTTACTGAGGCCTCCACAATTTATCATAAGGCAAGTCTAATTGTGGACCATGCCAATTATGACCTTCAGTCTTCTTATTGATTTTAAAATCATTTTAAAGTAAAAAGTACTCTTTTAATGGTGCTGATATTATCTATTGTGATCCAATTCCATACAGCAGCACACGGCAAGAGTCCATGCCTCCACTTGCCTTATCATCTCACCCATCCATATCTCTCCTTCTACTCCTGGTGTTGTCACAACCCTACCCCACATGCCTACTGCTCCCCAGTACTAGCTGTCTCCATCTAGTGTGGAGCTGCCATCAGCCAGCAAGCTCAGGATGTTCGAAGGAAATAAGAACGGTACCAGCAATGGAGAGGAAGAGGAAGACGGGGAAACCTGCTGTTTGCAAGTAGGCTCTAGATATAGATGGGCACAGGACCTCAAGGGGAGCAGTGATACCCAGTGTTGGCTGTCAACCTTGGACAGGCCATCAAAACCTTAACCCACAGTCAATGCTGTCAAGTCCTCTGCAGTGAACCATGCAGCAAGACCTGTGCAACATCTAGGCTTGGGCTGATAAATGGCAAGTAACATTCGCGCCACACAAGTGTCAGGCAATGACCATCTCAAACAAGAAAGAATCTAACCATCTCCCCTGATGTTCAATGGCATTACCATCACTGAATCTCCCACCATCAACATCCTGGGGAGGTTACCATTGACCAGAAACTGAACTGGACAAGCCACATAAATACTGTGGCTACAAGAGCAGGTCAGAGGCTTGGGGGTCTGTGGCGAAGTAATATATCTCCTGTCTTTCAATGTCTGTCCACCATCGCCAAGGCACAAGTCAGGAGTGTAATGGAATATTCTCCACTTTCCTGGATGGGTGCAGCTCCAACAACACTCAAGAAGCTCAACACCATCCAGGACAAAGCAGCCCACTTGATTGGCACCCCATCCATCACCTTAAACATTCAATCCCTTCACCACCAATGCGCAATGCCAGCTGTGTGTACCAGCTTCAAGATGCACTGCAGTAACGCACCAAGGTTCCTTAGAAAGCACCTTCCAAACCCACGACCTCTACCATCTAGAAGGACAAGGGTAGCAAATGCATGGAAACACCACCACCTGCACGTCCCCCTCCAAGCCAATCACATCTTGACTTGGAACTATATCGCCGTTCCCTCGCTGTCAGTGGGTCAAAATCCTGGAACTCCCTTCTTAACAGCACCGTGGGTGTACCTACACCGAAGGACTGCAGCTGTTTAAGAAGGCAGCTCACCACCACCTTCTCAAGGGAAATTAGGGATGGGCAAGAAATGCTGGCATAGCCAGCGACACCCACATCTCACAACCAAATAAAGAAAAATGCCCACATTCGAATCTCCAGGCTATCCTGAATTTTTTTGACAGTTTTCTCCTCCTTGTTCTTCCCTAAGAATGTCCTTGAACGTCAGGATCAGGAACCTAAACATCAGTTAGTTTTTTACCTGAGCTCCTGCTCATGCTATCTGCACTGAGTGCTGCTGGAGTCCACAGAGTGTGAATAAGGGAGTTTGGTAAGTGAGTGAATTTTAAGGGTTAATCTCTCAAGACTAGTTTTTGTTTTGTTTACATCTAGCAATTAATTGAAATTCCTGTTTCAGTTAAGAGGTAAGTTAGGTTACTTGCAGTTTTAAACAGGGGTGTACTAACACTCAGAGGGTAGCTGAAACTAGTTATTAGGTAGCCAGCTTAAACTGGTTTCTGAACTTTAGCAGAGCTCTAGCAGAGCTGACACAGCATTGTTTTCAGAGTATAATATGAGGGGACTCTCAGTGCTGCGTCTCTGCATTGAGTGCACAGCGTGTGAAGAAGGGAGTTTGGTAAGTGAGGGAGTTCGATAAGGAGGTAAATTATAAATTAAGAAGAAAATAAATTTGAGTGCACAGTGTGTAAAATGGGAATTTGGTGCACAAGGGAGGTTCTTCCTTTCTCCTTTCTTTCTTTCTTTTACCTTTTTCAGCCTCCAGTAGCTATCTCTTTCTTCGGTACAGGGGAAGAAGTTGATTGGTGAGTAACTGGTACGTTATTTTACTTCTCATTATGCCACATTTTGGCAGTCCAGATCAGCCAAGTGGGATGTACATCCTGCGGTATGTGGGAAGTCATGGACGCACCACGAGTCCTAGACCAACACATCTATAGGAAGTGTCACCAGCTGCCAGGCAGTCTAAGAGAACCAGGCAGGCAGTGCAGGAGTCCCCTGAGTCTATCTTGCTTGCTAATCAGTTTTCCATTTTGAATACTGGTGAGAGTGATGGTTCCTCGAGAGGTGCAGCAAGAGCAAGTCCATGGCACCACAGGTGGCTCAGCTGCACAGAAGGAGAGGAAGAAGAGTGGAAGATCAATAGCGATCGGGGATTCGATAGTCAGGGGATCAGACAGGCATTTCTGAGGCAGTAAATGTGACTCCCGGATGGTGTGTTGCCTCCTTGGTGCCAGGGTCAAAAATGTCACCGAGCGGCTGCAGGACATCCTTTTGGGGGAGGGTGAACAGCCAGAAATCATGTTCCATATTGGTACCAATGAGATAGGTAGGAAGAGGGATGAGGTCCTGAAAGCAGATTTTAGGGAGTTAGGAAGGAAATTAAAAAGCAGGACCTCCAAAGCAGTAATCACAGGATTACTCCCAGTGCTAGCGAGCATAGGAATAGGAGGATTGATCGATTGAACACGTGGCTAGAAAATTGGTGTAGGAGGGAGGGCAACAGGCTTCTGAGGCATTTGGACCAGTTCTGGGGCAAGTGGGACCTGTACGAGATGGACGGGCTCCACCTTAACAGGACCGGAACTAACATCCTCACGGAGAGATTTGCTAGTGCTGTTGGGGAGGGTTTAAACTTGCTTGTCAGGAGGATAGGAACCTGAGATGTAGCTCAAATTGGAAGGAAGTGAAGCTGGTAACAAGAAGTAGTAAAGTAGCAAATTACATTAGAAGGCAAACGAAACAAAGGCGATCATCAACTAGGCTTAGAATGCAGAATGTCAAGAAGACAGTAGGCCACTGTACCTGAATGCATGCAGCATTCACAACAAGATAGATGACTTAAAGGCCCAAATAGAGGTAAATGGGTATGATTTAATTGCTGTAACAGAAACGTGGCTACAGGGTGACCAAGACTGGGAACTGAATATTCAAGGATATTCGACGTTTAGGAAGAACAGGCAAAATGGAAAATGAGGTGGTTTTGCACTGATAATAAGGGATGGGATCAGTACATTAGTAAGAGAGGATCTCTGATCAGAAGGACAAAATGTGGAATTTGTTTGAGTGGAGCTAAGAAACAGAAAGAGGCAGGAAAGAGATAGGAATTGTTTACAGGCCACTAAACAGTAGTGGTAGTGTGGGGCATGACATTGATCAGGAGATTAGAGAAGCATGTAGCATGGGTAATACAGCAATCATGGGGTGACTTCAATCTGCATATAGACTGGGTAAACCTAATGAGCACTAATGCTGTGGAGGACAAGTTTCTGGAGTGTGTTAGGGATCGTTTTCTTGAGCAGTATGTTGAGGAACAGACTAGAGAACAGGTTATTTTAGATTTAATATTATGTAATGAGAAAGGGCTAATTAATATTTTTTGTTGTAAATAAAAACCTTTAGGGATGAGTGACAATAATATGATAGAATTTTACATTATGTTTGAAAGTGAGGTAATTCAATCTGAAGCCAGGGTGTTAAATTTGAACAAAGGAAATTATAGAGGTATGAGGGTCAAATTGGCTGAGGTGGATTAGGAAAATACATTAAAAGGTATGACAGTACATAGGCAATGGATAGTCTTTAAAGAAATATTACATAGTTTACAGCAACTATACATTCCATCAAAGCACAAAAACTCCAAAAGTAAAGGCTGTCAACTGTGGATAACAAAGGAAGTTAAGGATTGTGTAAGATTAAAAGAAAAGGCCTATAAAGTTGCCAGATATAGTAGTAAACCTGAGGATTAGGAGGATTTTATAACACAGCAAAGGAGGACTAAGAAACTGATCAAGAAAGGGAAAATAGAATATGAATGTAAGCTAGCAAAAAAATATAAAAACACACTGTAAAACTTTCTATAGTTATGTAAAAAGGAAACATTTAGCTAAGACAAATGTGAATCCATTACAGGCAGAGTCAGGAGAATTTATAATGGGGAATAGAGAAATGGCAGAGAAGCTAAATGATTACTTTGTGTCTGTCTTCAATGAGGAAGATATAAGAAATCTCCCAGAATTAGAGATCCAAGGGATTAGAGGGAATGAGGCATTGAAGGAAAGTAGTATTAGTAAGAAGGTTGTATTGGAAAAATTAATGGAGCTGAAGGTTGATAAGTTCCCAGGACCTGATATTCTGCATCCCAGAGTGTTGAAAGAGGTAGCTATGGAGATAGTGGATGCATTGGTGATCTGATCATCTTCCAAAATTCTATAGATTCTGGAGCGGTTCCTGCAGATTGGAAGGTTGCAAATGTCACCTCACTATTTAAGAAGGGAAGGAGAGAGAAAACAGGGAAAACAGGGACCTGTTACCCTTACACCAGTCATTGGGAAAATGCTAGAATCTATTCTAAAGGATGTGATAAATGGACACTTGGATAATAATGATCTGATCGGGCATAGTCAACATGGATTTATGAATGGGAAATCATGTTTGATGAACCTGCTTGCGTTTTTGAGGAAGTTACTAACAGAATTGATAAAGGGGAGTCAGTGGACGTAGTATACTTGGATTTTCAAAAGGCCTTTGATAAAGTCCCCCACAGGAGGTTGGTTAGCAAAATTAAAGCACATGGGATAGGAGGTAATATACTGGCATGGATTAAGGATTGGTTAACAGGCAGATAACAGAGAGTAGGAATAAACAGGTCATTCTCACATTGGCAGGCTGTGACTATTGGGGTACCGCAAGGATCAGTACTTGGGTCCCAGCTGTTCACAATGTTTATCAATGTGGGGATCAAATGTAGTATTTCCATGTTTGTGGATGACACAAAACTAGGTGAGAATGTGTGTTGTGAGGAAGATGCAAAGTGGCTTCAAGGGAATTTGGACAGATTTAGGGAGTGGGCAAGAACGTGGCAGATGGAATATAATGTGGAAAAATGTGAGGTTATCCACTTTGTCAGGAGGAATAGACGTGCAGAGTATTTCTTAAATCGTAAGATATTAGCAAGTGTAGATGTACAAAGGGACCTGGGTGTCCTTGTCAATTATTCACTGAAAGCTCACATGCCGGCGCAGCAAGCAATTAAGAAGGCTAATGGTATGTTAGCCTTTATTGCAAGAGGATTTGAGTGCAGGAGTAGTGAAGTCTTACTTCAATTGTATAGAACCTTGGTTAGATCACACCTGGAGTACTATGTGCAGTTTTGGTCCCCTTACGTTTGGAAGGATATTATTGCCATAGAGGGAGTGCAACGAAGGTTCACCAGCCTTGTTCCCGGGATGGTGGGACTGTCCTATGAAGAGAGATTGTGGAAAATGAGCCTGTATTCTCTAGAGTTTCGAGGAATGAGAGGTGATCTCATTGAAACCTCCAAAATACTTAAAGGGATAGACAGTGAAAATGCAGCTAAGATGTTTACCCTGGTTGGGGAGCCGAGAACCAGGAGACACAAATAAGGGGTAAGCCATTTGGGACAGAGATGAGGAGAAATTTCTTTACTCAGAGGGTTGTGAATCTTTGGAATTCTCCCCCAGAGGACTGTGAAAGCTCAGTCATTGAGTATGTTTAAAACAGAGATTGACAGATTTCTAAATACAAATGGCATAAAGAGATATGAGGATAGTGTGGGAAAAGGCATTGAAGTGGATGATCAGCCATGATCGTATTGAATGGCGGAGCAGGCTTGATGTGCTGAGTGGCCTACTCCTGCTCCTATGTTCATCACTCATTGATGCACAGCACTGGTAATCCAACTGTTGTCATAATGTTTCAGGTATTATATCATGTAATAAGGCATATGGTTTGAAATCATTTAATAGTGAATGGTATAGTGCAGTAACCATTTATCACAGTTAGTCACGTTGCAGATCAGTAACACAGTTTAGCTCACTACAAATCACTGTTGTTTCTCAAATTTAGTCTCAACAACAAATAGGATTCAAAACAGGATTTGCTGTCCATGTTGACATTTTTAAAGGTTCAAGTTATGAGCACAATGCAACTCTAATTAACATGTCAGTTTGCATTTTGTTTTCACTCATTACAAGTTTTCTAAACTTAGAATTAAAGATGTGGTCAAATCATTTCTTTGCCTTCTGCCTTTTTTATTGGCTTTGATAATTTTTCTTGTACAAGCTGGATGTGATCCAAAAGGAGGGAGTTCCACCTGTTATCTGGTTATTTATCACACGTTCTCACACACTAAGGTATTACTTCATTTATACATTCATTAATTATCTGATCATCATTTTCTACTTGAAAATTATTTGTAATATCCATCAATTTTCACACTGGCATTTTTAGCTACAAATAAAGTGATGACGTACTGGCAAGATTTCTGTGAGCACTAATTGTTTTGCTTTTATTTACCATTGTGCCAACTTATTGTTATAATTACTTGCAATGATAACTGCATAATCCATTAAGAATATAATATCAACTGGAATGCAGCCTTTACGCTTAGTTAGATTCAGTCTAAATTTCTTTTAGGATTAAAGTTAAATGGCTCTGCACCCACTAATGTTCCACAGTGTGCTGAAAAATTTCAATGCAAGTGATATGCTGGACAATTGAACTATCAGAAAATTCTTCAAAACAGAGGGGGAGAATTACGTTTGCATAATACCATTTCTAGCGGTGCTATGCAGACTTGCATTGATTCAAATTTCAATGCAAGTGATATGCTGGACAATTGAACTATCAGAAAATTCTTCAAAACAGAGGGGGAGAATTACGTTTGCATAATACCATTTCTAGCGGTGCTATGCAGACTTGCATTGATTCCCCGTGGTCAGGCAGTGCTGTGGGCCACTATATGCTGTGGCCCACACGGCATATCTCATCAATATAATTGTAAAAAGCAATGTGGGTTGTGCACTGCCTGCCTCCGGGAAATCGGCATAAAGTGGCACTATGCAAACAAATGTTTCCCCAGACAGTTTTGGACTCAAAGAATCTGGAAGTTCCTGAAACTTACAACCTTCTACTTGTGGTTTTCCCAGCCAAGTTCTCATGGAAAGTTAAGAGGATAAAAAATTATCTTGGGTGCAAGGGCAACAATGAGCAGCATCACATTGGTCATCTGTTACGTACCCTGTCTAATATTGAATAATAATAGTGACAGAAAATGCTGGAAATACTCAGTCGGTCAGGCAAGAGAAACAGAGTTAACATTTGAGTTTGATGCCCTTCAGTTCTATTGACCTCAGTGGACCTGAATATCTGGCATAGTGAATAGACAGCTGACTTAATATACCATCCTGTGCACAGCTGTCCAAAGTGAATTTCTACTCAAAGGGTTGTTTTTTAACACAAATACGTTGGTCCAGAGGAAAGACTGATAGAAGAAAGCTTTTTTAAATATTAAAAATTGAAAGAAGCAGTTAAAATGCTATTACTTAGGGAACAGGATTTGATTCATTCTGCTAATAAAAGAAAACAACAAGTCCATAGATATTACTGGGTGTCATTTACAGTTGATGCTAAATAAATATTTGAAGGATTAATCATTGTATGTGAAACCTAGACTCCCACAACTCTTAATGACAACACTTGTCAGTTCCTTTGTAAACCAGGTGGGTCATGTTCTAGGAACATCGGAAGGTAGGAACAGGAGTAGGCCATTCAGCCCCTCGTGCCTGTCCCGCCATTCAATGAGATCATGGCTGATCTGCGGCCTAACTCCATATACCTGCCTTTGGCCCATATCCCTTAATATCTTTGCTTAACAAAAATCTATCTCAGATTTAAAATCAACAACGGTTCTACCTTCAACTGCTGTTTGTGGGAGAGAGTTCCAAACCTCTACCACCCTTTGCGTGATGAAGTGCTTCCTAACATCTCTCCTGAATGGTCTGGTCCTAATTTTTAGACTATGCCCCCTAGTTTTAGAATCTCCAACCAGTGGAAATAGTTTATCTTTATCTAGCCTGTCTTTTCCTGTTAACATCTTGAAGACTTTGATCAGATCACGCCTTAACCTTCTAAATTCTAGCGAAAACAGGCCTAATCTGTGTAATCTCTCCTCGTAACTTAACCCCTGTAGTCCAGGTATCATTCTTGTAAAGCTACATTGCACTCCCTCCAAGGCCAATATATCCTTCCTAAGGTGTGGTGCCCAGAACTGCTCACAGTACTCCAAGTGGGGTCTAACCAGGGTTTTGTACAGCTGCAGCATAACCTCTGTGTCTTTATACTCCAATCCTCTAGATATAAAGGCTAGCACTCCATTAGCCTTTTTGATTATTTTCTGCACTTGCTCGTGGCATTTTAAAGATCTATGCACCTGAACCCCCAAGTCTCTTTGGACATCCACTGTACTTAACCTCTTCCCATTTAGAAAGTACCCTGCTCGATTCTTTTTTGCTCCAAAATGGATAATCTCACACTTGGCCGCGTTGAAATCCATCTGCCACAGTTTTGCCCACTCACCTAGTCTGTCAATATCTCTTTGCAATTTCATGCTATCATCTAGACTGTCTACAATGCCACCTAACTTTGTATCATCAGAAAATTTGGATATATGACTTACTATGCTGTCATCCAAGTCATTAATGAATAATGTGAATAATTGAGGCCCCAACACAGATCCCTGCAGGACAGCACTAGTCACATCCTGCCAATCAGAGTACTTACCCATTATCCCCACTCTCTGTCACCTGCCACTCAACCAACTTCCTAATCATGTCAATAATTTGCCCTCTACTCCATGGGCTTCTACCTTAGTTAACAGTCTCTTATGTGGGACTTCATCAAATGCCTTCTGGAAGTCCATATAAATACATCCTTAGACATTCCCCTGTTCACTACTTTAGTTGCCTTTCCAAAAAATTCTAAAAATGTGTCTCATTTATCTCGAGGTGCAGGGTCAAGAGTTGCATTGCCAATTATAAGCTATCATTTATGTTTTCTAATTGTTAAATCAGTTAATAATTCAATAAAAAAAATCCTGTGGAAAATGGGCACTTAACGGAATACTGTTCAACCTAGTGGGTTAGCAACAAGCCTGTTTGTACCACATATGCCGAGTGGACATTAGAAATATATCACTGATTTACAGATTCTGAAAACACAGCTGATATATGTATCTGTAACCTAATAAAGCATACCACTCATAACTGACTTGTCTGATTCACTTGAGAATGATGTAGTTTGATATCAATCAGACATGAACTATTGGATACCCCACTTTTCTGTGTTTTTGATTGAAGCCCTTGCAAAAGTTTCAAATGTCCATTTCTATTTTATTAGTTGTGTAGATTAAACAAAAAAAAAGCAGCAAATATTATCCATGATCCTTTCATTTCTGGGCCAATAGGCATGGGCTCAACATGTCTCCAATACATTATCTCAAAGGTAAATCAGAAGATGTTAAATTTAATGGATTTGTGACTGTGTAATTCAGATGTTTTACAAATTCTTGGGCATATTTCTGTTTCACAGTCTTGATAATGCTCCCCAGGTACTTGCTAAAATGTTTAAATGTACGTTGTTATTTTAGCCCAGAGCCCTTTCCTATCCTGAGTGGTGTGAAACAGGGCTGTGTTCTCGCACCCACACTTTTTGGGATTTTCTTCTCCCTGCTGCTTTCACATGCGTTCAAATCCTCTGAAGAAGGAATTTTCCTCCACACAAGATCAGGGGGCAGGTTGTTCAACCTTGCCCGTCTAAGAGCGAAGTCCAAAGTACGGAAAGTCCTCATCAGAGAACTCCTCTTTGCTGACGATGCTGCTTTAACATCTCACACTGAAGAATGCCTGCAGAGTCTCATCGACAGGTTTGCGTCTGCCTGCAATGAATTTGGCCTAACCATCAGCCTCAAGAAAACGAACATCATGGGGCAGGATGTCAGAAATGCTCCATCCATCAATATTGGCGACCACGCTCTGGAAGTGGTTCAAGAGTTCACCTACCTAGGCTCAACTATCACCAGTAACCTGTCTCTAGATGCAGAAATCAACAAGCGCATGGGTAAGGCTTCCACTGCTATGTCCAGACTGGCCAAGAGAGTGTGGGAAAATGGCGCACTGACACGGAACACAAAAGTCCGAGTGTATCAGGCCTGTGTCCTCAGTACCTTGCTCTACGGCAGCGAGGCCTGGACAACGTATGCCAGCCAAGAGCGACGTCTCAATTCATTCCATCTTCGCTGCCTTCGGAGAATACTTGGCATCAGGTGGCAGGACTATATCTCCAACACAGAAGTCCTTGAAGCGGCCAACACCCCCAGCTTATACACACTACTGAGTCAGCGGCGCTTGAGATGGCTTGGCCATGTGAGCCGCATGGAAGATGGCAGGATCCCCAAAGACACATTGTACAGCGAGCTCGCCACTGGTATCAGACCCACCGGCCGTCCATGTCTCCGTTATAAAGACGTCTGCAAACGCGACATGAAATCGTGTGACATTGATCACAAGTCGTGGGAGTCAGTTGCCAGCATTCGCCAGAGCTGGCGGGCAGCCATAAAGACAGGGCTAAATTGTGGCGAGTCGAAGAGACTTAGTAGTTGGCAGGAAAAAAGACAGAGGCGCAAGGGGAGAGCCAACTGTGCAACAGCCCCAACAAACAAATTTCTCTGCAGCACCTGTGGAAGAGCCTGTCGCTCCAGAATTGGCCTTTATAGCCACTCCAGGCGCTGCTTCACAAACCACTGACCACCTCCAGGCGTGTATCCATTGTCTCTCGAGATAAGGAGGCCCAAAAGAAAATAATTTTAGTATATATGTTTTTGATATGCTTTAGCAGCTGGGAGAATTGGTAATTCTCTCGGATAGGCATTTTTGTTTTCACCATGTCGTTTGATCCATTTTTGTTAATTCAAGCCCTCGATGGCAGTCTCACTACAGCTATTGGTCTCTGACCAGTCATCATGGAGTGTAATGTGTGATCGCATTAATGGGCCTTTGCTCAGGAGGTAGCATTTTAGCCTCTGGATCAGATGGTTCTGGGTTTAGGTCAAACTCCAGAGACTTGAGCACAAAATAGGTTGAAAGTCCAATGCAGAACCAAGAGAGTGCTGCACTGTTGGAGGTTCAATCTTTTGGATGAGAAATTAAACCAAGGCCACGTCTACCTGCTTAGATGGATGTAGACAATTCCATGGCACTATGTGGTAGTTTGCTGTGTGCAAATTGGCTGCTGTGTTTTTTACATTACAACAGTGACTATGCTTTGAAAGTACTTAATTGATTATCAAGCACTTTAGGATGCCCTGAGGTTATGAAAAGTGTTAAATAAATGCAAGTCTATTTTTCCTTACTGGTGAGGCACCTTACTGCAGGTCACACTGAGGTCGGCCACAAAGGAATTCTGAACATGAGCAGAGGTCTCTTCCAAGCAGCTAATTTGTGAAGTTCTCTTTAAAGTTTTAAAGTTTTTAAAGCAAGCATGAATTTCTGTTCTTTCAAAACACAAGTTATTAAAAATTTCTTAATCTTCCCCATGGATCCAGTTGAAGTGAAATTAAAGCAGGCATTCAAAAGGGAATTAGACAGTGACATGAAATTGAAGAATGTGCAGGATTATGGGGAGAAGGCGGGGGAATGGAATTGAGGGAATTGCTCTTTCAGAGAGCCAGTGCGGACACGATGGGTCGAATGGCCTCCTTCTGCACTGTAACGATTCTGTGATATGGCCTCATGTATAAAGTTCAGCAAAAACAATCTTAAAATTCCTGCAGCAACACCAATGATTCAAGCTCCAGAATCCTGAGTCCTGTGATCAACTGTTTCAAGTGCATTCGCGTGGGATTTCCAGTCATCCAACGTCCCTGATGTTGATCCTACCAGAAATTCCAGGGATTAGCTAATTTTTAATATTGTTGTGCAGAACTCAGCCATCACTTCTACCAGCTATTTATGCAGTGCGATTGGTTGGGATGTGGTGTGGTGGGAAAGGAGGTGAAGGAGCCTCTTGATGGCACAGCGGCAGAAATTAATGGTGAGCTGCACTTACAGCAGAAACATCAGATCAAAAAATGGCTCCAATTGGAATAAACAAGAGCAACAAACTTCTCCGTTTCAATACACTTTGGACTGAAATTAGGTACAGGAAGGAAGGCTATAGTGATTGTGGGTGGCATGAAACCTGTCAAGGTGGCAGCCTCCGACCATGTAGTAGGAAGTGGCACAGGTAGAGAGTGTCAAGTCCGAGGAACTTCCTCCAATGCAGAATCACTTCACAAGTTCTGCAAAGGTGCAAAGATGAATGAATTGTGGCAGCTCCCTGTATTCTGGGCACTAACATGCAGAAACCTTTCTGGAGAAAAATCCCTTTCAATTTGTTTAATGTTGTGGCATTGTGGCGAGATGAGTGTGATCTTTAGCTCCAAACACTCACAGAAACTGCAATCTGATTAAAAATGAGTCATCTGCTGATCCATCCGTCTTGATTGTGCAGATGTTATGAGCTAAGCTGCCAGGGAAAACAGACCACTGATTAATTGCCTGATGTAAGAATAAACCGCAAATTGCAGGAGTCACTTGTTGCCTGTCAGCATAATCTGATAACCAGGAAATTAAGCACTGTACTGACTATCCGAAGCAAAACGAGCATTGTTTCTGTTTCATGATGAAGTTTATAGATTTTTTAAAAGTAGAATGAACCAAAGCAATTCCACACTTCGGTGCTGAGCCATAGGGCTGGATTTTAAGAGCCCACTGCTGTATTTTGGCAGCGAGCTCAAAAAAGGGTGGCCCTCCCATGCGGGTCACATAAGCTCAATTAAATAGCCGAGGCGGGCCGAACCCCCAATCATGTGGAGGGGGCGGGCTGTCTGTCACTGGCAATGGCATCAGCTGCCTGCGTGCAGGCGCTGCCGCCATTTCTAGAGGACAGTCAGTCCCCTGCTGGCAGATTTAAATAAACTAAATAAATACATTTCTTATGCCCCTTTCCCTCCTTCCCATAACAGTTACAGTAATAATTTGCCCTCCCCCACCCCCCCCCCCCAAACACCTCCATTTACTTCTGACCTTCTCCCCCACAAGCTGCACAAAGCTTAAGGTGCAACCCTTCCCACCATCCCCTACACACATTACGTATACTTGACCCCATTCCCCCACACTGATAAGCTTACCTTTTCCCCCCTCCCCACCAGTGTTGCACCTCGTTTCCCTGCACAGGGATCTGAAGGCGTGGGAGTGCTGGCCATCGGGCCGAAGATCGCGGCGGGGCATCAAGATTTCAGGTAAGTGTATTTAAATTTATTAATTTTATTGATTTGCATTAAATTGTGGTCCTGTCGGCCAGTGGCGCCGGGGGTGGGGTGCCACGGAGCCTCGCCACCCCTGGGAGAACCGGGCCGGGGCCTGCCGGTGTTGAGGTCCGTGGTGGGCCTCATCTGGAGCCATCTTCAGGCCCCCCCGCGATGAATCACGATGTCGAGGCCTTGTTAAAATCCAGCCCACAATGTCTATCTGACTTGCACCAGGGGTATGTTCAAATCAGATCTTCAGGGTCTATACATACTAGTGATTTGGTATCTGCAAGAGGATCTGGATTTTCTACTGTGCTGCCATGTGAGTTTAGCCTTCTGGCTTCTTTCCCTGTCTCCTCCTCCTTCTCCAACATTTAAAATGTAAAGAGGAGAATCCCCTTTGGGATACTACAGGCTGACTATGTATTTTAGGGAAAATTCTCAAATGAAAAGCATTCTCAAGGGAGACTTCCAAATGAAGCTAGGAGCCTTAAAAATGAAGAGCCAAAAGAAATTAACAGAAGGCCAGTTAAAAGTGAAGTTAGAAGTCTATATATAACACAGCAAAGCGCAGGAATTCACCTTTAAGATCCCAGCATCAATCTTCCTCAATTGCTGATCTAATATCACTGTGACTTCAATGGAAAATAATATCAGATCGGGTGTAAAACGTATGTCTGATTAAATCTCATTAGTTCTCCAGTGAGTGCGTGAGGTTAAAATTATCATTGTATTCTTATCATTGTAAAATCATTGCTTGTATTCTGTTCTGTTGGTAAAAGATTTAGCCACCATTTTTAAAACTCTAGATATAGCAGTTGTTCAGATTTAATTTATTGATACTTATGAAAGGTGAAAGGTGGAAAGGCTTCAAGTTTTCCTATTATAGGGAGGAATTTTCACAAGCAAGGGGAGACTTGTTTTGTTATGTGTGGGGAGTTAAATCCCCTAAAATTAACATCAGGTCAGGATTTCGACATCATCCCACCATCTTCCAGGTTTCACGGTGAGTGGGGAGCACTGTGCAGGTGTTGGGTAAGGTATGTAAATATTCTAATAAGCAAATAAGTTCTATTTTAACAAAGGTTTCTGGATTTAAACAGGCAGTGGGTCTATTTCCTAAGCTTTGGGGAACTTGCTAGGGTCACTGTTTAGTTTAGTTTAGTTTAGAGATACAGCACTGAAACAGGCCCTTCGGCCCACCGAGTCTTTGCCGACCATGAACCACCCAATTATTCTAATCCTACACTAATCCTATATTCCTACCAAACATCCCCACCTGTCCCTATATTTCCCTACCACCTACCTATACTAGTGGCAATTTATAATGGCCAATTTACCTACCAACCTGCAAGTCTTTTGGCTTGTGGGAGGAAACCGGAGCACCCGGAGGAAACCCACGCAGACACAGGGAGAACTTGCAAACTCCACACAGGCAGTACCCAGAATTGAACCCGGGTCACTGTGATGAGTGCACAGCAAGGAATGCTTCCTAGTGAAATTGACAGGCTGGGAAGCCTTTGACCAGTGAAACTGAAGGGCTCCCGACATGGCCAGTTGAGAGGCTGCTCACAGCACTCCTTCTCAGAGAGTGTTTTCAGTGCTGAACAGATGATTGCCAACTTCTTGGAAGTCACTTCACCAGCTTCGCACTTCACTCACCGTCAACTGCACTTCCCTGCTACCAACATTCACCACAGCATGGCAGCAGCTTATGCAGCTCCACCTTCCACCTCTGACAAAGAGCAAGAGAAGCAGCAACAACGGCACCAGCCGCCTTCTCCTCAGCTATATTCCACTCCACAGGGCAAAGGGGATGGACACAGAAATCCAACTGAAAGGAAGTGAGACTCTCAACACAGGATCTACAGGCAGAGAATCAGTTCTCTTGATATGTCTGGGCACCAGTGCCTCAGGAGGTGCAGGTTTTTATGCTGACATCTTCAACCTACTGGAACAAGATTTCCTTCGCAGTGTGCCAGCTGGTCCCTGTATCTCTGCCTCTCCCCTAGGACCTGCAAGGAGGTAAAGCAGACAGTAATGGGCGTTCATAATAGCTTCAGTGCAGAGGAGGGAAGGACAACATTTATGGAGGTGACTGTGAGGCAAGGGTGTGAGAGGGCAATAGGATGAGAGTGAGTGTGAGTGTGAGTGTCAGCTGCTCAGATGGGGATGTGAGGTACCTGGAGAGGGAGGAATGAGTGCAGCTGCAAAGTGTGTTATTCTGAGGGGCGCTGTGCAAGAGAATGCTGGGAAAGTCAGAGTGTGGAGCTTGACCTGAATGTTTTATGCCACTCACCTTTCTCACCCTCCTGACGTTCTAGATTCTCTTGGTTCACTGTCTCCATGTTGGAGGGACCACGCTTCTCCCGCTAACTTCCTTGGTCACTTCCGTCCATGCTTGCTTGGTTGGTTGGAGAGGTTGTCCTCTTCCTCCAGTCCTTGGGAGAGCTCACCTCACTGCAACCCCTCAGATCCCACAGCAACACCTCCAGGCAAGAGCTTCAAAAATCCATGTACAAGTGAGCCATTGTATAGGGTTCCTTTAATTATTTTAATTAACCCTTCAGTTGACAGTACTTCATTCTGCCTCCTGATTGGTCAGGGGCCCCGGAAACAAGACACGAATGCCGTGGCTCTGGTAAAGAGCCACAGCAAAACCTGCTAGAGTGTCCAGTGGGTTCCCGACCTGCTAATGGTTCCATTCCTTTCAGCAGGAACTAAATTGAAAAAATTGCCTCCATAGGCCGGAATTTTATGTTGGGGCGGAGGCCCCGCCCACCGGCTTAAAGGTCGGGGACAAGATTTTACGTGGCCCAGGCCCTTAATTGGCCTCGGGTGGGACTTCTGCCCTCTGAAGCAGGAAGTCCTGGCTGCAGGATCTGCCAGCCAATCAGGGGGCAGGTAGCTCCTCAGTCCTAGCAGCGCCACTGGGCGCAGTGGTCAATGCTGAGACTGTACCCAGCTTCAGGAGGATCTTGGACACCAGCACCAAAAGAGGGAAGTGGGGTTTTGGGCATCATCAGGGACATTCAGCCAGACCCCGGCGAGACGGGTGGGGGTCAATGAGGAGGGCGACGGGAGGTACACCAGTGGGGGCAGCAGGAGCTGCTTGGGGGCCCTCCACGGGGCTTAGAGTGGCCAATCAGAAGGGCATCTCCCTCCGCCCCCATCTTGGGTCTGCAAGGAGGCCACCTAGTATTGCTTGATGGCCTCCACAGCTGACAAAGTGCTCATCCACCAGCAGCAGTGGGAAAAGACCCTTAAGCTATTTAAGGACCTCAATTGGCCTGGGACAGATGGGTCATTTGTCTTCTCTCCCACCACTTATAAAATAGAGTGGGGCGGGAAGGCGACGGGAATGGTGTAAAATTCCATCCATAGTGTAGCATAGGGTTTACCAAACACATTTCCTAAAATTGCAAAGATGATCCTCTAGAGGTGCAACAAAGAGGAGAGAGAGTGGAGCAGAATGGAATCGTTGACCCTGCTTTGGAGAAGACAAAAAAGAACAATGCACCACGCTTATTATCGCAAAGCATGTCTGTGGTTATTTTGACTCAGGCAGCCTGAGTGCTGTGGGAGGGTGGAAGCCAGAATCAAGGGATTTGCAAAGGGAATTTGGTTAATGATAAGCAAAGAGTTAGCTGGTGATGGCACTTTCAAGGAGAGAAAGGGGAAGTTCGAGATGGAATGCTAGTTGGAGCGATTAGCATGTGACAAATCAATATAAAAGATAATGTTTCAGTAATCCAGACCGCTTGAGCCTACTAGTTGTTGACTTCAGAGATGTGGAGCAGTATTTCTGCACTTTCTTGAACAAATACCAAATCAAGACTTTAGTTAACAAGCAATATCCCTGTGTTATCGCTGTATTGTTTTTTTTTGCGAAAGAAAGGCAAATGCTAGTTTTGAAGTTAAAAGGAATAGTGCCTATGATACAGAAATTGTCTGCAATACCAGCTAGCACAATGACATGTCAGGATAGTTCAGTGATCAGGAATTAGATGGCAAGGAAACTGATGGTGTCGGAGATGAATCTCATGGAGACAAACCTAGTAAGGGTTGGGGGAAATGAAGGTTGTTATGACCAATATGGGAGTAATGCACTGTTAATTCAATCCCACTACTCCACAGGTCATAGCATATCAAATAATTTTTCCCACCAACCGAAGACTAGCCAAATTAAACACGGTATTTCCCCCCAGAATAAAGCACACCAAACCAGATTTCTTGAAACAATAACAACATTAACTATTTATTAGAAAATAGATAATAGGTCTTAACTACTAACGAGATAAATCTATACATGAAAAAACCCTTATTCCCTTCACCCTCATGCACACACGCTGACATTCAAAAAGAAACGGTTAACCGCTTTCAAAAGGAGGGTTTTGGATTATAACTGTTTCTTAGGAATAGAAAGAATAATAAAAAATAATTGAGGTTCACGTTCTGGTAGGATGTTTTCGGTACAGTGAGGTGTCCCAGAGTCGAATAGTCAGATGGCACTCAAAGTCTCTCCAGGTGAGGTTGATGAACAGTTGTTCATGGAAGTAGGTGTTCACAGCAATTTAACTGCAGCAGGTGTCACATAGTTCTTCCATCAGGGGTGTAACAACGGGTCTGCTTGGGTTTTGAAGCAGCAGTCCAGCAGTAGAAGAATTCTTCAGATTTCAGGATTTTCTTAGAAAACAGGAGGCAGCAGGAATCTCACTGGATGCAGAAATACTTCAGAGATGGGAGGCAACAGGAATCTGCTACCTTTCAAATGCAGGAATCTTTTTCAAGAGATGCGAGTCTCCTTTACAGAGAGAGAGGTAGTACTTTTCTGGGTCTTGTTTCTCTGGCTACAGGCAGGTCAAGCAAAGATTTCAAATGCCTGCTCTTTGTCCAATTCACATGCTTTTAAAGGGTCCAAAGTGCAAAAGCACCTTCCTGAACATGGTCACCTGTCCAGACACTGTGTCTCCCACTTGTTATTCAAGCTGCTCTGAAGAAAGGTCAAACCCCTGTGATTTCCTTGAAACTGTTGGCCTTCCTGTCCTTTTACAAGTTTAACTTCCTTTCAAAACATCCATAAAGTCCAATTCTTTGTTCTGAACGTCCTTTCAAAACATTGCTGGAATTCCAATTATTTTTGCAGTTTTCTTTCACTGAGTAACATCCTTTTCTCATTTTTTGAAACACATAGAAGTCCAAGATTTTAGTACAAAATAAAATCTTTTGTCACAAGGTTACGTTGTAAAGTGATTCAGGTCTGTAGCACAGGTCAGGGAAAGGCTTTGTGGGGAATAGGGGAAGGAAGAGTTGGAAAATGTAGCTGTGTGGAGAGTCTCAATTTTTGAGACAAAGTTGTCCATGACCTCCTCATACTTAGGGTTTATAGGTAAGGATGTTGGTAGGAGGTTGGAGAATGTGGTCATCCATTGAGGAAAAAAGAATTTGTGATTATCCTTGCCTTCCTGTATGATCCAGAAGTGTTAGTGTTTGGTCATTGAAAAGGAGACCTAGTACTGCTCAGCAAAGCCAAACCAGATCTGGCAATAGACAATGAGCAAAGATATTTTCAAGACACATTACTTTATATTTCTCCAGTGAATGCTATAACAATTCAACTGGTTCTAGGTCATACAATCCACTTTGCCAGATTAGGGCCAAGGCAGCGAAGACGAACGTCTATCCTCACATTTCTTAATGTTATTAATCTCTTTGTGCACATTCCATGGAATACCCTGATCCACTTAACCTGTCTGCCCATTAACTCAGTTTTCCTTCCACTGTAGAATTTCTGTCCACATTTGATAAGTTCATATATGTACAATGGAAACCCAGATTATAACAAAATATTGTCAAATGGAATTAATTATAATGAGGCAAAAAATATATGGGCAATGGGAACTTTAGGATTTAAAGGGGGAAAGCTGTGACTTAGGTAAATTGATTGTCAACTAAAGACAGAGTGGCTCAACTCTTTATTCATTCAATTCTTCAAAAGGTACAAAATGCTGCAATAGGTTTTTGACATTATCAGTTTGCGTTTGAGAGCTCCAAATTACTGAATCATTATTTTTTTGAACCAACGATCTCCATATCTTTGGAAGAAAGTCCTGCCAAGCATCCTCCAAAGAAGGATCATTGAAAACAGAGCTTATATTTAACTTGGTGTAAATTATATGTTTTTATTTGTTAATAAAGCTAGTTTAATTCCTAGATGGGCTCTTAGATGTTGCCATGCTGGGCCCCCACCTGCCAAGAATGAAGCAAATTAATTTTGTCATATGATTTTAAACTGTTGCTGCAGTGAGGAAATGACTAGTTAAACAGATCAGCCGTGGCTGGAAAAAAATATTTACATACTAACAGACTGTGCTTGTGGAGACAAAGGACCATTCCCTGACACATTCAACACCCAATGGATTTTGATCACCAGACATTGAAGGTGAGGAAGCTCACATTCCAGGATGACTGCAAAGATGGCCAAATCTTCTGCTCCTTTCTGCCTCTATCTTTATGTGTGTATCGCGTATGCATGCTCACCTGGGAACGTCGCGTATCCATAGGCATTAACCGAATTAGAGTTTAAGTTTAATAAAATTCAACCTTTTTTCTTCTTTAAACCTAAGGAAACCTGTTTGGCTGGTTTCTTTGCCTTACAATTGGAAAGCAGTAAACAAGGATTCACGAAGGTGGAGCTAAAAAAAATGGTGTTCAAAATGAAACCCTGTTATGGTAAGACCAGGTGAAGGCTGAGAGGGAACCCTAGACCCCTTTATCACCTGGTCATAACAATGTGATACACCATCATGAATACTGTCAAAGCAAAAGCAATTTTACGTTTTTAGTGAAAGCCTTAATGGAATGTCAAACCAGTCAATGCAACACAGGGAATACACTGAATAGTTGAATTCATTAATCAGTACAAATTAATGTTGAGAAATTAAATGATCCAACTCATGTCAATGAAAATTCATGTTAAAACACAAAAGAAGTAAATATTGAAACCTATTCTTTACTAATCTATTATAAATGTCATCAGTGCTAATTTGCTTAGTTTATACTCAGTTATCGCAATGACTGAGAATGCGATTTGCTGAAACAGGGGAAAGTTGACAACTTGGAATGGTCCAGAGTGTTTAACAATTATTGCAACTATGCAGCTGATTTCTTGTTTGTCTAAAGCTATTCAGACACTAAAATCACATACTATAATAATGATGAATGACAATGAATGATTGGTTCTTCAATTCACTTGAGATCCAGTAAGCATTTCTTGAATAAATAAATTAATTGCTCCGAGGGGAGCAGCAAGATTTTTGGACAAATCACACTGGGCAAAAGATTGCCTCAAAAAGCCTGAAGTCGAAACAGAGCAACCTGAAGTAAATTAATCAATATGCAATTTTCTTTTCTACTGGGGAGGCTGATCCAATTCACCACACTAGTGGAATGCAGTTAGAACATTGGCCTGTAAGTAGGGCTCAGGTTACTGGTTTCTTTATGATTCATGTTGCTATAGAGTAGCTACTTTCTTCTCATTTATGCAGCAATATCTGTTCTCAAAAGCTTATGATGAACTATTGCTTCAATTTAACATAAAATAATGTTTGTGTCTGACCAGTCTTCATTTTAGAACAATAATCAATTTTAAAAAAATTATTCCCAGGATATTGTTATTGATATCAAGGACAGCATTTGTTGCCCATCCCTATTTGCCCTTAAGATGGTGGTGAGCCACCTTCTTGAACCACTACAGTCCATCTGGCATAGGTGCATTCACAAGGAAGCTCCAGGATGTTGACTCCACGGTGATGAAGGAATGGCAATGTCCACATTAAAACAGTGTGTGACTGGAGGAGAACTTGGGGGTGGGGGGAGGGGTACCGGGGGTGGGTGAGGGGGCATTTGACAGTGTTCCCATGCACCTGCTGCCATGCCCTTTTTGATGGTGGTTGCGGGTTTGGGATGTGCTGTCAAAGAGTTACTGCAGTGCATCTTGTGGATGGTACACATTACGACCAAATGTGGTGCAGGGAGCGGATGTTTAATGTGGCGGGGATGGACTGCCAGTTATGCGGACTGTTATTTCCTGGGTTGTGTCGAGCTTATTAGTGTTGCAGCTGCACCCTTCCAGGCAGGTGGAGGGTATTTTGTACCACTCCTGACTTGTGCCTTTTAGGTGGTGGAGAGGTTTTGGGGAGTCAGGAGGTGAGTCACTTGCTGCAGAATACAAAGCCTTTGACTTGCTCTGGTAACCATGGCATTTACGTGGCTGGTCCATGTGAGTTTTTGATCAATGGTGACTCCTGCTCTTTTGACAAAGTTAATGAATTGTACAATTTCCTATATGCCCCGAGGATAGCAATTTTTGTCAGTTTTTAATTTGAAGAACTCTCATTTGGCAACAGGGAATAAACCTCATGGTCATTTCTGGTTAGATTGCTTTGTAAAAAAAGAGGCCAGGTCTCAGCTGACCATTTTAGCTGCCTTGCCAGTTTCTCAAAGGATACAAAAATTCTTCCACATCTTCCTCATTGAAATTTGGAATTAGTTGAGCTAGTTTTAACTATTTTGTACCATCCCTGAATTACGCTCCTCCATATTGGCTACGTTTTCACTGGGGTTACTCTTGTCACCCCCTAGGTAACTCAAGCTGCTTCAGCTGTCTTTCTTTGCATTCTTTCTGGAAGGTTCTCTCTCTTTCCTGCCTCTCTTTGTCTTCATGTTCCTTCTGTAAGGCCCTTTCTTTCTCTCTCTCCTGTCTCTCTCTTTCTCTTTCCGTCTTCTAATTCAAGTTTCTTCTGTTCCAATTGTATAACACCCTGTAACAGTCTATTTCTAACCTTGTTTCTGCTTTTTCAGATTCAAGGGAAAAATGATTGACCTCTAGCTTTAGGAGTTCAGACTTCCCAGCCTTGCTACGTACAGTGATCCCACACTGCTCAGCCATTTTCCTCAACTCCTTCATAGACAGTGCTTGTAACTTATCCCAAGTTACTTCACCCTGGTTTGGGAAGCTACTAGCTTCAGTTGCAGACATGTTAGTATTCAAGCACACATGACCACAAGAAAACCTGTTTTGAAATCTTTTCTCTTTTTTTTTGATTGAGTACAATCTGGCTTCCCACTTCCAATTTCTCTTGTTTGTCTGCGGGTAAGGTCCCGGACGCTAGCAACCAAATTTCTGTTACGACCAGGTGAGAAAGGGTTATAGGGTTCCCTCTCAGCCTTCACCTGGTCTTCATGTAACAGGGTTTAATTTTAAACACCATGTTTTTATCTCCCTCTTGGTGAATCCTTGTTTACTAACTTCCAATTATATGGCAATGAAACTCGCCAAACAAGTTTTCTTAGGTTTAAAGAAATAAGGTTGAACTTTATTAAACTTAAACTCTAATTCGGTTAATGCCTACAGATACGTCATATGCCCACACTAGCATGCATACGTGATACAGACATGCAGGTAGAGGCAGAAAAGAGCAGAAGAAATAAAGTGGAAGTGTTTGAGGCAATTACTGAAGATAGTTTTGGTTATTGTTCTTCGAGCTCGCTGTAAAGGTCTTGATTGTAGGTTGGTCTTGCTTTTTGTTGGGGCCCAGAATTCTTCTTAAACCTTGTTCGATGTAGGAGACTTTTCTCTCTTGAAGTTCATGTGACCTCAGTGGGTCCAGAGGCTTGTGAGAAAGAGATGGGAGCAGGCAGGAGAGGTCTTCTCACTCCAGGAGCAAACAGTCTTTTCTGAGGTCAAACTCTCTGTGGGTAGTTCAAAAAACCCTGGACCAGCCAGTTAGTCATGTGACTAGCTGGTTTAACCTGTCCTGGCTTTCGTGGTTTGTATCACCTTAGCAGTCTTGGAATGCTCTTCCTTACACTTTCAATGTCTGGTGATCAAAATCCATTGTGGGTTGAATATGTCAGGGAATGGTCCTTTTGCCTCCACAAGCACTGTCTGTTAGTATGCAATTGCTTTTCAGCTAAGAGTCTTCTTCCCAGCAAGTTTAAAATCAATGTTCATATGACAAAATTAATATGCCTCATTCTTGGCAGGTGGGGGGCAGGGGTGGGGGTGGGCCTGCATGACACTTATAAAATTCTCAGAGGGCTTGAAATGTTTGATTCTGAAAGGCTGTTTCCCCTGGCTAGAGAGTCTACAACCAGGCGTCACAGTCTCAGGATAATAGGTCAGCCATTTAGAACTGAGATGAGGAGAAATCTCTTCACTCAGAGGGTTGTGAAACTTTGGAATTCTCTACTCCAGAGGGGTGTAGATGCTCCATCTGGGCACCAATAGAATCGATGCATAAGGAAACAGGACAGGAAAGTGGACTTGATGTAAAAGTTCAGCAATGATCTGATTAAATGGCAGAGCAGGCTCGATAAGCCAGATGGCCTACTCCTGCTTCTAGTTCTTAGGCAACCCTGTTCAATGTCACAAATATTCAGAGGTAACTTATTCAGTGATTTGGAAGAAACATCTAAGACTTTCCCCAAATAAATTGCAATTATGATTCAGGTAGCGTCTTCAAGTAAAATATATACATTTTCTCAATTGATTATCATTCCAACCTTATGTTAGGATGCAAGTTACTCTCGATTCCCAACCTCACCCAAAGGAATTTCTTGAACCAACTAAATTTGAGAACCTAGAAGGTCAGTGCAAAGTGATACTTGAATGCTTCTTAGTGCTTACTGCATATGTTATGCTGCATTAAATCAGTTAAGTGTTTTTAGTCAGGATAATGATGGAAGATTATGGTTGATACTGCTTTATGACCAAATAAAATGTTTTTTTAATGAGCTGTAAAAATCAGCTTGGTAGCACAGTTTACAATCCAACTGTGGCAGATTACATTGTTCTAAGTTTGACTTTAAGGCTACATTCATTTAAAAAAGCTATATTTTGAAAAATGCACAAAGTAATGATTAATGTTTTGCAGCACATTTATGTGCACAGCCTTTAACTGCAAATATTTAATTTAAGAATTATAACCATTTGTTTTGATCCCAAGCATCTGTGTATAACAAATACACTATGTGTAATGGAAAAACTAAATAAACACATAATTTAAAAGCAAAATACTGCAGATATTGGAAATCTGAAATAAAAAAAAACATGCATTTGAGGCTGCAATACAGCATCAAAGTTCTAACACTGGTACAAGTCATTTCTAAAAGCTTTGCTTTTGTGCTTTATAGTATCATTAATGCCTCACTGTTGAGTCACAGGTTTGATCTATCATTCTTGTCACCTATTATTCTTGGGAGAGATGCAAGATTCACAACCTGCTATTGTACAAAATTGCTGGGCCTTAAACATCAAGTTAACACAAGAATACTACATCAATGGACCTGAGGGAAGTACCACACCTAAACTTACAGTGACATGTCCCTGGATGCATCGTGCTATTTTATGCTATGACAAACATACATTTGCACCTCAGTTATGCTTGGAAGAGTCTACTGTTCCACGCAATGTTGGAGCAGTAAAAATGGGCACTTATACCTCGATTATAATTGATCAAATACTGCATTGAATAGAAGTTTAATTGAAACATCAAAGGTGACAGATTGCCCAACAGTTAATACTGATCTGTGAGCATGGCATTAATTTAAGCAGATTGTCCACACGCTAGTACACGTATTTATTGCAGCCACTGCTGCCCACCCACACAGATGTGGTTCCCCCATCCAAGTGCACCACAATTCCAGTGGCAGAAGTAGAAACATTTGCAAGATTTTGTTGACGGCAAATGCAGCATATGGCTATTACAGAAAGAAAACTGCATCTGTGATCAGAGATGATGGCTTCGTATGAAGTGAGTGACTGTGATGGTCTGAATCGTGGTTAAGTTTCATCTGGTTTTCATTTTTGGAACTTCACATTAAGATGCTGCCACTTTCATATCAATTCAAAGCAATATTCCACAAACTAACCTGGGAATTTGATCAGTGATCTAATGTGTAAGATAAGACCCCTGTCACAGTCCTTCAGGCTTATCCTCAGAACAGTGTGACTCCACTATATCTCCAGAGAGCTTTACAAACATAATTTACAATAATTTTAATACCAGTAGAAAGTGAAGATTTGCTCACACCAACTACAGATGAACTATCTGAGGAGCACTACTCTGCAGCTGTATCAAGCATGCAGGTGCAGGACTCTGTTGTCACTGAACTCAGTACAAGGCTAAACTTGGATTTGCCATTAGAACATGGAAGTTTATAGCTACTTGTGAGTGATAGCTAAGGTATAAGTGTAATATTGGTGCAACAAAACCTTGATCTTGTCTAACTTCATCATCTTCTATTGTGCAGCATACATGCCTATTCTGCTTATTATTTACCTTTATAATTATTAATTATTAAATTATTATTATAATTAAAAAGTTTTTTGTCTGACTGTAGCCATGTTGTCTCACCTTTCAATTGTATTCATTGTGGAAGTGTCACCTTTCCTTAAGCAGGAAAGAAACAACTGAGATCACAATTTATCCGTTAATTTACAAATCAAGCCTCCAATTAACAAGTTGTGAACATATCAAAAGTCCCAATGAAAAATGAGTAATTAACAGCAAAATTAGTGATCATATCTTCTTCAGCAATGGACCAATCAAATTTCTCAAATAACTTATTGACAGTATTTTCAGGTGAGGTGGATGGTTGCTTTCATTAGTTATATAGACAGAAATAACATTCATACATTGCAAAACACACAAAATTCACTGAACACACCAATGTTTCTCACTTCATGTTTGAAATGCCTGTAAGATGTTCCCCTGCTTTGTCTTGTCAGAACCTATAGTGTGAGTTGGATATTTCAGCTCATCTTTGGGTACTGTGGAAAGATACCAGCCCCTCAATGTTGTGAGTCGTGGCAGGAGGGGGCCATAAAATACTTGCGGAAGAGGCCCGCCATGACCCACAAGGCCGAGAAGGCCATGTCACATTCTACCGGTGGTGGCGAGGCCTCGATGCAGCCCCAGACCCACACCCCCACTGCTGCACAGCGGCGGAGCCTACATTTTCCTAATAAAATGAATGCAAATGAATATGAATGGGCGTACCTGGACCAGGCGGCCATCCCACATCGATATTGCAGCCTGTGGCCGGAAGTCCCGCGCCTACCGATCCCCATTTGGGGATTCAAGGCAAGACACAGGTGGGAGGGGGGAGGAGTTTAATTTTCAGGTCAGAGTGGGGGAAATGGAGAAAACTTAATCCATTGGCTGAGGGACTGGTGGGAAGGGGTTGAAAGGCAAAGAGTGCAAATTTTGGGGTTGAAAGGCCGGGGCTGTCAAAAATGTTTTTTCGGGAGGCAGAGGGAAATAAATATATTGCTTGATCATTGGGGGGTGGGGTGGGGGTTGAGTGTTGGGAGAAGGGCTTTGATGTTCAATTTAATGTTTTTATTGAAATTTAATGTGCTGGTCTCTTTAAAATTTTACATCAGCTGTCAGGGCTTGAAACCCTTTAAAAATGGCGCTGGCGCCTGCGCAGTGGTGCTGGACATTGTTGCCGGTGCGCAGCGGCTGCCCCCTCTACATCATCGGGTGTGGCAGTTCCGCCTCCTCCATTTAAATGAGCCCCGCTTGTAATATCTCTGGGGCTCAGTGGTGGGGGAGTAGCGCATGGTGTGTATCTTTTGTCAAGGTTGCCGCCGAGAATGCCGGCGGGCAGGTAAAATTCAGCCAGTAATATGGGAGTCTCACCGCTCCTTCTTTCCTGTAGAGTTACAATACGAGGAATGTACCACAGAGATCCACATCACAAGAGCAACATGAAATACATCTTCAAAGTGCAACAGTAAGATCCGCATGGAAGAAAATGCATCCAAAATAAATTCTCAGCACTTTGCACAGTTCTCTATTAAATAGAAATATTTGAGTCCTAGCGTCCTAGTATGAATGTCCTAATATTGCTTTAATAAATTTGTTATATTCTAGGGATGACTGAGAAATTGTTATGCAGTAAGAGGTTATTAACCCTCACCACACTTTAGGAAGGTTGTGAAGGCCCTTGAGAGAGCACTGAGGAGATGTGCTAGAATGGTTCAATGGATGAGGGAAGTTAGCTGCAAGGTTACGTTAAAGAAGCTGGGTTTGTCCTCCTTGGAGCAAAGGAGGTTGAGGGGAGATCTGATAGAGGTGTACAAGATTATGATAGGTTTCGATAAGGTAGACAAAGAATAGCTGTAACCATTAGCTGATGGTACAAGGACTAGGGGATACAGATTTAAGGTTTTGGGCAAGAGATACAGTGGGGATGTGAAGAAGAACTTATTTTAGACAGTGAGTTGTGATGACCTGGAACTCATTGCCCACGAGGATGGTGGAACCGGAGATGATCAATGATTTCAAAAGGAAATTAGATGGGCATAAGGGAAATAAACTTGCATGCTTAGAGGGATAAAGCTCGAGAATGGCACTGACAGGATTGCTCTACAGTGAGCTGGCATAGACATGATGGGCTGACTGGCCTCCTTCTGTGCCATATCACTATATGACTTTATGACTCTAAACCACAATCAAGTTTTGCAGAGTATCCATTTGTTGGGATCTACGAGTATTTTTTTATTCATTAAAAATTGTTAAATCTACAATTCTTATGCAGTCTGTCAGGATCGAGGATGATTTGCTTCCACTCCATTCTGTACATTTTAATTTGGTTAACAAGTCTGATGCATGATCAGCAGATTCTACCATATGTGGGGCAGGTGGTGTTTGAAGGGACAGGTAAATTAATTCCTTGGTGCGGGGGGGACGGAGCTGTGTGCTCCCTCTGCTGCTTGGATTTGGCTTCCACATGATCCCACAGAAATCCCTTGGGGTGCCCAGTGCCTTCCCGAATGCTCCTTCTCCATTTTGGGCAGTCAAGGGCCAGGGATTCCCATGAATCATTTGGGATTTTGGATCTTTTTGAGATGGTTTGAGAACATCCCTAAAACATTTCCTCTGTTCTCCTGGGAGTCTGTTGCCACAACAAAGTGCGGAGTGGAGCAATTGTTTCAAGAGCCTTGTGCCTGGCATGAGAGTGATGTGACCCACCCAGCGAACCTGGTTTTGGGTGATTAGCGCTTTGATGTCTAAGGCATGGTTGTCCTCAGAAACGTGTCACCATCCTTCGCCTACTTCATGATGACTTGCAAGCTGTGATCCTTACCAATGGGACGACCCCAGACCCTATCTCAGTGAAGACTGGGGTCAAACAAGAGTGTGTCATCGCACCAACCCCCTTTTCCATCTTTTTTGCCACAATTCTATGCCTCGCCTCCAGCAAGCTCCCTACAGGAATGGAGATAACCTACAGGACAGACGGGAAATTATTCAAGCTTCGTCTCCTCCACTCCAAACCCAAGGTCACTCCAATGTCAGTTATTGAACTTGGGAGAGGATGCTGACATTAGACCGCCTATCCTGCTAATAAATTTGAAGAATTGTGCGGAGACAATGTCTGTGGTATTTCTCCAATGCCTTGAGGTGCTTGCTGTAGGAGAGGGAAGATCACTACTGGGCTGGTAAGCCATGTCTTTAGTCCCAGGTTTGAGGTCCTGGCCTTTGAATACTGTTTTCTTTGAATGGCCAAAGGCTGACCTGGCACATTGGAGGCAGTGGTGGATTTCGTCATCTATGTCTGTTTTTGTTGAGAGGAGACTCCCAAGATATTTGAAGTGGTTTATGTCTTCCAGGGTCTCGCTGTGGATCTTGATCAATGTGGCGGGAATGGGTTGGAACAGAACCTTAGTATTATGGGTTTATAAAGTAAGACCCATCGTCTCGTATGCTTCAGCGAAGGAGTCAACAATGACTTGGAGCTCAGCCTCCAAGTGAGCACATACACAAGCGTCACCTGCATATGAAGTTCAATGACTGACGTTGGAGTGACCTTGGTTTTGGAGTGGTGGTGACAAAGGTTGAATAATTTCCCGTCTGTCCTGAAGGTTATTTCCATTTCCGTGGGGAGCTCGCTGGAGGTGAGTTGTAGAATTGTGGCAAGAAAGATAGTGAAGGGGGTTGGTGCGATGATGCACTCTTGTTTGGCACCAGTCTTCACTGAGATAGGGTCTGTGGTGGTCCCATTGGTAAGGATCACAGCTTGCATATCATCATGAAGTAGACAATGAATGTTAACAAATTTCTGAGGGCAGCCAAATTTGAGGAGGCCTCTTCATAAACCCGCAAGATTGATGGAGTCAAAAAGCTTTTATGAGGTCGAGCAAGGACGGGTACAGTGGTTGGTGCTGCTCAGTGAATTTTTCTTGGATTTGCCATGCAGTGAAGATTATATCTGTAGTACCTCTGAGTGGGCAAAATCGACATTGCGACTCTGGGAGGAGATCTGGCCACTGGGAGGAGGCAGTTGAGGAGGATCCTTACAATGATCTTCTGTGTAGCAGACAGCAGGGTGACTCACCTGTAATTACCGCTATTGGACTTGTCTCCTTTCTTCAAGATGGTCATGATTACAGCATTTCTGAGAACTCTTGGCATGTGCTCCTCCTCCCAGATGAGGGATATGAGGTTGTGCAATCAAGCAAGGAGCCAGTGGGCGCACCAGCAGCTTTCTCCTCACAGACCTGCTGCTCCAGGAGGGGATGAGCAGAGAGTTGCAGCTTGCAGGAGGAGAAACCTGCAACACAGCATTTACAGCAGAGGATCAGCTTCCTGAACATGTTGCAATATTAGTGTCTTATAAGGCTCAGTGTCTCATGTCAGGTGGTGGCTGACATTTGCAGCCTGCTGAAAGAAGACCAGCTGCCAAGTGGCCCTGGTGGCCATGCTTTACCATTGGTGGTCAAAGTCACCACCACCCTCAACTTCTTTGATTCTGGCTCCTTCGAAGGATTTGCTGGCGACATTAGCAGTCAGCCACCCACAAATATGCATGTGTCTGATGCCATATATACCAGGACAGGCAATTCTGCACGCTTTGCATCAATGATGACAGTCACAATGAGCAGGCGCTCGGATTTGCAGTCCTGCCTGGCATCCCACAGGTGCAGGGCATCATCAAAAGCACGCATGTGGCAATTAAGGCACCCCCAGAACAACCAGGAATATTTATTAATCGCAAGAGCTTCCAGTCCATCAGTGCAGCCTGCATGCACCCACAAAAAGATGATTATGGAGGTATGTGCAAGATTCCTGGGCAGCTGCCATAATGCTTTTGTCCTGTGCCAGTCCAAGCTCACTGATCTCTTCATAACTTGAGGCAGACTTACCAGCTGGTGGCGTGAAAACAAGGGGTAAAACTTGGCTGATGACACCTGTGAGGAACCCAACCTATGAGGCCCAGAAGTGGTACAATGAAAGCAAGATGTATCATTGAGCAAGCAATCAGCAGGCTGAAGATGGGCTTCAGATGCCTCAACAGATCTGGAAATGCCCTTCAATATGTGCCTGTTAGGATCTCCAGAATAGTCGTGGTGTGCTGCACTCCACACATTGCACAGCGGTGATACTTGGATCTTCGGGGGGAGCAAGGTAAGAGCCTCTTGGAGGAGGAGGAGGAGGAGGAACATGATTCAGCCAATGCATTGGCAGCAGCACACATTGTTGCCCGGGATACCCTATGATGGTAAGGTTCAGTTAGGTTCCACTAGTATACCCATCTAGCAGACACATACTAAATCTAATTCCTACCCCGACTCTTCGCCAAACACCCCGCTCCCAGTTCATCTTCAAGTTAAAATTCCCCCTGTTTGAGTAGTGCGAAATGTCTTGATATGAAGTCGGATCCTATAATGAGTATTGGCTTCAGCACAGTAGACATGTAGGGTAAGCGTCTTTCGCACACTGAGCATGAATATGAAGAATGTTATCAAATTGATAGAACCTTATTTTAGAAAAATATATAAAATTACTCATATGGTTTTGGGTTCAAATTTTTGCTCATAAATTTCAAAAGAAGTGTTAGCTGGGCCTCAGAGGTAGCATTCTCTTGCCTTTGAGTCAGAAGGTTGTGGGTTCAACTCCCACTCCAGGACTTGAGCACAAAAATCAAGGCTGACACTCCAGAGCAGTGCCGAGGGAGTGCTGCACTGTCAGAGGTGCTTTCTCTCTGAGGAGATGGCAAACGAGGGCTTGGTCTGCCTTCACAGGTGGATGTAAAAGATCCTGAGTCCCTATTTCAAGGAAGAACAGTTTTCTGGAGTTCTCCCTGGTGTGCTGGCCAATATTTATCCCTCAACCAGCATTACTAAAGCAAATTATCTGTCGTGAAAGGTGCTATATAAATGAAAGTCTGTCTTTTTCATTCCTTTTGAATATAAAAATCATCCTTTATTGAAATCCCGAATGGAGAAAACTTGTGTAAAGTATTTCGGCATCATGTGCAATTCCTTCATGGTGGAACAATTCACTTAAATTTTCTTCTGGCAACGGATGAATAACTTGAATCCAAATTGTGTCTGAAGCAGAATATATGGGGGCCAATTGTCATTTGTGATTCAGACACAACGGCTGGAATTTAACTGGTCCTCCGAGGTTTTGGGGGGTGGTGGGGGGCCCGTAAAATACCTCCAGGAGAGGCCTGCCACGGGCCTCGATGCTGGGAAGGCCCTGCCCCATATTACTGGCGGCAGCAAGGCCTCGTGGTGGCCCCCCACCCCCTGCCGGTGCGCCGTGCCGTTTTGGAAGCTGGCAGCGAGCTGGAAAAATTCAGCCCAATGGAGCTGAAAATTGCAAGGAGAAAGAAAAGCTGTCTCAATGCTACGGTTCCACCTGTTCCCTTTTTGCTGTCCACCTCGATTTAGGTGTCCATTGCTCTTGCCCGAAACTGGCAGGGATCTAATGAATATGTTAAAATAGGGGTCTAATGGCCCCAACGTAATCTCCATGTCAATCAACACTGCTGCTGCCATTTCCAACACTATTTAAAGGGATTCCCGCCTGCTCTCATTTAAAATGCCGCTAAGATTTGGTGGTTTTATATTTGCTTGGGTCAAATTATTCAATTTCAAAGTGCATTTTGTGGCTGAATAATTTTCTGAAGTGTTAAGGGGCTACCACCAATGCACTTCTTGCAGAATGGGCATTCCTTGCAGCAATTCCAGTCTGGCTCGAGGAAGAACAACAGCAATAACAAGTGGCAGACCAGCCAGAAGAGGGTGAACTTGTAGGAATCCGTACCCTCCCAATAGAGCCAATAAGCTCAGCATAACATAAAGGATGCAGTGATCTCCAGAACAGGGCATAAGCAGATTGCACTCCTCTCAGGAGACTGTGACAGATTTGTATCGCCTTCTGCAACATGATGTCAAAGTCACTGCAGCCCTGAACTTCTTTGGCTAAAGCTCAATCCAGGCTGCAAGAGAGGCTATCAGCAATATCTTGGACCCTTATTTCATGGCTGCCCCTGCCCTCAGGATAGGGGTCAGTACTCAAACTGGTCTGGTAAGTGTTGTATGATCACTTTAAGAACTCAGTATGCCAATGAGCTAAGCACCAGGATGTAGTCATGTGACTAGAAGCCATTCTCAGTTTGCACTGGAACACCCGAAATAAGGGTTCTGCATATAGTTTGCTAGTACATACTAGTTTAACTGTTAATAAACCCTTCAGAGATCTTCAAGGAACTGGAAACCATCTACTTCATTGTGCGCTTAAGATAACACAAAGAAACTCATGACAGTATGGAGCCAACTGTAGGACATTTATGATCCAATGGAAAGGCTTGTGAAGTGAGGAAAGAAATGATCGTTTGTGCTGAGGCCAAAGTCAGATGTCGCAGAGCTGCGTAGAGAGTAAGAGAGATGTGAAGAGAAACCTATCTTAACAATCCAGGTACAAAATCCAGGTACAATCCAAAATTAAATTATTTCCTGTAATGCAGCCAGTTACTAGCAACTATGCTTCTGGCATTGGTCCTCCAGCAAATTAGACAGCAGTAGTGCAGAGAGGTGGTGGGAGGATCAGTTGCCATTTGAACAAAAAAGAAGACCTCTTCCTATTTCTTTCTTGTTCCATGGAGAGCTCCATGGTAGTATATGAAAATTGGGGTGCACTGCCTCAGTAATGCGCTATCCACTCACTGCCACTGGTAACTCCAGGAATTCTGTAGGAGCTATAACTTGGCTGCAAGAAATGGCAGGCCACTGGTTCTCCTGCCCTGCAAATAGTGAGCAATTAGCGCTGGAAGTTTATCTGCCTCCTGTATTTAAATGCATCGCAGTCAATCACCAAAAAGCAATCAAGTGTCCCACCAGCGCTATTGAGCAAGCAGATCTGACTCCTTGCCCATTGCCTGTTTGCTCTGCGCCATGCCAGAAACAAAAATTAGCCTCAGTGCTTCTAAAGTTTAAAGGTTATTGAGAAAATTATGCTTCTCTGTGACCATGTTACTTATATTTTATATGAATTAACATGCTTCTAGTTCAGTTTCAGGTTCTCCATATATTAATAAGTATAATGAATGAATATTTTGTAACAGACCCAGTTAATATTTAATTAGGAGCAGATGGTGGCTTGGTAAACCTGGAGATTTAATACTTCAGTAGATTTTTACATGTGGAGTTTGAAGGTCGGGAAAACTTGATTTAGAAATGTAGAACTGCCTTCGGGGCAATCTGAAATTGAAAACCATCTATTCAATCAAGGTTAAAGTAAAGGCTCTATTTGTTTTTGTGTAAGAGTAGAAATGAACTCCATAGTCATACTTTGAGTTCTGTCTATATGTCATATTATGAGGCTTCTTCTGAAAAATATTGGGGTTTGTGTAATGATTTATTTCTAAAGGAATAATTCCAAGTGTTGGTAATTAAATTTGAGATGGAACACCATCAGCGGTGTGGGAAGTGGGAACAATGAAAGTTTGCATTATTACTTTTGCAGGTCTGCTGTACAGTGTTAATAGCTTCGCATTACAGAGGGCATTGTACCTGCTTGTGATATTGCAGCAGTACTGAGATGTTAATGAGCTTTGTAAAAATGTAATTCTGTTTTACAATAGTTTATCAATTCACTCAGTTTGGAGTGTTGTATTAAACTATATATTTGAGGTTGCAGTGTAGGTAGGCCAGACTATGCTGGGTATCTACTAAATTACTATGATTATCTGAATAAGTGGGTGAACAAGATGATTTGTGATTAATGTGGTCAAGCCATCTCCTACCTCTGGTTGGAGTGATGGTGCTGGATCTGACACAGTCATGCATGACCCCTCTTTGAACTGCTGGACAGTTTTGGGCAGGGAACAGCAGTGTGGATTAGGAACTCATCCCTTGCTCAGAAATGAGGCCCAAGTCATTTTAACCCCAGGACTCATTTAAATCCTGCTGGCTAACTTCTCACCCATTCCAGATGAGAAGCTGTAGAAAATCATATTTTTAAAACATTACACGTGAAAATCACAAGCTGTCCAGAGGACATTTTGATACTATGGTTTTGTATTAGCTTCTGCACAAATGCAACACAACCAATTCACACTCAACATTCGAGATGACTTTACAACTTTGGTTCATAGAGAGCAAGAGTGCTTCCCTATGGGACTGAACTTTAGTGTTTTGCATTCAAAGGCTTCATGGTTAGAACTCACTGAGTAGATGGTGTGGCATGGTAAAGCTGGATACCTCATCCACATTGATTGTGTGAACTATTACCTGAGGTTTGGGAGCCATTCTGAGGAGGAAAAGGAGAAGAGCAATTTTATGAGCTACCTTGAGAGTTTGACTGACAGGTCACTGGGTATTTTACAGACTCAGGGCAATTATCTTCCCCTTCTAACATTCTTTTCATTCCCTTCATTGCGTTCAATCTGTCAGTGACCATCTCTATCACCAGTCTGCGCTTTTTAATTTCTGTCTCATTCTTTCTCTGTCTCTCTTTCTCCCTTTTCATTCTCCAGCCTATACAAGTAGCAGCTGAATATAAGAACTTATTATGCAGGTTACAACAGTCACATTAAAGATCTGTGAGCTCTGCATTTAAAGTAAACCAACCCTACAGAATGCAGGGTGCAGCTTTTCTGTTTGCTTGCTAATTGGACAATCTGTTTCCATCAATTATTCTGTCATTAGATCCTGATCAGCATTCCATCCAAGCATGGATGGAAAAACAATGGTGGGCCCAGTAATATCCCAGTAGAGAGAAAATCAGTCCAGGCTCCCATTCCACATATATTGAATCTCCAGTGCCTTACTGCAGGTGTGTACAGAACCACTGATAACATTTCACACTGTTTTGCTCTCCTGTGAATCAGAGTGAGTCTGGGATACAGCTATTCATCCATCATTATTGGCATTTTCTCTCTCCACACTCAAGACTATTAGAATGTCAGTTCATCCTTGAAATCGGGTGGCTGTAATGGAGCATCCATCAATGTTAATACAGCAATCATGGTCAAATACTGGCATACCTTGGAGGCTATGTGTTTCAGTGGAATGAGACTAAGTCTGTGAGACTGTTGCGATTGTCTTTCATAAGAGTTTAACTGCTAGTTCCGTCCAGTCAAATTTGTATGTATGTTAAGCGATGTCATATACACGAACAATGATCTATTTTGATTCAGTACAAAGTTTTCATATGTGCAACTGTTTTAAATAATATGGTCATTAATGGCTAGATTAGAAAAAAATGAATAATATAGTTGAACTCTTGTAACAGATTTACCAGGCAGCTTAAAACTTGATTTGATACTTCCATAACCTCGAAGTTTGAGACTGACGGAATCCTGCTTGGATTGATGATATGTGCATTAATTTGCTCTTTGTCATTTTACATCATGGATTTTGCCCCATCATGTTTCATCCTATTTTCAGAGTGAATAATTAATGATAGATAAGAGTCTTCTGACCTTAAATTGCCATCATTCAATTTGGGTGGTTTAGATCCCTTTTGTTCAGGGCATTCTGTGAAAGTGCTTTGGCCTTTTTACAGAACTCTTAAATATTCCCCACCTATCAATAGTACTTGATAAAATGCAGCCCATTCAAAACTCCGATTCAATCGAGTCTCCTTGCATGGAGCTGCAGCGTGATGCCAGGAAATATTCACACAAGCAATATGTGCAATCTCATTCTCTGTTCATTCGATTTCCTTTGCACATTTTATCAGCTTTATGCTGCTCCATCATGAAAGGTGTAGCAGCTCACCAGTTCATTATGGCACTGAACTGCAGTTTCATGATGCACCCTCAGGGCCAGAGTGCATGATTCCAAATAACACCAATTGTTAGTTTATAATATTTTTCAAAACATGATTGTATATATACATGGTCAACTCCAGTAAGATACTAATTCTACTTTTTTGTAAACTTGAAAAATTTCATAGAATATACTTCCCCATTAATCTATTTGCAGAATCTGAGTCATAATTAGTCATAGTGATAGTTCCCATATTTTCTGAGATGAAGGAGTAGAACTCTCACAGAACATGGAGGATCTTAGATCATTGCTCCTAGAAGTGACGACTTATATCATCATCTTTCCATTAGCACGTCCATTTTCCATCCAGTCGGATTCTATCCCATCAATTCTGTAGCATCCATCTGTCTTCTTTATAAATCTGAGATGTGGAATTTGATCAAATACTTTCTGAATATATAAGGACATTATGCATCCATTGAAGCTCACACAGCTACTAATTTAATTTACTACTTATGGAGTTTGAAAAGGTTTCTGAAACATGATTGATTATTTCTAAAAAAACAGACTGACTTCTCCTGTAGGGCTTCTATGCTGCATTTGTTCTGCAGTTACCAGACTGACAATGTAGGCGGGTTGTTTTTGAGCTCTACTATTTTGCACTGCCTGACTGAAACTCTTGCTCACGAGAAAGCTCTGTGCACATGCACACCTGTCTGTGAGAAGAATTAAGGGTGTTTATAATGAGTTATTGGCCTCATGTCAGATCTATGTTGACACTCCAGTGCAGTACTGATGGCGTGTGAGACTATGCCATCTTTTAGAAAAAACAATAGACAGGGCCCCATCTGCCCCCATGTGGATGTAAAAGAACACTTTTGAGTGTTTAATTTTGAGGCTTAATTTTGAATAAGAGCAGAGAGTTCTACCCAATGTTGTGGCCAATATCTATCCCTCAACCAATATCGCTTTAATCAAAATCTAGCGATTATCACATTGCTGTTCATGGGACCTTGACCAGGGGGGACCTTCAAAAGTACTTCATTGGCTGTAAAGAGCTTTTTAATATCATGAGCTCATGCAAGGTGCATATAAGTCATTTGTTTCTTTCTATTTTTTTCTTTTTCTTTTTTTCCAAACTAGGTTCATACCCAGAAAATGGCCCAAATTGTTTAGATACCCATTAGTCCCAGAACAGACATTATGGGTCAATGTTGATACTCAGCAGTCATGTGGCAAAGAAAGTAGAGTGCCTGGGCAGGAGTGGCAGCAGGCAGGTTCAGCTGATATTAACATCCAGGCTTCATTAGCATACTACTTCCTGACCAGAAGGACTGGGGAGTTGAGGGGAAGTAACTGCCTGACTGTTGAAACCAAGCTGTGGGAGGCTGCCAGCTGGGTCAGACTCCAAAACAAGGTAGTCCAGAGCAGGAGAGGCCCAAGGTTTCCCCCTGGGGTATGGAGGAGCACCTTTGCTCCTTTTGACCCACAATTAAACTTGTATTTGAATTTAAAGAAAAAAACAATCTTACTCTGATATTGGTCCCAAAGGGTTTCATTCCGCCGCTCAGGCCTCAGGTTTAAAAAAAAACTGTGACAACTTGCATTTATATAGCATCTTTAATGTAGGAAAACATCCCAAGCCACTTCATAATGAGCACAGCTAGACAATAATTGACATCGTGCCAAAGAAGGAGATATTGGGAGAATGACTCTAAAAGCTTGGTCAAAGAGATGGGTTTTAAGGAGTATCTTAAAGGACTACAGAGGGGTGGAGAGACAGAGATTTACAGATGGAATTCCAGAGCTTAGGGCCTAGACAGCTGAAGGCACTCACACCAATGGTGAGACAAAAGGAGTGACGGGTGCACAAGAGTCCAGAATTGGAGGAATGCAGAATTTTTGAAAGTTGGAGGACATTAGAGATGGGGAGGATTAGGGCAATGGAGAAATTTGAGCAAAAGGATGTGAATTTGAAAATTGGCTACGAGCCAATGTAGGTCAACAAGCTACCATTGGTAATGGGAGTTGGCAGGGGTTAGAATGTTGGCGGAAGAGATTTTGGATGAGTTCAAATTTATGGAAGATGAAACATGGGAAGCTGCCCAGGAGAGCATTGGATTTGTCAAGTCTGGAGATAACAAATATATAGATGAAGGTTTCACCAGCAGAAAAGCCGAGGTGGGGTGGAGATCTGTGATGTGAGGTAGAGACAGGAGGTGTTTGTGATCTTTGGAGAGGCTATGAAATTGGAAGCTCAGCTTCAGTTCAACGTGGATGCTGAGGTGGTGATCAGTCTGGTTCAGTCTGAGACAGTGGGCAAAATGGGATGGAATTGGTCTGGGTTTGGTCTTCCCAGTGCTGAATTGAAGGAAATTGTGTCTCATTCCAGGACTGGATGTCAGATACCCAGTTTGGCAACACAGAGGCAGTGGAGATGAGAGGTGGTGGTTTGATAGGTCTGGGTGGTTTCAGCATACATCTGACACCTGACCTGCCTTGGGATCATATAATTAAGGGGCAGGATTTAGTTGAGAAATAGGCCTGAATGAAGTCTGGTTCTCTTGAGACAGATCTGCATATTTGTCGGCTTCAGGTTCCCTTTGCCACCTGCAATTTAAAATTGTCGGATTGGAGTGAGAAAGAAGTGAGAAAGTCCTTGGCTTCATTTTTTAATTTTAAAAAATACTTACTTGAATGAGGAGCCAGGAGGTTCAAGACACTTTCACCTGGCTTGACTATAGGCTGCTGCCAATCGCCACTCATTGGTCTTGGATAGTGTCAAGTTTATTAAATGCTGTTAGAGCGGTGCTCATCCAGGCAAGTGGACAGTATTTCCTCATGCTCTTGACTTGTGCCTAGTAGATGGTGGAAAGGCCGTGTGGTGACAGGAGATTAATTACTCGCTGCAAAACTCCCAACCTCTGACCTGCCCTTGTTGTGACATTATTTATGTGGCTGGTCCACTGATGTTTCTGGTCAATGGTGATCTCCCATGATGTTGATAATGGGGGATTTGGTAATAGTAATTCTGTTAAATGTTAAGGGAGGTGGTTAGATTCTCTCTTGATGGAGATGGTCATTGCCTAACACAAATGGTACTTGCCTGAATGCTGTCCGCGACTGGCTGCATGTTGACACGGACTGCTTCAGTGTTTAAGGAGTTGCAAATGGTACGGAACACAATGCAATCATCAGCGAACATTCCCACTTCTGACCTTATGATGAAGAGAAGGTCATTGAAGAAGCAGCTGAAGATGGTTAGATATAGGACACTGCCCTGAGGAACTCGGGCAGCGATGTCCTTGGGTTGAGATGATTCTTTTGTGCTAGGTATAATCCCAACCAGTAGAGAATTTTCCCCCATGATTCCCATTGACTTCAATTTTACTAGGGCTTCTTGATGCCACAGTCGGTCAAATGCTGCCTTAATGTCAAAGGCATTCACTGTCACCTTATCTTTGGCATTTAACTCTTTTGTCCATGTTTGGAACAAGGCTTTAATAAGGTTGGATCTAAGTGGCCCTGGCAGAGCCCAAACTGAGCATTAGTATGCAGATTATTGAGGAGTAAATGCGACTTTTTGCATGATCGGCAGCACCTTCCATCACTTTGCTGATGATTGAGAATAGACTGATTGGGCGGTAATTGGCCGGATTGAATTTGTCCTCCCTTTTGTGGACAGAGCGTACCAGAGCAATTTTGTACTTTGTAGCACAGGTGCCAGTGTTGCAACTGTATTAGAAGAGCTTGGCTAGAGGTATGGCTAGTTCTAGAGCACAAGTCTTCAGCATGACAGCCAGGATGATGTCAGGGCCCATTGTCTTTGCTGCATCTAGTGCGCTCAACTGTGTCTTAATATCCTGTGGAGTAAATTGAATTGGCTGAAGACTAGCTTCTGTGAAGCTGGGGACTCCAGGAGGAGGCTGAGATGAATCATTCACTTGCCATTTCTGACTGAAGAGGTTTTCAAATGCTTCAGCCTGGTCTTTTGCACTCAAGTGCTGGGCACCACCATCATTGAGGATGGGTTGTTCATGGAGCCTCCTCCTCCTGTTAGTTGATTCATTGTCCACCACCATTCAAGAATGGTCGTGGCAGAACTACAGAGCTATGATCTGATCCGTTGGTTGTGGGATCGCCTAGCTCTATCTATAGCATGCTGTTTCCGCTGTTTAGCATGCATGTCATCCTGTATTATAGCTTCACTAGTTGACTCATTATTAGTTGCACCTGGTGCTGTTCCTGGCATGCTCTTCTAACACTCCTCATTGAAACTAGGTTGGTCCCCTAGCTTGATGGTAATGGTATGCTGAACCATGAGGTTACAGATTGTGGTAGGATACAATTCTGCTGCTGCTGCTGGCCCACAGCGCCTCACGGATGCCCAGTTTTGAGCTGCTAGACCTATCCTGAATCAATCCAATTTAACACGGTGGTAGTACTACATAACACGACTTTGTCTCTACAAGGATTGTGCGATTGTCATTCCTACAAATGCATCAGTCGATGACAGCATCTACAACTGGTAGATTGGTGAGGATGACGTCAAGTAAATTTTCCCCTTTTGTTGGTTCTCTCACTACAGGCCCTGTCTGGCAGATATGTCCTTCAGGATTTGACCAGCTCGGTCAGTAATAGTGTTACCAAGTAACTCTTGGTGATAGAGGGAGGGCAGTAGGCAGCAATCAGCAGGAGGTTTCCTTACCCATGTTTGACCTGATGCCATGAGACTTTCTCATGAGACCTACATAAGGTCCACTGTAGCATTGTCAGCAGTAAAGCAGCCTCAAATTTAAATCATCATTGCTGGTGAGCGGGCTTAAGCAGTTTTTCTGTCTGAAGTAAATGAGACCCAAGACCCACTATAAGCAAACCGGCACCAAGCAATAACTTAACCTATATCTAGTGTCACAGTGAGATACTTAGACACACCATCCTTACAATATTCAATACATTTATGATGATATTTGAGATTTATAAAATGATCTCAATATAGCACTGGCTCCATCTGAAACACATTATTTTCTAACCTTTCACACTGTGGAGCTCTTTGCTTCATTTAGTTTTAATTCTCTCAAAATCTACAGGCTTTTAAAAGTCAGGAATCAAGCGAGTACTATTTTCTAATTTACCTGATCTCTCCTACTCTTTTTTTCAACATAGTTGGTGTTCTGCATGGTTGACCACATTCTTTCACCAATGGGGGAAGAAAAATACCTGTCTTTCGTCAGCTTATGAAATTTGTTCAAATTGAGTTATTTCTTTCTGTGCATTTTTATTCCATGGCAAGAAATGAGATTGAAAACTACAGTCTATTTATTGTAACAAAATGAGGAAAATTCTGCTGTCAATCAGAGCTTTACGTTATATTTTATTTGCTTAACAGCATCAATGCCAGCTGATGGGTTAGATGAAGAGGGGTTGGAGGAGTCTCTTGGCGATCATAATTGTTAGCATAGGTTAGTTGGGCCAAATGGCTTGATTCTGTGCTGTTATTTGTATGTGATTGTATTTAATTTAAGGCAGAAACATGCAAACTCAATTGTGGATAGACAGCTAGGAAATGTGTTTTTTTAAATTCATTCGTGGGATGTGGGCATTGCTGGCTAGGCCGGCATTTAATGCCCATCCCTAATTGCCCTTGAGAAGGTGTTGGTGAGTTGCCTTCTTGAACTGCTGTGGTCCATGTGGCGTAGGTACACCCACAGCGCTCTTAGGGAGCGAGTTCCAGGATTTTGATCCAGCGACAGTGAAGGAACGGCAATATATTTCCAATTCAGGAAGATGTGTGACTTGGCAGAGAGCCTGCAGCTGGCGGTGTTCCCATGTGCAGGATTTTCCCCGTGGGCTTCGGAACCCCGCCATCATTGTCAAATGGGAGGTAGAAGCCGGCACTGTGGGGGAACAATCAGCCGGCTGTGACTTTTCCCCAAATTGGCCAATTAATGGCCAGAGGGTGGGTTCGCTGTCCAACTAAAGACGGTAGATGTGTTTTGAAGCTGGAGGGCAAATAAGAGGCATGCTCTCTCCATCTTTTTTTAACTTTAACTTAAAAAATGGCCTCAGCAGTGGGCCACCGTTTTGGAGGTGGAACCCCTCCATGGGACAGTCTGAGGCTGCAGCTGAAGCAAGGCAGGCAAGGAGAGCTTCTAAACCTGCCTGGAGCATTGGCCCCTTGCTCTGTGACTGGGATGCTCCCTCCAGGCTGCTACACTGGTTCCTGAGTGCTATATTGAGATCATTTTATAAATCTCAAATATCATCATAAATGTATTGAATATTGTAAGATGGTGTGTCTAAGTGTCTCACTGTGACACTAGATATAAGTTAAGTTATTGCTTGGTGCTGGCTTGCTTGCATTTGGGACCTAGAGGCCAACTGGAAAATTTTGAGTCTGCCTCCGACAATTGGCCTTAATAGGCCCTTAACGAGCTGAATTGGCTGTCCCCACATCCCGCCTCTGGGAAAATGGCCCAGGCGTGGGATGGAGCCGAGGAATCCGCCCACCTTCATGCCCGGCCCATCGGGTCCTATTTTGCCCCATAAGTCTACTGCTCTTGTTCTTCTAGGTGGTAGATGTTGCGGGTTTGGAAAGTGCTGTCGAAGATGCAGAGTTTATTCACTACGCAAGCATTGAGCAACTTGAATCATTGTTTTGTTTTAACCCTGTCTAGCTGTAAACCTAAGTCCTTTGCAGAGAAAGGAGAGGAGATGCTAACATGTCAGATTAAAGCTGCACTTTTGGTGAAAGTCTGATGAATAACAGCACCAACTTGATGTGCATCTTGTCAGGTAGTATACTGAAGGATTAAACATGATCATTCTCGAGAGAACTGAGGGAAAATGAGCTGCCCTTTCCATCTGGCTCATGTGAGAGTCCGAGTGACATTCCGACTGAAATGCACGAAAGTTGGGAGATAAAAGCAGCTTGGATCAAAGTGATACACTTTTCCAGAATGTTTGCAGGAGGGTTGGGTAAAATATTGCATTTATTTTTAAAGGTGTGGTCGACTTTGTGTAGTTTGCTGTCATCCACGTTCTGCTATGTATATTGATCACTGTGTTGCTATGATACAGAGACATTCAGCTTGTAATCTCAGAATTTTTTGCCCTTGGGCCATTTCTCTCTATTTTCTGAATGCATTATGGGTCAGATGACATTCTAGTCTGAACTTCATCAATTTTCTCCTGGAGTTGCAAGACAGACATCTCCAAGGAATTTAATTCAAGAATACAGCTGCATTTATTGATATTCACAATACCTCAACAATGTAAAGAATATTCCTCCCTTTGAGTTTAACTTCTTTCCCTTTGTCTTATTTATTTTGCTGTGTTTCTGCAACAGTTGAGCTTTCAGTCATTTCCAAAATTGCAATTTGACCAGTTTGGATTTTTCCAAATAAATATGTACTTTGATGCTGTCAGCAAGTTGCAAAATTCCATCTTTCATGAGCATCTGGTGTATGCTGGCTGCAAGACAACCCTCATCTGCACCTTAGCTATTTCAGTGCTGTTCTTGTCAGCAACTCATCCTCCGCCATAAACTTGAGCTCATCCAAAACTCTGCTGCCTGTATCCAATCCTGCACCATGCTCACCCATCACTCCTGTCCTACATTAACTCTCTTCATGGCCTCGCCCTCACCTCCTCTAACATTGTCCTCTCTGTATGCCCACTGCCTTCCCCACCCCAAAATTTCCATTCATCTAATTCTGCCTCTTGTGCTGCCCCCAACTGCACCCCATCATTGATAGCTGTGCCTTCAGCATCCTTGGCCCCATCATCTGCACTTTCCTCTTAAAAGCCCTCCACCTCCCTCACCTCATTGAATGCTCCCTCACACTCATCTTTTTGGCCAAGCTTTTGGCCACCCTGCCTAATATCTTGTTCTTTGGCATGGCATTCAGGCTTTTTGATGATGCCTCTGTGAGGCATCTTGCGATGTATTTCTCTGTTAAAGGTGCTATACAAATACACGTTTCTGGGGTTTCACATTGACACTTTGCAGTAGCAAAACAATCAAAACCGGGAAATGGTTGTTGCTAACTTCACTTCAGAGTATTGATGATGTGTGTTATGATCAGGTGAGGAGGGGTCAAAAGGCTCTCCTCTTGTCCCTCTCCTTGTTTGACCACAACAGGGTTTATTTCTTTTAAACAGTGGATGTGCTTATCAATTCAGTGAGTATTTAACTCTTTATGATATGATCACAAAAGAACCAATCAGACATGTTTTCTTGAGTTGAAACAAGAGGTTTATTTTTTGTACTTAATTTCAAAACCCAACTTTCTCTCTCACAAACACACAAGAATCACAAACACACAAATAGGTAACAGAGTGATGAAGAATAGATTGGTTGGAACAAATAAAAGAATATGCAGTCTGTGGAGTCTGGTAATTCAGTTGCCTTCTGGCTGAATTTGTGGTCCTGAAGTTTCTGGCTGGTAGAGGTGGTCACCTGGTTCAGGGTTTTCTTGGAGACAGTGACGTAGATGGCTTTTTCCCTGGAAGCTCTGTCTGAAACAATGATAGACTTGGGTGTTTTCCAGCCCACAGACAGGGTTCAAAACTTAGTGTTACCTGGAGAAAGAGAGCCTGACCACTGGGGTCCTGCACTGGTTAGCTCAGATGATTGATTGATGTGACTAAAAGAAACTCCAAGGTTTCACACATTGTGGAGACTGTCACATGATTTCCCAGTGTATTCTCCTTTGCACGTTAATGAACTTCCAAGTCTAAGAATTCCAACATCTTTCAGGTCTTATTGTTTCAATGTTTACCCTTTACTGCTCTACTAGTTCCAAGATTATTAATGAAAGCAAAAGTAGGTAGCTTATTCAACTGTTCAAGCCATTGTTCTGGATGAGGGCTATTCAGACATGCATCTCCACCTCGATACCTTGGAATGTGGTATTTCAATGCAAATTGCGGTGGCCACCTTAGCTGCTTTCTTTTTAAAAGTTGAATTTAGGTTTCCAACCGGCAAATTAAAAATCATTCAGTATGGCACGTTTTCATGACGTGGTTTGTTTCAGTATCATAGATGACTACCACTATAACTACTGACAAGCTGACTGTTGAGCTAAGGAGAGAGGGGAAGAGAGTAGAGGCTGTCACCCATCATATCAGAAATGCAGTGCTGGAGATACAAACATTGCATCAGGGAAACATATCAGGCACTGTCTATGCTTCTGAACACCTCGCTGATTATCTGCAATGCATATTCAGATATATTATCTTTATGATCTTTCTTTGTTCCTGTTCAAAGCAAAGATGAGGTATCTTAATGTCAAGGTTCCTAAAGTGAATCAGTGCTTCACCAGACTACCAACGAATTGGTGTCTGTCAAACAATCCATGAATATCTGCTCAACTTCACGCCTTACTGCAAGCTACAAGTGTATTATCAAAAAGAATGATCAAACCTTCAAGACAGTTTATACCTTTGTAACTGGGGGTAAAGCACTGAGATTTTTCTGTTAGTTGTTTTTTTTTACTTTTCTTTCTGGTAATCGAGTCTCGCGAGTTTTCCAATAAACTGATGGACGTTGCTCACACATGCTCTAAGATAACACATACGCCAATCAAAGGACCAAGCAGCCCATGCACTCCCACAGTTACCTGGTCTACACTTCCTCACACCCCAGTTCCGATAAGGACTCAATTCCATTCTCCCAGTTTCTCTCTCTCCATTGCATCTGTATGAACAATGCAACCTTGCATATTAGCGCTTCTGATATGTCTTCCTTTTTCCTCAACCGAGGCATTCCCACCCCCCGCGCCCCCCACCCCCCCACCGTGGTGGACAGGGCCCTCAACCATGTCCAATCAATTTCCCGCACTTGTGCTCTCGCCCCTTCCCTACCCTCCCAGATAGGGTTCCCCTTGTCCTCACCTTCCACCCCACCAGCCTCCCTATTCAACAGATCATCCTCTGCCATTTCTGCCACCTCCAGTGTGATGCCACCACCAAACACATCTTCTGCTGTCCTCCCCGTTCAGCATTCTGAAGGGACTGTTCCATCCATGACACCTTAGTCCACTCCCAACACTTCCCTACCACCTCCCCCCCTTTCCTACAGCACCTTTCCATGCAAGTGCAGGAGATGCAACACCTGCCCTTTTGCCACCTCCTTTTTCACTGTCCAGGGCCCCAAACACCCCTTCCAAGAGAAACAGCCATTTGCTTATACTTTTTCAATTTAGTATCGTGTATTCACTGCTCAAAATGTGGTTTCCTCTACATTGGGGACTGGGTGACCGCTTTGCAGAACATCTCTGTTCAGTCCACAAAGGCAAACCCGAGCTTTGTGTCGCTTATCATTTCAATTCTCTACCTTGCTCCCACTCTGACTTTTCTGCCCTTGGCCTGTTAACGGTGTTCCAATGAAGCTCAATGCAAGCTCAAGGAACAGCAGCTTATCTTTTGACTGGGTGTTTCGCAGCCTTCAGGACTCAACATCAAGTTCAAAAAATTTAGATCATGATCTCTGTTCCCATTTTTTTTTCTTTTTTGTGTTTTTTTTCCCCCCGCCCCTCATTTCTTTCTTAATCCCTTTACTTTGTGTTTGGACAGCTGCTATCCTGCCATTTACACAGCATCCAGATACATCTTTTGTCTCTTTACTTGTCCCATTAGCACTCCCTGTGGCTTTGTACCATGAAACCTTTTGTCATTTAATCTCTTCTGCCCTCCACCATATCACAGATCTTCCCTTTAGTTCTTCTTCCCCCTCCCCCCTTTTGTTTTCTCAAAACCTATTGCATTTCTAACTTTTGCCATTTCTGATTAAAGGTCACACCGACCTGAAACACTAACTCTGTTTTCTGGTCCAAAGATGTTGCCTGACCTGACCACCTGAGTATTTCCAGCGTGTTCTCTTTTTCTCCCCTTATGCCATATGGTCACCAACCCTCGTCCACCAAGAATGGCGAAGGATCAGTTTCACAATCTTGAATGACAGCTGTCTCTGGTACAGATTCCAACTATTCTTGAAGAAAACTTACTCAGTGCTATTGAAAAACATAGCTCTGTGAAAAAAAAGCTATTTGCTGGGGGAATAAATCTACATTTATTGCACGATCCAAAATACATCAATTATGCAGAATACAGCTACAAGCATAGATAATCAAAAATTAAAATATGATTTCTTAACTGAGAGGGATTTCAAATATGAGAAGCTATGGTCCTGATTTTACACTGGTAATGACAAAACTCAGTGTTTAGCGTCATTACTCTACTGAAACTGATAGCATCCTCTGGAGTCCACACGTGTGCAGAATAAGGTGAAAATATAGAGGTTGCTGAGGGTGTGCCACTGAGAACCCCCAAGTGCAATCACTAAGCAAATTGATGGAACCTCCAACTTTTATGCTGTTAGTTTCATTGTAAAAACCTTGAAAAAGTTACACCTTGTTGAATGAGGTGTTACTGGGTTTTTAATGGCGTAGTAAATTCATAATTACTGCTAAACACCTTCACTGGCCCTGAAACGCTAATTTTATATTTGTGGAATGTCAAATTTCTTGATTATGATCCACATATTTTTTTTTTAAAGTTTAAAGTTTGTTATTTTATTTTCTATTTTAATCCAATTAATTATTTATCACGCCATCTGAAAATTTAAGTTGAAAGGGAAAGATAATCAGTGTTTTAAACTTACCAGTTTACTGTCTGTGAATACATCAGTGTGATTGGCTGTTTACTCTGCATGCTGTTATCACTTCTGTTGGACAAGCACCTGGAGATTGCCTCGACGGTGTCTGATTTAAGCTTCCACGAGGATAGGGGAAATCCACACCACAGAGATTGCTGGATTCTTGTGGAGGGCTTGCTTCAAGGTCAGTGGCGAATGCCATTGCTTCACTACAGATTGCAAAATCCATCCCGTTGAAATTATTTTCTTAAATGTGAGGGTGTTAGTCCGTAATTTTATTTTTTTCAGTTTGCCCCAAAAGCTTGCTTTATTGATATTTGCTATTAATGCTTGACCTGAAATTTTCTTCATCCGAAAGAAATGCTAACCAAGAAATGCCTTTCCTTTCCCCAAGCTTCATGGATTGGGAAGAGAATGTTAGGTTGTGAGGTAGAAGAAGCTAAAAAATGAACCCTCAATTATCTAACCACTTGGGAAGGGTGAATGAAACTATCAACAACGAACAAAACTAAAGAAAATTATTTAACATTCTTACAACAAAAGACTCAAAAGCAGCCTTTCGAGCAAACTCCAGACAGAATTTCTCCCACAACTCCTTTATTGATCCTCTTTCTCCCTTAAACCAATCTCCAATTCCTGAACTTTGCTACTTAAAAAAAAAAGGCAATAAGACATATCTTTAATTTAAACTGCAAAAAGGCAATAACAGATTTAAAGCAAAGTGTTTTAAAACTTCAAATCGGATTTCTGCCAGGCATTGTCAAGCCTTCAAGGCTGAAGCTTATCTCTTACGAAATTGTTCATTGCCTTTTCACAGTTGTAAAACCAACCTTTAAAATAAAAATAAAACATTACACCAGCATCTTTAATTTACAAGGTAATTCAGTTTTTATACCCTTTTTTTTTATCCATTCCTGAGATGTAGGCATCGCTGGCTAGGACAGCATTTATTGCCCATCCCTAATTAGCCTTGAGAAGGTGGTGGTCAGCTGCCTTCTTGAACCGCTGCTGTCCACATGGGGTAGGTACACCTACAGTGCTGTTGGGAAGGGAGTTCCAGGATTTTGACCCAGTGACAGTGAAGGAACGGCGATATAGTTCCAAGTCAGGATGGTATGTGGCTTGGAGAGGAACTTGCAGGTGGTGGTGTTCCCATGCAGCTTCTGCCCTTGTCCTTCTAGGTGGTAGAGGTCGTGGGTTTGGAAGGTGCTGTCTAAGGAGCCTTGGTGCATTGATGCAGCGCATCTTGTAGATGGTACACACTGCTGCCACTATGCATCGGTGGTGGAGGGAGTGAATGTTTGTTGGTGAGGTGCCAGTCAATCGGGCTACTTTGTCCTGGATGCTGTCGAGCTTCTTGAGTAGTGTTGGAGCTGCACCCATCCAGGCAAGTGGAGAGCATTCCATCACACTCCTGACTTGTGCCTTGTATATGGTGGACAGGCATTGGGGAGTCAGGAGGTGAGTTACCCACCGCAGGATTCATAGCCTCTGACCTACTCTGTAGCCACAGTATTTATATGGCTACTCCAGTTCAGTTTCTGGTCAATGGTAACCCCCAGGATGTTGATAGTGAGGGAGTCAGCCACCGTAATGCTGTTGAATGTTATGAGGAGATGGTTAGATCCACTTTTGTTGGAGATGGTCATTACCTGGCACTTGTGTGGTGTGAATGTAACTTGCCACTTATCAGCCCAAATCTGGATATTGTCCAAGTCTTGCTGCATTTCTGCACAGTCTGCTTCAGTATCTGAGGAGTCACGAATGGTGCTGAACATTGGGCAATTATCAGCAAACATCCCCACTTCTGACCTTATGATTGAAGGAAGGTCATTGATGAAGCAGCTGAAGATGGTTGGGCTTACGACACTACGCTGAGGAACTCCTGCAGTGATATCCTGGAGCTGAGATGATTGACCTCCAACAATCATGACCATTGTCTTTTGCGCTAGGTATGACTCCAACCAGCAGAGAGTTTTCCCCCGATTCCTAATCACTCCAATTTTGCTCGGACTCCTTGATGCCATACTCTGTCAAATGCTGCCTTGATGTCAAGGGCAGTCACTCTCACCTTACCTCTTGAATTCAGCTCTTTTGTCCATGTTTCAGCCAAGGCTGTAATGAGGTCAGGAGCTGAGCATCACTGAGCAGCTAATTGCTAAGCAAGTGCCACTTGATGGCACTGTCAATGACGCCTTCCAGTGCTTTACTGATCATCGAAAGTCAACTGATGCAGCGGTAATTTGCCAGGTTGGACTTGTCCTGCTTTTTGTGTACAGGACATACCTGGGCAATGTTCCACATTACCGGGAAGATGACAGTGTTGTAGCTGTATTGGAACAGCTTGGCTAGGGGTGCGGCAACTTCTGGAGCACAGGTCTTCAGTACTATTGCCGGAATGTTGTCAGGGCCCAGAGCCTTTGCAGTGTCCATTGCCTTCAGCCGTTTCTTGACATCACGTGGAGTGAACCTAATTGGCTGAAGGCTGGCATCTGTGATGCTCAGGACTTCAGGAGGAGGCCGAGATGGATCATCCACTCGGCGCTTCTGGCTGAAGATTGTTGCAAATGCCTCAGCCTTATCTTTTGCACTGATGTGCTGGGCTCCCCCATCATTGAGGATTGGGATATTTGTGGAGCCACTTCCTCCTGTTCGTTATTAACATATTAACATATTAACCATTAACATATTGTTTGCCTTTGCTCCATGACCTTCTGGTCAGCTATTCTGTGGCCTTGTCCTATCAACACCTTCTCTTTTGTTATCTCTTGCCCCACCCCGCTTTACTTGCTTAAAATCTTTTACATTTCTTATCTGCCAGTTCTGAAGAAGGGTCACTGAAGTGAAATGTTAACTCTGCTTCTCTCTCCACAGATGCTGCAAGACCTGAGTATTTCCAGCGTTTCTTGTTTTTATTATCCTCCTGTTGGGTGTGTGTTTGTCCGCCATCATTCACGGCTGGATGTGGCAGGACTGCAGAGTTTAGATCTGATCCATTGGTCATGGGATCGCTTAGCTCTGTCTATCGCCTGCTGCTTACACTTCAAGGTATACAAGTCGTCTTGGGTTGTAGCTTCACCAGGTTGACACCTCATTTTGAGATATGCCTGGTACTGCTCCTGATATACCCTCCTGCACTCTTCATTGAACCAGGGTTGGTCCCCCAGCTTGATGGGGTAATGGTCAAGTGGGGGATATGCTGGGCCATGAGGTTACAGATTGTGGTTGAATAGAATTCTGCTGCTGCTGATGGCCCACAGTGCCTCACGGATGCCCAGTTTTGCATTGCTAGATCTGTTTGAAATGTATCCCATTTAGCACGGTGGTAGTGCCACACAACACGATGGAGGGTATCCTTAATGTGAAGACGGGACTTTGTCTCCACAAGGACCGTGCGATGATCACTCCAACCAATACTGTCATGGACAGATGCATCTGTGGCAGGCAGATTGGTGAGGACGAGGTTAAGTATATTTTCCCTCTTGTTGCTTCCCTCACCACCTGCCGCTGACCCAGTCTAGCAGCTATGTCCTTTAGGACTTGGCCAGCTTGGTAAGTAGTGGCGCTACGGAGCCACTCTTGGTGATGGACATTGAAGTCCCCCAACCTGAGTACATTCTGCGCCTTTGCCACCCTCCATGCTTCCTCCAAGTGCTGTTCAACATGGAGTACTGATTCATCAACTGAGGAGGGAGGAGGGGAGTGGGGTACGATATGTAGTAGTCAGCAGGTTTCCTTACCAATGTTTGACTTGTTGCCATGAGAGTTCATGGGGTCTGGGATTGATGCTGAGGACTCACAGGGCAACCCCCTCCCGACTGTATACCAATGTGCCACCACGTCTGCTGGGTTTGTCCTGCTGGTGGGACAAGACATTCCCGGGGGTGGTGATGGCGGAGTCTGGGACATTGCCTGTCAGGTATGATTTGGTGAATATGACTACATCGAGCTGTTGCCTTACTAGTGTGTGGGACAGCTCTCCCAACTTTGGCACAAGCCCCCAGATGTTAGTTAGGAGGACTTTGCACGATCGTCAGGGCTGGGTTTGCCGTAGTCATTTCCAATGCCTAAGTCGATGCCGGGTGGTCCGTCTGGTTTCTGGGTGCACAATCTTGAATTGAAATGAGCACACATAGCAATCACGTTTACACTTTCATAATTCCAAACAACTTAGAAGTATTGATTCCTGTAATGGGTTATGAATTCAAAGTACCAAAAAGCTGCATTAAATTCCCAGTCCCAAGCGCAAGGAAAACACAGGCTCAACTAATTCACAACCAAAACATGACTCAAGGTTCCCACAGAAATATGCATGTGCAAGAATAGAACAAGTAACCGACTCATACTTTCAACATTAAAGCCAGACCACAAAGGGTTAATGACTGTTAGCTCGACAGAACACAAGCTACACAGACCAGGATTAATTTGTGGAAGTTTCCATACAGACTCGAAAAAAGACACAGTAGCTTGCTTTTACTCACTTTGGATTTCACTAACATTTTCTTATTTAAGTTGTCCCTCTTTCCTCAACCTGATACCTCTCACTTTCCTACTCTGGCTGTTGTCCTTCTAACATTTGTATCCTGTCTCTTTTCCTGAGTTAGCCTAACGAATTCAGAACTTCCAGGCTGATGCATGGTAAGATAGTACTTGCATAATATTATTCCCTTTGTTTTTTCCACCATTCTTTATGTTTATCTGGAGTCCACAAGGGATCCCAACCTTCCTTGATCATTTTATCTCAGACCTCCTTGTTTTGGCGACCAAAAATTGTGAGTGACCCTTTGGGTCCCCACTCTGGATCCTTATTTGCCTTGAGCTGATGTTTTTTAGTCTGACTGTTGTTACTATTTGTGTGGGTACAGACATCTCGTTACCCTATGATCGTTCCTACGTGGGAAACTGACTCCTCATTTCTTCTACAGCCATTTGTTACTTCGCCTGGTTTACCCCGAAAACAATATTATCTCCTCATTTCCCAAGGAACCACGATCCTGGTGCTGCACCATTTTTAGTTACTCCACCCACAGACCCATTCTGTGGTTCTGATCCTAAAGTTGGCTCACCAGCTTCCCCTCTCGAGCACCGACCTCAGTATCTAATGGGTGGTAAAGTAAACGTACTCACCCATTCTTTGGCGTTCGATCTGGCACCAGTGACCGAGCTTCGAGGATCCTGCTAACTATGCAAACAGTTGTGGGAAATTTAACCACTCTCGAGTCTATGGGATTCAACAAGTAAAGATTTTATTTGAGCATATGCAAGGAAGAAGACCTCAGTTAGCCCAAGAGCCTTCTCAATTCTAGAGTTTACAGTATACATTTATAGGTCACAATAGCCATTGATCACACTATCCCCCATATTTTTCAGACCCAGCAGATGTTTCCTGGTATCTTAGCTTTCAACCTTGAGTCTGTTCATTTCTGTGGTACATTGTTGTCTGTCTGGCCTCCAGTTCCCCTTATCCTCTCTCCTTTCTATGGCAAGGACTATTCACAGAGCAGTGGTCAAGTATCCCATCGTCCAAAGGGTTCCTCACAACTACAGCATTTATTCCAAGATTATTAATGCATTCTAATGTTAACTCTATTAATGCTGATCCCTGAATGTTGACCCATTGGTCGCACTTCACTTGTCTAATTGGAAATTGTCTGTATATTTAAAAGCTGCTTCTAAATCTTAAGCAAAAATGAGCATTTCAAAGAGAATTGTGCAAATTTAACAAAATCCCTAGAGCAACATGGTTGAAATGTGTTATTGTTCATTCAATTTGGCATTTTCAGTGTCTTTAATGGAAGTCTGTTATACACAGAAAACAGGACGTGCTTGACATATTCCTTGGGGGAGACTGGAGATTGAAAATTGAAGGCATTAGACAAGATGTAATCAAGATAAAATTAACAATGTTGCATGAAATTTGACATTGTAAGCAGGCGGAGGAATACTGATGGAAATTTCAAGGCCAGCTTCTTTGAGAAACAAACTGAACCAAATTTGTCTCACCATTTCAAAGAACTTCTCAAAACTGTTGCGACATATTTGTTCTTCTACCTCCCTCTGACTGTTCGGGGGTCTATAGTACACTCCCAGCAGTGTGATTGCCCCTTCTTTGTTCCTTCGCTCAATCCATACGACCTCATTTGATGATCCTTCTAACATATCAACCGTCCTCACAGCCGTAATTGTTTCTTTGACCAAAATTGCCACTCCCCCTCCTTTTTTATACTCTTCTGTATCGCATCTGAAAACCCTGTAACCGAGAAGGTAGAGCTGCCATTCCTGTCCCTCCTTAAGCAATGTTTCTGTAATAGCTATGATAGCATACTGCCGTGTATCTATCTGTGCCCTCTCTTTATTCTCTTTATGATAAAGTTACAATTTATCTTTGACAACATGGAAGGAATATAATGAAGAAATTACTCATTAATCAAACCATGTTTTGTTCAGTCCTTGACACTTTGGGGTGAGTCAAGTGTTTAAATGACTCGTTATAATTGAATTGGTTTCCATAGGTTCAGAGGTATAATTACATGTCTTAGGCCGATATTCAGAGTTGCTTTTCTGGTCAGCTTTTTAAAATTCTTTTCATGGGATGTGGATGTCGCTGGAAAGGCCAGCATTTGTTGCCCATCCCTAATTGCCCTTGAGAAGGTGGTGGTGAGCTGCCTTCTTGAACTGCTGCAGTCAATTTGGTGTAGGTATGCCCAAAGTGCTGTTAAGGAGGGAGCTCGAGGATTTTGATCTAGTGACAGTGAAGGAACGACGATATCTTTCCAAGTCAGGATGGTTTGTGGCTTGGAGGGGAACTTGCAAGTGGTGGTGTTCCCATGCATCAGCTGCCCTTGTCCTTCTAGATGGAAGAGGTCACCGGTTTGGAAGGTGCTGTCGAAAGAAGCATGGTGAGTTGCTGCAGTGTATCTTGTATATGGTTCACACTGCTGCAAATGTGCATCAGTGATGGAGGGAGTGAATGTTTGTGGATGGTGTACCGATCAAGTGGCTGCTTTGTTCTGGACGATGTTGAGCTTCTTGAGTGTTGTTGGAGCTGCACTCATCCAGGCAAGTGGAGAGTATTCCATCACGCTCCTGACTTGTGCCTTGTAGATGTTGGGCAAGCTCTGGGGAGTCAGGAGGTGAGTTACTCGCCCATAATTCCCAGCCTCTGCCCTGCTCTTGTATCCACAGTACTTATGTGCTGCTCCAGTTCTGTTACTGGTCTTTGATAACCCCTAGGATGTTGGTAGTGGGGGATTCAGTGATGATGATGCCATTGAACATCAAGGGGAGATGGTAGATTCTCTCTTGTTGGAGATCGTCATTGCCCGCCACTTTTGTGGCGTGAATGTTACTTGCCGCTTATCAGCCCAAGCCTGAATGTTGTCCAGGTCTTGCTGCATATGGATACAGACTGCTTCAGTATCTGAGGAGTTGCGAATGGTGCTGAACATTGTGCAATCATCAACAAACATCCCCACTTCTGATCTTATGATGGAGGGAAGGTGATTGATGAAGCAGTTGAAGATGGTTGGGCCTAGGACTCTAACCTGAGGAACTCCTGTAGCAATCTCCTTGATCTGAGATGATTGGCCTCCAACGGCCACAACCATCTTCCTTTGTGCTATCTATGGCTCCAACCAGTGAAGAGTTTTCCCCCCGATTCCCATTGACTCCAGTTGTGCTTGGGCTCCTTGATGTCAAATGCTGCCTTTATGTCAAGGGCAGTTACTCTCACCCCACCTCTGGAGTTCAGCTCTTTTGTTCATGTTTGGACCAAGGCTGTAATGAGTAGCTCTAGCAGAACCCAAACTGAGCATTGGTGAGCAGGTTGTTGCTGTTTACGTCGTGCTTGATAGCACTGTCGCTGACATCTTCCATCACTTTGCTGATGATGCAGAGTAGACCGCTGGGGCAGTATTTGGCCAGATTGGATTTGTCCTGATTTTTGTAGACAGGACATACCTGGGCAATTTTCCACATTGTCGGGTAAATGTCAGTGTTGTAGCTGTAGTGGAACAATTTGGCTAGGGGCACGGTTAGTTCTGCAGCACATGCTGTACTTCAGCTTTTGTCAGGTCCCACAGCCTTTTCAGTATCCAGTGCCTTCAGCTGTTTCTTGATATCAAGTAGAGTGAATCGGATTGGCTGAAGACTGGCATCTGTGATGCTGGGAACCTCAGGAGGAGGCTGAGATGGATCATCCACGCTGTACTTTTCACTGAAGATGGTTGCAAATGTTCAGCCTTATCTTTTGCCCTGATGTGCTGGGCTACTCCGTCATTGAGGATTGGGCTATTTGTGGAGCCGCCTCCTCCAGTTAGTCGTTTCATTGTCCCCCACCATTCACGACTGGATGTACCAGGACTTTGATCTGATCTGCTGGTTGTGGGATCACTTAACACTGTCTGTTGCATGCTGTTTCCACAGTTTGGCATGCAAGTAGTCCTGTGTTGTAGCTATACTCAGGGCCAGTAGAAAGGCGCACATTGAGGTGGGGTGTCTCAATGAATGGAAAGTTATGGTTTGTAAGGGAGATTGGGATTGCAAGGGAAGATTGATTTTCTGAGCTGGGGGGCAAGTGGCTAGATGAAGAGACTGCCTCTTTGTAGACATTGGAGTGATTGTTGAGATACCCATCAGAGGTTTATCTGTTGAATATGGATAAATTGAAATGGTTCTTCATTTTCTGACAATTTTTATACAAATAACTATCAATTGATACATATAAAAGGAGTGTTTGAAATAAATTGGAAATCACTACTTTATATGAGAATTGAACATTTCCCAGGAAATCTTGCCCTATATTCCCCTGAAAATGGCTGCAGCAATGCACTTTTAGGGTGCAAGAGGGACCATCATTTGGAAGCAGTAGATTTGTTGCCTTTAATCCCCTTTTACATTGACTTGAGACCAAATTAAATTTCATACACAAAAACACAAGAAACAAAGCTAAATCCCCTACAATTTCCCTAGTGATAAATTCTTCAAACTCAACGTAGCTCCGAGCAACTGAATGTAGTTGAAGTACTTCACTTCAGAGAAGATGGAGGGAAATGAGAAGTCAGCCTTGTATTCTTTTCATGCTGAGGCCTGGAAACAAGGGTAGCTTCTTCATATAGTCAGGGGAGAAAGACCATAGAAAATAGGGATTATATTTTCCAGTATCACTAGCAAACATTAATTTTCAACCTTCAATCTATACTGGGGAAAGATATCTCCAATTTAAGAGCTGTAAATTTGAATTTCTTCTGCAGTTTTACAGTTTGTTCATTGACCAAATGAAGATATCCTTTTAATTGTGCCCAATAGCTTATAATGGCTACTTGGTTGCAGCAGATATGCTGTCCCTTCATTAATGCATTCCCTGCACTTGGGCTAATGTGCATATTATAATCACTTAAATTGTCTGAACTCTCAAACTTGTATGAGGTCAGCTTTGTGCTGGTGATGCACAGGTACCTGAAAAGCATTGATTCCACTGTGAATAGGACATGACACCTAAAACTGAGATGCATGTTTTGTTTAAAGGGTAAACTAACATGATGTAAATAATAACACGCTATAAATTTTTAATTTACTTTTGGAAAAATTTCAATTTTATTAGCCCCGGCAATTTCAAGTTAGGTTCAACCCGTCCTAGGTCACTCAGGTGAAGTCGATAAAGAACATTCCTACATCTCCTGTAGTGGAACCATAGGAAGAGCAACTTCCAACCATCCTGGTACTATCTCCAGGGTTACGCGTCCCTGCAAAGCCACAATACAGGATGCAGTAAACAAGCCAGCTTCAGGCTTGATCATGCGGCTGGTAGGCTGAGGACTTTAGCTGGGTTATGCCTAGATTACTGTCGAACTTTAATCATCTTGATTCATCTAAAGCTCAGCTTATCTTGGTTCAGGCTACATTATTTGCTTAATCCTTCCCTTTAGCGCCAGGATTTCACTTGTTCCCTCAAACTTTTTACCCATGACAATAGAAAAATCTGCTTCCAAAGGCATGGGCTCAATCACGCATCAACCTTTTAGATTTGAATTATACTCTTGGACTTTAAAGGTAAAAAGCTCAATAGACTTTTTGTTAGGCAAACGTATCAAGGGATAGAAGTTGAGGTAGTGATCAGCCATGATCTAATTGAATGGCAGCGGAACAGGCTTGAGGGGCTGAATGGCCAGAGGCTATCCCTCTAAGAACTATCTCTGCTAAGGTTGTGGTCGAGGGGTGAACCCATTTCTTCACCCGATATGGGCTGCCTGCTCCGATCCAGTTGGATCAGGGCAGAAATTTTATGTCCAGTATTTTTCAAAAGGTCATGGGTAATCCGGGCATAATCCAGCTAAAGTCCTCAGCCTACTAGCCACAGTCGCAAGGGGCTTTGCAGCGGTGCCACCAGACCCTAAAGACAATGATCAGGGCATACTGCTATGAATACCCGCATGACTGGGACAAAGGGATTTCTGCTGTTTGCTACCAGGCGCTCACCCAATGAGTCCACTGGCTTTAGTTCCTATGAATTAGTTTACGGGCACAAGGTGAGAGGTCCTCTAAAACTAATGAAGGAGAGGTTTTTGGGACACACGGATGAATCTTCCCTGTTAGACCATGGGCTGAATTTTACGTTGCCGCTGCCGTAAAAAATGCCGGCCCACACGTGTGGGCTTTAATCTGCGGAGCCGCTACGATATTAAATACGGCGGCTCATTTACAAGGCTGGGGCGGATCACACCGGCACCCCCCCCTGCCCACCATGATTATGTGGAGGGGGCAGCCGGTCCGTCCTCGGAAACAGCGTCCGGCACCACTGCACCAGCACCAGCGCCATTTTTAAAGGACTTCCAACCCTTAAGTTTAATTTAAATTTTGAAAGGAATTTGCACTTCAGATTTAATTTAAAAAAATTAAAGAAATATTTCTATTCCCTCTCCCCACCGCACACCCCCCCCATCCCCAATATGCATTTCGTTCATTCCTTGCCCTCGCAACCCCCAAAATACTTACCTTGTATGCCTGACCTTCCCCCACCCACCACCACCCACGCCTCCCCCCCCCCCCGCAAAATTCATTAACTTTTACCTTCAACCCGTTTCCACCATCCCCTCCACTAATCAGAATTGCGTTTCCCCGCTCACCACTGCCCCGCAGCACTGAAATACTTACCTGCTCCCCCCTCCCCACCAGTGTCCCACATCGGATCTCGAAATGGAGGTCCGAAGGCACGGGAATGCCGGCCGCTGCCACCAATATGGCAATGGAACGGACGGCGGGAGGAGGGAATTATTTAATTCATACATTTGCATTTTTTGACTATGGTAATGCTGTTCCCATCACCATGGTGGGCCTCTCTTGGAAGCATTTCCCAGGCCCCCCCGCCACAACCCCTAACGGAGGCAAAATCCAGCCCTACATCTCCGTGTTCCGAGAATGGCTCATGACAGCCTGTGCTGTGCGGTGGCTCAGGAACATCTTAAAAACCTCCCAGACAGCTATTAAAACGCAGGCGGATAAAAATGCCAAGGCCAAAGCATTTCAGTACGGGGATCATGTGTTAGTGCTATTACCAATACAGGGAGAACCATTGAAAGCCTGGTTCAGTGGCCCGTACAGAATAGTAAAGAGAATTAGTTGGTGAATTATATAATTGACACCCCAGATTGTAGGAAAAATCAAATGCTGTGCCACATCAATATGTTAAAACGGTATCACGGTCAGGAGGGGGACCACAAGCACAGGTCTGTCATGCAGTCAGGAAAGAGGAGGGCAAAAACGGCAGTGAGGATGAGTTAAGGGGAGGCCTGGAGGATTCCCAAATCAAAGCCCCTACCGTCCGGTTAGGGAAATTAGACTCCGTACTCTCATATTTAAAAGCAGAACAGAAAGGAGACCTAAAAAGGCTGCTCACAGCGTTTAAAGGGATCTGCAGGGACAAACCAGGGTGCACAATCCGAACCCTACACAATGTAGATGTAGGAGAGACCCTTTCCTTTTTTTTTTAATTCCCTATCATCGAGGTCCCTGGAAACTGAGGAAATTCGGTATATGCTGAAGCACAATCTGATTGAGCTCAGTCAGAGCAGTTGGAGATTACAGAAAGATTAATGCAGTGACCAGAGCTGATTCCTACCCAATTCCTCGCCTGGAAGACTGTATAAATAGAGGGAGAAACACCAACTACATAACCAAAATTGACATGTTAAAAGGGTGCTGGCAGGTTCCCTTAACCAACCAAGCTGAAGCGATCTCAGCTTTTGTCACTCCAGATGGCTATTCCAGTGCCGGGTGATGCCCTTTGGATTAAAAAATGCCCCAGACACCTTCCAAAGGCTGATGAGCCTGGTAATAGCTGGTCTGCCCAACTGTGTAGTGTACCTGGATGATCTATTCGTGTACAGTGACACCTGGGGGAATCAATTAGACCAGTCAGAAGTTCTGGAGGTTACAGTCAGCTGACCTCATGGTAAATCTTGCAAAGAGCAGGTTCACTAAAGTTCAAGTAACCAACCTAGGGCACATTGTGGGTCACGGATGGATGCCGCCCAGAGAAGCAAAGGTACAGGTGCTGATAGATTTTCCCGCCCTACGACCAAATGGGAGATAATGCGATTTTTGGGGATATGTGGGATTTACCGCAAGTTTCTCCCAAACTTCAGCACTGTAGCCGTCCCATTGACAGACTTATTACAGAAAAAGCAATGGTAATGTCATCAGGGAGGTACCAAACAGCTTTCGAGAACTGGTGCTGGCAGCTCCAAGCTTTAACAAACTATTTCAAGCGGCAATTGATGTTCGTGGCCTTGGGGTAGGTACCATCCTGCTCCAAGATGATGAGTTGCAAAACCAATTATGTATTTCTTCAAAAAAAAACATAAAAGGAGATACTCTACTGTGGAGAAGGAACCACTGGCATTATTGCTGGCTCTTAAACATTTTTGAGGTATAAGTCCAAAATGGATATAGAGAGACTGTAGCTTATACCAACCACAATCCTTTGACCTTTGTAGAGAAATTCAAAACACACAATGCTTTGGAGCCTGCTTCTGCAACCTCACCACCTAAAGATTGTCCACATTGCAGGGAAAAATAATGTGATAGTAGTGTCTTTATCTCCGGTTTAGCTCGGCACTGAACCATTTCGGATATAAAATAAAACTGAACCAGAGCATAGCTACGACCATGAGACTGATGAGTGCATATGTACAGTTTCTTTTTAATTTGCAACCTCATAATGAAATGCTCCTGTCGTTACATTTCATTTTGCGTGGTGGGGAGGTGTCACGCCAACTTGCTTTATTGAATGATTTTCTTTAATCCACTGACTGGAGATCTGATATTTTTTTTAAAAAGAACAGATAAAAGATGACTTTGCTAGCAGCTTAAGATGACCACCTAATTTGCAACACTGTATCCTACATTGTGAGGAGGGAGACGAAATGTCTGCTCATCTCAGCAAGAATCAAGACCCATACTTTTTTTTTTAGCAAGAAGAAATACTGCTAACTGCTATGCTTGAATCACTGAGTGACTGTCATGTGACAAGCCCCTCCCCATCTGTGGTTTTTAAGCTTGTATTTCTCTACAGCAGCAAAGGAGAAGCATCTGGACTCTGACATGTACAGACCCACGTGAAAGTCCCTTGCTCTCTCTCCATTCCAGCTTGCAAGCTTTCAAATCCTGCCTGTTGACTGACCAGCTTTGCATACTCCAGCGACAGTCAAAATCCCCGTTGGAGGAAATCATCCCCATTGCTGTCTCCAAGAGCTCCCAAATTTATCTCTTCAAATTAAAAACCTCAGGACCGCTGAATTCAGCTAGAAGCCAGCCAAATCACCAAATGCCACAGACTGTATACTTTTTTGTTCTATGGACTCAAACTCAACCAAGCTACCCTTCCCCACTCTGTAACCTATTTGTGTGTGTGAAAACCTCTAGTGCGTGTGTGTGAGTGAAAGTTGGCGTATCGTTTATTATTTTCATTAGTTTGGTTTAGGTACAACAAGGGTAACCTCTTTCTTTGTTAAACTCAAGAAAACTTGTCTGATTGGTTTTTGTTATGATCATAGCAAGTAAGTAATCAAACACCTACTGAATTGGCCCGTACATCCACTTTAAGAAAGAATTAAAAGTGTTGTGGTCAAATAAGGAGAAGAAAAAGAGGGCAGCCTTTTGACCCCTCTTCACTTGACTGTAACATTCTATTTGCATTTCTTTCGGTTTTAGAATTTCTTCATGATTGTCTAGCAGAATTTTGACAGAAGATCTATGGAAACACTGATGAAATGGTATAAATGGGCATTGGGGAGAACCATTGTGGTAATTCAACTCCTTCAACTGCAAGGTGAAATTCAATGCCATTTGACCCAGAATGCTTGCGCAGTGCCAACCTTTCTAGTGGCACTATCCATCCAAATCCCGTTATTCTTTAATATTCTCAGTACCCTTTTTAAAAAATTTTCATATACAAATATTTAAACAACTCCATTTTCTTGACTTTACAGCTTCTGCTTTAATAGCCACAAAAGATGAAGCATTCCAATAGCACTCAAGAAAAAAAAAATCCTTCTAACTTTGCTGCTTTGTTCCTGTCATGATAATCCTCATTTTCTATTCCTTATTTCCAATGCTTGGCAAAGCAGTAACAGATCTTTCACTCTATTCTCAAAGCCTTTTATAATTTTCAAAACCGCTATTAAATTAAATTAACCTTCTCTGTTCCAGTGAAAGAAGCCCCAATTTGTCAAGCTGATCTTGATAGCTCTCTCATTCCTGGCTTCAGTCAAGTGAATCTTTACTGTACTCATTCCACAGATCTATTAAATTTCCTTTAATATACCCAGACTGAATGTAATATTTCAACTTTAATGCACCCAATGGCTTGTACAAATTAGCATAATTTCCTTCCTTTTTAAATTCTATGTCCTAAAGTATGATATTTCTTCTTAGAACCTCTTCTACCTGCATTCCCATCGTGATAAATATGGTGATATTTAAGTGCTCGCTGATCAACAAGGAAGGAGCAGTGGCTCTATTTCCACTTTGTTCATGCTGATTCCCCATTCTAACTCCATTGGTTAATTGGATTCCATTATATTCATGAGACCCAAATGACATTTTAACCCATTCCATGTTACTAATGGGAAAAGCTTTTTCAGATGTGCGAAGAGGACAATCAAGGACTATATTTAGCCACTGAAAGATGCAGGTTAGAAATGACTGGTTTGTCAGTGACACTAAACGAGTACTTTGCATCAGACTTCTAATCTTGATGACACTGCTCATCTAATAACATTAAGTGCTGCTGTTAATAGTAAAATTGTTGATATTAAAATAGTTGAGGATATCGCCTTAAATCGAATGAAGCACCTAAAAATATTTTGCATTACCAGCCCAGGTGATATCAATCAAGAGTCGGGAATTTTTCTTTCAGATTGGAAGGATGCTAACGTAGTTCTACTTAAAATGGATGATAAGGCAGTACTGGGTAACTATAGGCCCACTAGTTTGACTTCAGGAATAGATAACACACTTGAAGGAGTCATTAAGTATGTCCTATCTGATGACACCCAACACAGCTTCCAGACATGAAGGTCATACCTTGCAAATTTGATTGAATGTTTTGATGAAGTCACCAGGTTAATGGATGAGGGTAATCCAGTAGACATTGTCTACCTGAACTTGAAAAATGCCTTACAAGAGGTTTCTCTGCAAGAGATAATCTTGTGGAATTTGTGGTAATCTGCTGCAGTGGATTGAGAAGTCTCTGTATGCCCACAGGCAGAAATTTTTGTCAATGAATTTGGTTCTGCTTGGAGATTGACTACCATTAGTGTGCCATTAGGATTAGTGTAAGAACCTTTGCTCTTTATTATTTTCATTAATGACATAGACATAGATGTTGGATGAATGATATGCTAATTTGAGGATGATAAATTATGTGCAAGTGTTGGGATTGTACAGTATGCTCAAGTACTGCAAGCAGGTTTCAGTTGTTGTCGGGGGGTGCGGGGTGGTGTTGGAAGTGGGCTCATGTTGAGCAAATTATGTTTAGCTTAGAAAAATGCAGTCTTATACACAGAGGCAGATCTAATGCTAATTGTATATACACTTTACAGGGAACATAATTGAAGCCAATGGTGAAAGTAAAAAGATCTAGATGATTATAAAGGTTAATGAACGATGCCATGATGCTATAGCTGAAGTAAACCATGATGTAGGTTGTATACCGATTATTTATTACAAACAAAGAATGCTATTTTGTCCTTGTTCAAAACCTTGGTTAGGCCTTACTTAGAATACTGAGGCAAGTTTTGGTCGTCTCACATGATGGAGATATTGATGCTTTCGAAGGAATTTAGAAGCAGTCGCAAGATTAATTCCCAGATTAAAACGCAGATGGGTTTAAAGAGCTGGATCGGTGTACTTCAGAGAAATGCAAATTTGAGCTATTAATCAAGGTGTATGAAATAATGAAGGGACTAATTGTGTTTATGTGGACCAATTCTTTCAACTGAATAGGTTAGAGCAGACCAGGGATTACAACTGCAAGTCATTTAAGGACAAAAGCAGGTTGGAAGTAAGAAAGCTCTTTTCTTTGATGAAGACCATGCTGTCTGATGGCTGTCTGTGCCCTTTGGCTTCCTGCCAGGAGGGGGTGTGTGTGGTGGTGGTTGCTGGGGGTGGCGGTGGTGGGATAGAGTTTCCACTCAGTTGCGTTAGACTTTTCAGCATCATTCATCCGATCACAATACAACCAAAGCAAAAGAGCATGGAATTTCAAACTCAAATTATGCCCAACACAAACAAACGTTACTGCAATCTTTTGTGCTAGTTCAAAAAACATTGCACTAGAAGCAGCCCCTGCCTACAAAACTGGCCATGCTCCAGATCAAATTAATCCCCACTGGCAGTTTTCACTAATTGTGCTCATTTGCAAGTCTTTGCCAAATCTCTAAAAGTTAAGCTGGTTGTTATGGGCACATGGACTTAATAGGCACTAAAAGATAATGTAAATATATAATAAATTCTAAAACTGATCACTGTACCCCAATATAACTAGAAAATAGTTTTGTTTATTTTTTAAAAGCCATTTTCAGTAATTAGAGATTACTCCCTGTACCACATGCTAGTGAGTATAGAAAAAGGAGGATTCTTTTGGGCCTCCTTATCTCGAGAGACAATGGATACGCGCCTGGAGGTGGTCAGTGGTTTGTGAAGCAGCGCCTGGAGTGGCTATAAAGGCCAATTCTGGAGTGACAGGCTCTTCCACAGGTGCTGCAGAGAAATTTGTTTGTTGGGGCTGTTGCACAGTTGGCTCTCCCCTTGCGCCTCTGTCTTTTTTCCTGCCAACTACTAAGTCTCTTCGACTCGCCACAATTTAGCCCTGTCTTTATGGCTGCCCGCCAGCTCTGGCGAATGCTGGCAACTGACTCCCACGACTTGTGATCAATGTCACACGATTTCATGTCGCGTTTGCAGACGTCTTTATAACGGAGACATGGACGGCCGGTGGGTCTGATACCAGTGGCGAGCTCGCTGTACAATGTGTCTTTGGGGATCCTGCCATCTTCCATGCGGCTCACATGGCCAAGCCATCTCAAGCGCCGCTGACTCAGTAGTGTGTATAAGCTGGGGATGTTGGCCGCTTCAAGGACTTCTGTGTTGGAGATATAGTCCTGCCACCTGATGCCAAGTATTCTCCGAAGGCAGCGAAGATGGAATGAATTGAGACGTCGCTCTTGGCTGGCATACGTTGTCCAGGCCTCGCTGCCGTAGAGCAAGGTACTGAGAACAGATGAATGTGTGACTGGAGATTTTGTGCAGAAGGGAGGGCTTTAGATTCCTGGAACATTGGGGCTGATTCTGGGGGAGACCTGGACAGGCTGAACAGGTAGCACCTGAACAGAATTGGGATCAATGTCCTTGCGGGCCAATTTACTAATGCTATTGGGGAGGGTTTAAACTGAATTGGCAGGGGTGTGGGAATATTAGAGGAAAAACAAGGTGCACAGAGAAGCTGAAAACCAGCCAGATTAATTTTCAATGCCGCTTGAAAAGAATTTCTCCGGAAAAGATCCCAGTGACCCATCTACATGTTCTTGGATGCCAGACTGTTTGCTATTTTTGGACACAACCTATCTCATCTGTTTTCTTCAAAGAATGAACAAGTATTTGGCCAAAGTATTTTTTTTTTTGTATTTTTTTGTAGCAGAGCTCTGCAGAGAAATTTTTTTTTTCTCTTCAACCGGAGTTTTCATATTTCAATCTGTGTGTTAATCTTTGCTTCTTTATTAGATAAGTCTTGTTTTATAAGAAACTGAGAATTTTGTTATTTATTAAAGAAACTTGGTTGGTGTATTTTATTCTGGGCGGCACAGTGGCGCAGTGGTTAGCACCGCAGCCTCACGGCTCCAGGGACCCGGGTTCGATTCTGGGTACTGCCTGTGCAGAGTTTGCAAGTTCTCCCTGTGTCTGCGTGGGTTTCCTCCGGGTGCTCCGGTTTCCTCCCACATGCCAAAGACTTGCAGGTTGATAGGTTAATTGGCCATTATAAATTGTCCCTAGTATAGGTAGGTGGTAGGGAAATATATAGGGATAGGTGGGGATGTGATAGGAATATGGGATTAGTGTAGGATTAGTATAAATGGGTGGTTGATGGTCGGCACAGACTTGGTGGGCCAAAGGGCCTGTTTCAGTGCTGTATCTCTAAAACTAAAAAAAAACGAAAAACTAAATTAAGAGGAGAGTATGTGATTGACAGTAACTGGGTAAACATTTAAATATATGTGACCTGTGAAGAAGTGGAACTGGAAAAGACAGTGCACTCCTCCTGCCTCGGTCATAACATAGGAAGAATGAGGGGAGGAAATATTAAATAAAGTCTACAATTCTAAAGGAGGTGCAGCAGCAGAGGTACCTGGGGTTATATGTGCACAAATCATTGAAGGTGGCAGTTGAGAAAGTGGTTAAAAATGCATACGGGATCCTGGGTTTTATAATTGGGGCATGGAGTACAAATGCAGGGAAATTATGATGAACCTGTAGAAACCACTGGTTTGACCTCATCTGGAGAATTGTTTACAATTCTGGGCACCACACTTTAGGAAGGATGTGAAGTCATTAGAGAACCATTCACGAGAATGGTTCCAGGTATGAGGAACTTCAGTTACATGGATAGATTGGAGAAGCTGATGCTGTTTTCTTTGTAGAAGAGAAGATTAAGAGGTGATTTGAAAGAGGTGCTCAAAATCATGAAGGGACTGGACAGAGTAGATAGGGAGAAACTCTTCTCATTGGCAGAAGGATTGAGAACCAGAGGACACCGATTTAAGGTGATTGGCAAAAGAAGCAACAGCGATAAAAGGAAAAACTTTTTTTTTCATGTAGATGAGGATCTGGAATGCACTGCCTGAGAGTGTGGTGGAAGCAGATTCAATGATGGGCTTTAAAAGAGAACTAGATAATTGCTTTCATTGATCTCACCAAAGCCTTTGACCTCGTCAGCAGACGTGGTCTCTTCAGACTACTAGAAAAGATCGGATGTCCACCAAAGCTACTAAGTATCATCACCTCATTCCATGACAATATGAAAGGCACAATTCAACATGGTGGCTCCTCATCAGAGCCCTTTCCTATCCTGAGTGGTGTGAAACAGGGCTGTGTTCTCGCACCCACACTTTTTGGGATTTTCTTCTCCCTGCTGCTTTCACATGCGTTCAAATCCTCTGAAGAAGGAATTTTCCTCCACACAAGATCAGGGGGCAGGTTGTTCAACCTTGCCCGTCTAAGAGCGAAGTCCAAAGTACAGAAAGTCCTCATCAGAGAACTCCTCTTTGCTGACGATGCTGCTTTAACATCTCACACTGAAGAATGCCTGCAGAGTCTCATCGACAGGTTTGCGTCTGCCTGCAATGAATTTGGCCTAACCATCAGCCTCAAGAAAACGAACGTCATGGGGCAGGATGTCAGAAATGCTCCATCCATCAATATTGGCGACCACGCTCTGGAAGTGGTTCAAGAGTTCACCTACCTAGGCTCAACTATCACCAGTAACCTGTCTCTAGATGCAGAAATCAACAAGCGCATGGGTAAGGCTTCCACTGCTATGTCCAGACTGGCCAAGAGAGTGTGGGAAAATGGCGCACTGACACGGAACACAAAAGTCCGAGTGTATCAGGCCTGTGTCCTCAGTACCTTGCTCTACGGCAGCGAGGCCTGGACAACGTATGCCAGCCAAGAGCGACGTCTCAATTCATTCCATCTTCGCTGCCTTCGGAGAATACTTGGCATCAGGTGGCAGGACTATATCTCCAACACAGAAGTCCTTGAAGCGGCCAACACCCCCAGCTTATACACACTACTGAGTCAGCGGCGCTTGAGATGGCTTGGCCATGTGAGCCGCATGGAAGATGGCAGGATCCCCAAAGACACATTGTACAGCGAGCTCGCCACTGGTATCAGACCCACCGGCCGTCCATGTCTCCGTTATAAAGACGTCTGCAAACGCGACATGAAATCGTGTGACATTGATCACAAGTCGTGGGAGTCAGTTGCCAGCATTCGCCAGAGCTGGCGGGCAGCCATAAAGACAGGGCTAAATTGTGGCGAGTCGAAGAGACTTAGTAGTTGGCAGGAAAAAAGACAGAGGCGCAAGGGGAGAGCCAACTGTGCAACAGCCCCAACAAACAAATTTCTCTGCAACACCTGTGGAAGAGCCTGTCACTCCAGAATTGGCCTTTATAGCCACTCCAGGCGCTGCTTCACAAACCACTGACCACCTCCAGGCGCGTATCCATTGTCTCTCGAGATAAGGAGGCCCAAAAGAAAGAAAAGAAAAGATAATTATCTAAAAAGAAAAGATTTGCAGGGCGAGTGGGAAAAGGCGGGGGAGTGGGACTAGTTGAGTTGTTCTTGCAGAGACCCAGCACGGACACAATGGCCAAATGGCCTCCTTCTGTGCTATAGCCATTCTATGATTGTAATCTATTGTAATTTAAAAACTGGTTACTCCCAGATGGTGAGATTGACACTCTGATTGAAAATGCTTGTTTTTTGTGATAAACTCATTTTTCGCTGTATTAATCAAACTTAAATTTACCACTCTTTAGTATATCACGGAATCTTTCTTAACTTGAATTTAAAGAAAAAATGTTTTAAAATGCTGTCTGATTGCACTGGTTCATGGTGGATTTTGCACTGGAAACATGAAAGAGTTTTAGCAAAAACGGGGGTGAAAGAAAACTTTTCAAAATGGGCGTGACCATTGATTGAGCTCAAAGCAAAAACTCTTGGCCTAGATCTCTGTTCTTTCACTCTGTAAGAATCTTAATATTTAGGATATATAGTTTTTTCACTGTTCTTTTCCACAACATTTACTACTTCCCACTTCTCTGCATTGAAAAGCATTCCTTGCCTGTCTGCCCGCTCTGCTAACCAGTCTAAATTTGTTCAATCCCCCGCATTTTTCCTTACATCTTGCTACTCCCCTATTTGGTGTCATGTATAAACTTTGATATTGCTCCTCTTGTGCCTATGTCCAAATCATTGATATAATTTTTGATACATTCATGGGATGTGAGCGTCACTGGCTAGGCCAGCATTTATTGCCCATCCCTAATTGCCCTTGAGAAGGTGGTGGTGAGCTGCTTTCTTGAGCTGCTCCAGTCCTTGGAGTGTAGGTACACCAACAGTGCTGTTTGGAAGGGAGTTCCAGGATTTTGGCCCAGCAATGGTGATATAGTTCCAAGTCAGGATGGTGTGTGGCTTGGAGGGCAACTTGCAGGTGGTGGTGTTCCCATGCAATTCCTGCCTTGGTCCTTCTATGTGATGAGGGTCATGGGTTTGGAAGGTGCTATTGAAGGAGCCTTGGTGAGTTGCTGCAGTGCATCTTATAGATGGTACACACTGCTGTGCATCGGTGATAAAGGGAGTGGTGGATGGGGTGCCAATCAAGCAGGCTGCTTTGTCTTGGATGGTGTCAAGCTTCTTGAGTGTTGTTGGAGCTGCACGCATCCAGACAAGTAGAGAGTATTCCATCACACTCCTGACTTGTGCCTTGTAGATGGTGGACAGGCTTTGGGGAGTCAGGAGGTCAGTTAGTCGCAGAAGAACTCCTAGCCTCTGACCTGCTCTTGTAGCCACAGTATTTATGTGGCTGGTCCAGTTAAGTTTCTGGTCAATGGTAACCCCAAAGATGTTGTTTGTAGGAGAAAAAAAGTTTGTACACTGAGGACTGACCATTATCCACTCTTCCAATCCAAGAACAAAATCCCTTCTTCTCTTCTCTGTTCTTTGCCACCTATTCATCCTTCTATCCATGCAACTAAAAACACATTGTGCTCCGATTTTCGTAAAGTCTTTTATGAATCTTTTATCACATACCTCCTGAAAATTTATATCTACAATCTCCACCGCATTCTCTTGATCTACCAATTTGCAATTTCTTTGGAAATTCAATCAATTAGCAAGTGCCTTCCACACAGCCATCCTGACTAACCCTTGTTTTTTAAAAAACATTTGCTGTCCCTTAATATGAACTCCTGAAGTTAATCAATGGCAGAGGTAAGACCAGTTAGCCTATAATTTTATAACACCCTTTTCCCCTTTTTGGAGTAGGAATGTGACATTTGCAGTACTCTAATCCTTTTGCACAATTATCATTCCCAAAGATTATTGACAAAATATGGTTATTGTCTCTGTCTCCTCACTGATCCCTTTGGTATTCTGGGATGCATTCTAACTGTGCCTGGTGACTTTGTATTTTTAGTCCTATTACCTTTTATTCATCAGCAGTAGTACATATCTTTAAAAAATATGTTTATGATTTTAATTACAATTTTGATGAGCAGTACATTATTATTGAATATGCAAGATCTTAAGGACATCTTCACAAAATATCTAATTTTAATCTAACACTCTAGGCAGGAATGGGGCAGGTTTGTGTTGAATGTCTTTTTACACCTCACCTGATTTTATGCTCTGTTGAAGTCAGTAGGACGGTAAATCAGGCAGGTATAAAGTTAGCATCTGACGCAAAAGTACAGCAAGCAATTTGGGAGGCAAATAGTATATTAGCGTTTATTATAAAGTGTGGGGGGAAGGGGGGTGGGGAGGCATGGCGTGGAAGAGTAAGCAAGTTTTGCTGCAATTACATAGATCTTTGAGAGTACAGCTGGAGTACTGTGTATGGTTTTGGTCATCTTACCTAATGAAGGATTAGGTAAGATGACCAAAACCTTGGAGGCAGTGCAACAAATGTTCACTAGATTGATTCATGGATGAGATGTCCTATGTGTAGAGATTAAGTAGAATTTGCCTACATTCTCTGGAGAAGTGATCTCATTGAAAATATAAAATTCTGAAGGAGCTTGGCAGGGTAGATGCTGAGATGCTGTTTCCCTTGTCTGTAGAGTCTAGATCTAGAGGTCATAGTCTCAGGATAAGGGGTTGATCATTAAGGACTGAGATGAGAGAAATGTCTTCATTCGAGGGTTGCAAGTCTTTGTAATTCTCTAAAACAGAGGGGTGTGGATGCTCAGTCATTGATTATATTCGGACAAGAATCAATAATCTTTTGGGCACTAAGTGAATCAAGGGATATGGGGATAGTGTGGAAAGATGGAGTTGATGTAGAGGATTAGCCATGCTCTTATTGAATGGCAGAGCATGCTCAAGGGGCTGTGTGGCCTACTCCGGCTCCTATTTTGTATGTTCGTGTGAACCCGCCCATTTCCTGCTGGGCAGATTAGGTTGAAATTATCCTCGAGGTGTCTCTTAAAAGCTCTTGAATGCCAATAATAGACAAGAATACCAGTAACTATTCAAAGTTTAATAATAGCTGAATTATTTATTTTGTCTGGAAGTTCATCGCCCAGTGTTTGACATTATCAATGATATGAGTAAATTATTAATGAAGAAGGTAGGTACTTATGTCTCTGAATTAGGGCACCCAGAGACACACCGAACACAGTTCACAGAAGGAAAGTGATCTTTTGACTTTGCAGACTGAATGAGGTGATATTGTTGCTTCTAATTAAGAGATTAACAAAATATAATTAAGCTAGGAATGTTTACACTGGAGAGAAAAGGGCTGAATGGAGCCCTTAGAATTCTGAAAGATTTGCTAAGGAGGTAGTTGAGCAGAATCCAAATAAAATGTTTGACAAGGGCACAAATTTTTCAAACCAGAGGCCCAAAATTATGGTTGGAGTCCAAGAAAAAGGACAGTTCAGATTTCTTTGCTTCAAAAAGGCAGTGGAAAATGTGCAGAACAGACTGCTCAGGGAAACAGGGAGATGGGGAGTGTTTTGGGAAATTTAAGAGATAGTATAGTGTATCATATTTTCTAATTTTTTGAATGAATCAATGGACCCCAACAGTTTCATGGAATCTGTTAAACTATTTTAAAGTGGTGTAAATGGTCAAGTATTCCAGCATGCTTTGCTTTAGTCTTTTAGCCAGAGACTGACTATGGAGTTGAGGGTGAACGGTGGGGGGTGGACAGTGAGCAGTGCTGGAGGGAAATTTTTCATCTGAGTGAACAAACTGAGCTGAGCCATGATAATCAAGCACCAATATAAGGGGTGCAGTTACTAAGACAACAATATGTCACAGTACCTGGTAGCATTGAAATACTGCTTAAGAGAGTCAGAACTTTGGAAGCCTGCAAGGCCATACGTCGATAAGAACACATTTCTAAGTACAATAAATACATCTTGTAAAACAGAGTTGGACTCAGAAGAAATTAGGATGTTGCATAAATACCTCAACACCATATCTACTTAGTATGTGTAGCCCAAGGTACCTGAATAGTATAAGCTTAGAGCCTGTTCCCTGCTAAAATTACAGTGCACATGGACATTCAAAAGTCCTTTTGCCTTAACCATAGCCTATGGAGTTTACAAGTCTGATCACCTTGGATTTTGTGGCAGTGACAGATTGTATTAATTGCTTGTCATTGAATGTAATAGAAAATAGGAGCAGGAGTAGGCTATTTGGCCCTTCGAGCCTGCTCCGCCATTCATTATGATCATGGGTGATCATCCAACTGAGTAACCTGTTCCCGCTTTCACCCCATACCCTTTGATCCCTTTAGACCCAAGAGTAAGATTTAACTCTTTCTTGAAAACATACAATCTTTTGGCCTCAACTGCTTTCTGTGGTCGCGAATTCCACAGGCTCACCACTCTCTGGGTGAAGAAATTTCTCCTCATCTCAGTCCTGAAAGGTTTACCCCATATCCTTAGACTATGACCCCTGGTTCGGGACTCCCCCACCATCGGGAACATCCTTCCTGCACATATCCTGTCAACTCCTGTTAGAATTTCATAGGTCTCTATGAGATCCCCCCTCACTCTTCTGAACTCCAGCAAATATAATCCTAACCGCCTCAATCTCTCCTCATACGTCAGTCCTGCCATCCAAGGAATCAGTCTGGTAAACCTTCGCTGCACTCCCTCTATAACAGGAACATCCTTCCTCAGATAAGGAGACCAAAACTGCACACAATATTCCAGGTGTGGCCTCACCAAGGCCCTGTATAATTGCAGCAAGACATCCCTGCTCCTGTACTCGAATCGTCTCGCTATGAAAGTCAACATACCATTTGCCCTTTTTACCGCCTGTTGCACCTGCATGCTTACCTTCAGCGACTGGTGTATGAGAACACCCATATTCCCCTCTCTCAGTTTGTAGCCGTTCAGATAATCTGCCTTCCTGTTTTTGCTACCAAAGTGGATAACCTCACATTTATCCGCATTATACTGCATCTGCCATGCATTAGCCCACTCACTCAACTTGTCCAAATCACCCTGAAGCCTCTCTGTACCCTCCTCACAACTCACCCACCCACCCAGTTTTGTGTCATCTACAAATTTGGAGATATTACATTTAGTTCCCTCATCTAAATCATTAATATATATTGTGAATAGCTGAGGTCCTAACACCGATCCCTGCGGTACCCCACTAGTCAAGGCCTGCCATTCAGAAAAAGACCCATTTATCCCTGCTCTTTGTTTCCTCTCTGCCAACCAATTTTCTATCCATCACAATACACTACCCCCAATCCCATGCGCTTTAATTTTACACACTGATCTCTTATGTGGCACTTTGTCGAAAGCCTTCTGAAAGTCCAAATAAACCACATCCGCTGGCTCCCCCTCATCAACTCTACTAGTTACATCCTCGAAGAATTCTAGTAGATTTGTCGAGCATGATTACCGTTTTGTAAATCCATGCTGACTCTGCCCGATTCTACCACTCCTCCAAGTGCTGTGCTATAAAATCTTTGATAATGGACTCTGGAATTTTCCCCACTACCGACGTCAGGCTGACTGGTCAATAATTCCCTGCTTTCTCTCTACCTCCCTTTTTTAAATAGTGGGGTTACATTAGCTACCCTCCAATCTGCAGGAACTGTTCTAGAGTCTATATAATCTTGGAAGATGGCCACCAATGCATCCACTATTTCTAGGGCCAATTCTTTAAGTACTCTGGGATGCATTCCATCAGGCCCTGGGGATTTATCGGCCTTCAATCCCATCAATTTCCACAATGCCATTTCTCTACTAATACTGATTTCCTTCAGTTCCTCTCTCTCACTAAGCCCTTTGTTCCCCAACATTTCTGGTATGATATTTGTGTCCTCCTTTGTGAAGACAGTAATACTGTTGAGCAGTTGTATAAGAGCAATCCTGTTCGTCAATGCACATAAAAGCTTGTTGTTTAAAACCTATCAGGCCTGATTTATGTCGAAATTATTGTTGCAGGATTAACAGCCCCCTGGGGTGACCATGGGGAATCTGGTAACAGAAATATAGAAATGATGCATGTTACGACTGGGCAGGAAGAGTGCACTCCCATTCCAGTCCCATTTCTCCACAGGTCACAACACATATTTTAAGTTTTCCTGCTTACAATTCCAGTCAATTATATGCTCTATTTTTCCCAGAATAAAACAAAATTATCAGTTTATTATAGAACAAGTTTTAAACTAGTAATGAAGTAAAGCATAAACACATAGATTTTAAATTTAAATGTCCCCCTTTTACCTTAGCCCCTCACACTCTCCCACATACACTGGTTAACTGGAAAAATAAAAGGCATTTTTAAAAAATTCAGAGCTCTATTACAGACAAAAAAACTTGGGCTGATTACTTGCTCCTTTTTAAAGAGGCAGCAGATGAAATATGTTGCTCCAAAACTGGCATACAATCTAACCTCCGAGTACATGTGGACAGGTCACTGGGATCTTTTAGAATAGTTCTTTTCCGGCAGCGTTGAGAACTAATTTAGCAGGCTTTTTTCAAAGACTGGAGACAAGATGAATTGACATGGTGGACTTCTCGGGGTCTTTCAGAGATGCTGGAAAACAAGCTGGGTTGTGGTCTTCTCTCCTTCCTTCTCTTCTTCAGCAGCAGGCTAACTTTATCAGCTGCTCACTCCAGAAGGTAAAACACACTGACTCTACAACCAAAAGCCTAAGACGTTTTCTCTCTCAGCTGCACGCTGCTGACCCTGGGTTTGTCCTATCAGTGTGATTGGCTTCTCTGCCCACATCTTCTCCTGTTATTTGGGTTTCTGTTCTATTTTTAACTTCAGTCATGTGCCATCCAGTATACATTGTTGCCAAACTAGTTCTTTCTTGGGGCAAAAAAACTGGTCCCACATTTATTCAGTCTGACTATGTTGTTTTTTTTTGTTAAAATATTTTTTGAAGAATTCAATTACTTCCATAACATGCAACACAGATGAAGGTTGTTCTGCCCATCTTTGAAAGAAATATCCAATTAGTCCCTCTCCCCTTCCATTTCTCCAAGTATTTATCCAATTCCCTTTTGAAAGTTATTGTTGAATCTGCTTTCACCACCCTTTCCAACACCAATTTTGTTTTGCTTTCATGCTTAAAATAACTCTCCCTCAAAGTCACTTGAAACTGCACTTTCAAACTCCCAAACTTCTTGCCTCACCATTTGCCAGAATAATTATGCAGCTGTTGATTTGCAGAATCACTCTCTCACCTCCACCATTGATGCCCCTGTCCACAGTAAAATGGTTGAGTAAAAAGTTTCTTATATTGACTAACTTAGCTTGCGGCTAATAAATGCCATATAACATACTTCACTACAGCCAGCTGCGATTGTGTGCGATGGTGACAACATCCAGTTCACTAGGTTGTAGGAATACCCCCAGTGACTTGATGTTAAAATTCTCATCCTTGTTTTCAAATCCCACCATGGCCCTGTCCCGACAACCCTCTGAGATCTCTGTGCACCTCCAATTTTGCTCTCTTGCACGTCCCTGATTTCATTGGCAGCTTTGCCTTCAGCTGCTTAGGCCCTAAGTTCTGGAATTGTTTCTCTAAAACTTCTGTTCACTGAAACCTCTCCCTTCCTCTTTTAAACACTCCATAAAGTCTATTGCTTTGACCAAGCTTTTGGTCACCTTTCTTAATATCTACTTGTGTAGCTCAAATTTTATTTGATAACAATCCTGTGAAGCCCCTTGGGATATTATACTTTGTTAAAGATGCTACATCATTAAAATTGCTGTTCACAATAACACAGAGCTGCACATCTGATGACCCCGTTCCAGGCAGCCGATATTCTCTATGTGACTAACGGAGACAGACAATGGATCACCATTTTTATGCAGGCAATGCAACCACTGGGATTCAATCCCTCCAACCCCTTGGACTGGGCCACACCTGAATGCTCTCTATGGCTGGCAATGCACCTCTGTTGACCGAGTACCAGGTGTCTTTATGCCTCAAGAGATCCTTGGATAGTTTTGCCATTTCAAGCACTACTATTCACTTGACGGTTACTGTGCAAAAAAACTCCAGGGGTATATCTTTTATTATGAAAGTGCTTCTATTTTTAAAGTATTTTTTTAAGGACTTATATTAAATTGTGGAGGTGGATTCATCGGAAGACTGAAGATTTTATAAATGCTGGACTTTGGTTTGTTATTGACAGTTGGTTTGTTATTGACAGTTCACTGAAAGGACACTGAGATGTTATTTGAAAATGACCTTTTCTGGAAATCATGTGCTTTAAACTCAATAAATAACAGAAACCTTGGCGACTTGGGGAAGATGTTTACAGAGATGCCACATGTCAAGGTTTATGGAAATCAGGAGGTTGAGTTTCTGTCTGGGTGTGAACTGTTTTGATGACAGTTGGAGATCAACTTGCCAAAGGACGTTGATCCTCTACCTCTTTGAAGAAACCATGCAAAGATCCAGTGTGGGAGAGCTAAAATCCTTGGTGCTACATCTCTCCTTAGAAGCTGGAGAAACCTGCCAGATTAATTCTCAACCCCACCTGACGAGAACTGCTTTCGAACAGATCCCAGTGACCCATTTTTGTATACCCAGATGCCAGACCAAAGGGACAACTTACTTCCTTCCATAACTTCTCTTTTTTCTTCATGAATTAGCATGTATTTGGCCAAAGTATTCTTTTGTTGTCTTTCTATTGTAACATATCTCTGCAGAAAGAATTTCTGTATATTTTCTTTGAGTGCGTGTGTGGGGAATTTAAAAAGGAAACTTTCATATTTCAATCTGTGTGTTAATACTTTGCTTCATTGCTGGATAAGTCTTGTTTGTTAATAAACTGATAATATTGTTGTTTATTAAAGAAACCTGGTCGGAGTATTTTATTCTGGGGGGAAAAAGAGTAGAATATATCATTGACCGCATCAGTAACTGGGTAAATATTTAAATATATGTTGTGACCTGTGGGGAAGTGGAACTAGAAAAGACAGTGCACCCCTCCCACCTTGGTCGTAACACTTTGTATTTTAGGTTCACTCACTGTCGACTCTATTTGGGATGAAGTCTAAGTATAGTTTGTGTGTGGAATCAAATACTCAAGTGAGCTAACACCTGAGCTGTGGGGGCACCGGGAGTTAGAGTGAAGCAGGGAGCACGGTCGTCCTCTTGTAACCAGTCCCACATGGGGAGTACAGTAGTTACAGGCAGTCCTCCTCACAACACTACACTCCCACCTGAGGAAATGGGTTAGGTGACAAGTGAGTGCTTTGGCTTACAAACACCCATATAGTCCAGGTACCTCCTCTTCTCTAGAATAGTTGGGCTGCTCTTGGAAAGTACTTTGAGATAATATGAGATTTTGGCAGAGACTTAGATGTTTGACTAGTTAGCTGGTGCTAAGCCATTTTAAGTGCTCCAACTGGGTTAAAGATGAGGGACCTGATCTTGATCACACTCTGATGAGGACCACAGTGTGGTGCTGTCATATAACACTAGGATTTAAACCAATTGCTTTAAAATCTAGTTTCAGAAGGTTGGAAACGTGCATGCTCAATGCCCTTAAAATCATTAGCTATAGGTTGGGCTAGTATATACAATCATCCGTGTGTAGTATTGGGAACATCTCCACTGGTCTCAAAGATCGCAGATGCACAAGGATTTGTCTCAGAAGATCAACTTGGGTAAATTTGTCTGGACAAAAATATTACTTAAAGATCCCTAGACTTGTGGGATCTAAATGCCTTCATCAGAAGCTGTATGGAAGTCAACAGTGGAGGACCCTCCAGAATCTAGGTACATCTCCGGACAGTTTTACTGAAGAGTTTCCTGACTAGCCATTCCTCCAAACTGCTGATTAGAATATGTCAGGTGTAGACCTTAAGGTGATGCACATTCCTTGTGCTTTTGTGGCTGATCACTTTGAGTGCTTCCTTTTAGATGTTGTATGCCATTGACCTGAGGACTTTGGCAAACAGTAATTAATCAATTCTAGATAATTATCGCTATAACTTGGAGGGACAAATATCTTAGCATATCATCTGTTTTGCAATTGCATTATTGATATCATTGGGTAACTTTAGGCCCTTAGCCAGTTTCCTTCTTCATCAAGGGGACAGTTCTTGGCCTGGGTGATACGTTGGTCTCAAGACAGAGCGTGACTTCCAAGATGGACTGGCTAATGACTATGCAATAAGCAATCATGCCAAGATGCTCAGCTATAGGGCATTGTCTACCTTGAAATTTGGGTCAGGATGAGTGTCTCGTAAACAATTTGAAACCAGAGCCTGCTAGCTTTACATTTAGTCAAGTGCACCCTATTAAAACAGTTGCAAAGGGAAGGCAAGCAGATAGATGAAAACGTTGAGGACACTCTGTAACAATTGAGGGTTTCATTTGGAAAATAAAGTGGTTTGCATTAAGCCACAAGATTGAGAAATTACTCAAATATATGCCAATTTTTATTGATGAAAGTCTATCATCCATCATGGTCAGTTTGGCTCCATTTGGGCTACTGTTGACTCTCAGATGATGTGTACAACAATCCAAGTTCAGCTGAAGCCAGTGCCCTGTGGCACACTTAACTCAGGATTTTGGCAAATCTGTAGTACTCCATGATTATGCAGTACAGTATGATTGATGAACCAGCTGTGCTCACTGTTGGAATTGGAGGTATTGGCCTGTCTGGGATGCCTACCATTTGATTCGGGTCTGTAACAGGCTAAATTCCTAAGAGGTAGACTGATCCTGAGTGAGCAAGCAAAAATAAACTCACCTGTGGCCTGCTTTGATAAGCTGTGTGGCTTTAGCTGGTTAATCTCCCAACAGTATTTCCTGTACACATTTGGAGGCTCCAAACCTGACTCCATCAAGCTACACTCAGACTTTTTGGAATTAGGTTGAGGTCTGCCATCTTGTGGGGGGGGGGGGGAGGGGGGGATATCAATTTGTGTACTCCACATTTACTCAAATGAAACCCGAGACATGGGTGTTGGTTTGTATTTGGCTTGAATTGGAGATTCTTGAGTAACTTGCATTCGTCTATGTTTCAGAAGTTCAGTTGACCATAAACCAAATCAATTTTTTTTCTACGTCCTCGAGTCTTCTGATAATTCTCCAAGTTGTAAAGCTTTCTTGATTTTCCTCTTCCTATCAGGAAGTCTTCGCCTTTGATCAACAATTGCCCAGCTTGACATGTATGAGATCAGAAATTCACTGAGAACAACAGACAGAGACCCATGCTGTGCTGCAAGGGGTTGTTTGGGATTCTGCTCCTGAATGAAATGATATTGAGTAACATTACTCTACATTAACATTATCATTTGGACAATGTTTATGTGCTCAACAATATTAAAGAGCTGTAAACAGGAGCACAGTTGGGTTTGAAGATATCAACTGGACAAATCTGAAAATGGTTCCTCAGGATGTATTTATGTTCAAGGCCTACTGGTGCTACTGTACCTTTCAATGTTTGAAATAGGAAAAGCAGCTAATCACAAATACATGCTTACACTAGGCTTGCCTACTTATTATGATTTCAGTTTATTCATTTGAAAATGATAATCTAAATCAACTTGGGAACTTTTCTGTGTTTTACTGAAACATATTGCAGCCTTAAGGTCAACATTTCCTCCATCCAAGGATTTCACAAGATGAGGTCAAATTTGATTGCTGCGCTATGGCGATGAGTATGACAGGATCCTTAATTAAAGTTTTAAGGTTGATCAGAGAAAGGAAAGTTGACCTTTTCAAACTGTACGTATTCATTCAGTGCAGACAGAGGAGGAGAGATTAGCAAAGTAACCATGTATTAATATGCAGTGAAAATGTAACAACCCAGAGCCTCCTGCTTTGGCTTGGGAATGTAGATTTAAGCTATCAAGAAATAAAATCTCCTCAACAGACCTCATTAACATGGTTAAGCTTAAAGGATCAAGTTCTTTGTCTGCACTGCTTTTGGGGACATCCAGAAAGATTGCATTAGTCTACCTTTTTGGTGGGGAAAGCTACATAAATACAAGACAGTAAGACTGTGTGACGTGATTCCTTTTTTATATTTTTGTCATGGCATATTACTTTTGAAGTGTAGTCATTGATGTACTTTATTGGCTGTAAGGTGCTTTGTTACGTCCTGAGGTTGTCGATGGTGCTATATTAATCCAAGTCATGTCTTATTTACTCCAAGTCTGATTGTAGCCTTTCAGTGTCCTGCATAAGAACATGTGGACCTGTGAACTATTCCACAGTCATAATGTGTTGAAAGTTCCAGGGCAAGTCCACCAATTATATTACCAGTATCTTGTGCTCTGTTTGTTTTAAGGGCTGGGTCCTGCAAATCAGAATCCCTTTCCTCCACTCTCCACCTGGGTGCTTCCTGCCCCGCATCGGACACCTCCTACTGACTTCTGTTCTAATCTCCCCCATCTCTTGCCCACAAACTGACCCTCTAAATCTAGGTTGTCCAAGCTCTGTGTGAGGTGGGGGGGCATATTATAATTTTTGTCTTATTTAGGGGGCCAGTGAGACAATTTTGGAAAGATAAAGACATAAAAAATTTACCTTACTGTTAATCAAAACAACAAGAAATGTACATTTTTGTGAAGAAGCTTTAAATGAGAAGGCTAATTTATTGACTTAACTTCTCTTCATTATGTTGGGCGCTGATTTAGTGAGATACCTGGCATTTTTTTGCTTGCATAAATAGTCAATGTTGGCCTGCTTACACTGATTTTAGTGATATGGATTATTCTGGATAGATGTCACTCCATCAGAAGTGATCTTGATCTCTTTCTCTCCTTCTCTCTTTCTCTCTTTCTCTTCCCCACTACCCCCCCCCCCCCCACCCCTCACCCCGACAGTTGCAGGGAGTGGGAACGCTCAGCAGATGGTTGGTCAATTTTCTTAAAAATAGTCATGCTGACAGGTGCTGACATTGGAAGCAGCCGTTTCCCAACTTCTGACAGATTCAGGGTTTTCCGCCGGGTTCCGACTTTTTTTAAAAAGCTGAATACAGACATGCTGTTAAAGCTTTTAATCTTGCACTCATTGGGACAGACACAAGAATGCCAAATTTCAAAGGGAGCAACAGTTTACACAGCATGAGATTTGCCTGGAGAATAGACCCAAGAATGCCAAATTTCAAAGAGAGCATACTGCAGGTTCACTTCCCTATCTGGTTTCATGGCACTGTCATGCAGTATAAACTGTTGCTCCCTTTGAAATTTTGCATTCTTGGGTCTATTCTCCAGGCAAATCTCCAAAATGGCGTTCGGCTCCCACCTAAGCAGGTTTTCCAAATCAGTACTGTCAACAACTGCAGATGAATGTCAATGTCCACACAAAAGGTAGGTATCCCAAAACAAACTGACAGCTTCACTAACCAACAAAAATTCTGATAGTTTTCCTTCAAATGTAATTGACGAAGAGGAAAATCTCCACCACAGCCTCTGAGTACTATTAGGACATCAACTGAACTTTGAGAGAGGTCCTTGCCTTTTTAAAAAATATTGTGATCTTTATTGCAATATTAAAGTACCAGATGTTTCAGATGTAACCATTTTCATCTATCCGACACAAGGCATCAGAAGTAAAGTGGAGGATCTGTAATTACAACCAGAACATGCCTCTTCTAATCTCTTTTATACCTATTGAAACCAAATTCTCTGTGTGTGCAGTCACTTATGCATTGACTGTAATATTACTTGCCCCTTGGTGTATCATCTATTGTTAAGAGTCACGGGATTACAAGTAATATTTGAAATAAATGTGGGGTTGTATTATAATAGAACTGGAACATAGTGACACATAATAGTCACTGCAGGAGAGATACTTGGACACGTCTTACTCTTTCGAGCTCCACCCACAAATAACTGGTCACCTGTGACTCAACATTGCTTCCTCTGTTGATGTTCACTCGCAGTTCTTAAGGTGGTCTTCCCTTAAGGTCATCCCACAACCTTGACGACATTGCTTTGTAGCATACTAACAATATGAACTTTCATCACATCAGATAGATGCAGAAAGGTTGTTTCCCCTGGCTGGAGAGTCTAGAACTAGGGGCCATAGTCTCAGGATAAGGGGCCGGCCATTTAGAACTGAGGTGAGGAGAAACTTCTTCACTCAAAGAATTATAAATCTTTGGAATTCTGTACTGCAGAGGGCTCTGGGCGCTCAGTTATTCAGGACTGAGATCGCTAGATTTTATTTTGATACAAAGGGAATCAAGGGACAGTGCGGGAAGGTGGAGTTGTGGTAGAAGATTAGCCGCATTTATATTGAACGGCAGAGCAGGCTTGAAGGGCCGAATGACCATCTCCTGCTCCTATTAGGTTATAATAACCTTCTATTCCTTTTCCCCTTATGCATTTATTGATCGTTTCCCTAAGTGCATCTATTCTATTCACCTCAACTATTTCATGTGGTAGCAGATTCCACAATCTCCCCACTTTCTGAGTAAAGCATTTCACTTAAATTTTTTACTGGATTTATTAGCAGCTGTCATGAACACGTCTATGCCGAATGGTGAATTTTTTTTTAATACATCAGTTGGAAACCTGAGTTAAACTTTAAAAAGAAAGCAGGAGACAAAGAACTTGAATTAAACTTTCAAGAAGAAATCAGCTAAAATGGCCACCACAATTTGCATTGAAATACCTCACATACCAAGGTCTTGAGGTGGAGACGAATGTCTGGCTAATCTCCCACCAGAACAATGGTTTTTGAATTTTGAATAAGCTACCTGCTTTACCTTCATTAACAAGACATTGAAAGCCATCTTGGAACATTCACACTGGTGGAGCCGAACCTCAAAGGATAAACACTGAAACAATAAAGAGAGATTGGAATTCTTAGACTTGAACTAATTAAGATGCAAAAGAGAGCATACACTGGACAATCATGTGACAGTCTCTCCATCTGTGAAAACTTGCAGTTTCTTTTCACTACAGCAGACAAGCAATTGAGTTTGACCAGTGCAGGACCCTAGTGGGGGTCTGCCTTTCTCTCTCTCTAGGCAACACTAAGTTTGAATGCTGCCTGCAGGCTGTAAAACATCCAAGTCTATCTTTGCATACAGAGACCCTGGGGAGAAAACCATCTACATCACCGTCTCCAAACTACCGTCTGAACCAGGTGACCACTTCTACCAGCCAGAAACCTCAGGACTATGAGTTCAGCTGGAAGACAACTGAATTACCAGATTCCACAGACTGTATATTTTATTTGTTCATGACTCTAATCCAACCAATCTATTCTTCTTCACTCTGTAACCTATTTGTGTGTGTGATTCTCGTGTTTGTGTGTGAGAGAGAGAAAGTTGGAGCGTAATTTATTATTTTACTTAGATTGGGTTTTGCTTTTAAGTACAATAAGCTGACCTCTTTCTTTCCTGTTTAAGATCAAGAAAACCTGTCCGATTGGTTCTTTTATGATCATGGCACCTAAAAGAGTTAAACACTCACTGAATTGTTGAGCATATCCACGGCTTAAAAGAAATAAACTCTGTTAAGACCACACAAGGAGAGGGACAAGAGGGGAGCCTTTCGACGACTCCTCACCTGATCGTAACAACTGCCTAATAATTAGGGTCCCTAGCTGTGGTCTCCTGCAAGTAGATAGACCTTCTATACACCTACCCTATTAAACCCTTCCATAATTTTAATACCTATACTGTGCAAATGTGTCTGCTAAATTAAACAGGGAAAAGGCCTGGGCCTATTAGTTTATCAATGTTAGATGTGCACAAGCATTGTGAGGTTGCTATAGGGAAAGGGAACTGGGCTTTATGTTGAATTGATAGGACCACTGAAGTCAAATGAACAAAGCTTTCATTAGACTTTGACACATCCACATTTGAAGTATTGCAACCAGTTTTAGACCCCATACTGAAGCATATCAGAGTTAGAGAGGATGCAGAAAGGGTAACGGGATGATACTAAATCTTCAAGTTTAATCATGAGAGTTGAGATTATTTACTTTAAAGCATAGGCAGAGAGGGGATCTTATTAATTTTTTTAAATGATGAAAGGATTCAATGGAATGTCAATATTTTAAAATGGAAGGAATGTTAGGATTGGACACTATAGATATCAGATAGTACTAGTTATCACAGAACCATCACCCTCTGGAACAAACTTACACAGCTGTGGTGAATACCACATTACAGTACTTTGGAAAGGAACTGGACTAGTTATTGTGAGAAAATTGCCAGTTACAGGGAGTTAGTGGCTAGTTTAGATTCTGATGTGTGTCTCCTGAAGCCTCGGGTATGAAAAAGAAATCCCCAGAGCTTTTTCCTGAATTGGCCACATTTCCATGTTTGTTCCAAGAGACAGTATTACTAGGTGGTGGGATAGCAGCATATGAGGTTATACTGTCCACTAGATGAGACAAGCTTAATGGGCCTAATGCTTTTTACTTCCCCTTTTTCTTGTACATTTGTATCTGCAAACTGAGGATTGTCTGGTAAATGGCTCAGAACGTCCATCTAGTCAGTATCTGAGCCCAGGGACAATCCCAATCTAGGATCCCACCCTCAAAGAACTCCTCCCTTCCCCTTTTCATCCTTACTATGATCCATGCACAAATTAGAAAACACTGTTAGTAAGTTTTCCTTCCACATATATTTCCAGGTGTCATTCAAATAAAGCAGCTTTTAAAACATGTGGAAAATAACAAACAAGAAAGGACCCAAAAAATTGTGATATATAGCGCATCACAATATATAGACTCCCCACCCCATCCAGACTCTGTAATTTTGTGGGAGAAGTGAAAAACTAGTTTAAAGACCCAGGCCAATTTCAAGGGGAAAAAATTGGGAAATTCCTCTATGAGCTGATTAGGCAATCAAAGCTGGTCCAGGAGATCACTTTAGCAATGATAAGGCTGTGCAATACAAGGTGATTGCATTTCCATTTCTGCTCACCAAACACCATCTGAACACAGGCCTCAAATCTTAATCTCCAGCAATCTCCAGTTCAGCTCTGTACCAGCTCCTAGAACATTCAGCAATGGTTTGAAACCTGTCAGTGGATTGTGCAGAGATCCCATGTCTGTGTCATAGAGATATACAGCACAAAAACATGCCATTCAGCCCATCGTATCTGTGCCTATTGACTAATATTTCTCTTGTACAACTGTTCTATGGTATTACATTAAATGACATATAATTAATACAACCTGGTTTCCCTGCAGACTTAAAGGTCATCAGGCTTGACTTTACTGGCAAAGGACACTCATGACAGTAGAAGTCCAAGCACCCAATAAGCCTGGGTCTAATTACTTTCATTCTAGCCTGGTCACTAACCATATCTTGTTATTAACCATCCGTTATCTGTAAAATTCTGGTTCTTGCAGCTATATAATCAATCTGTTCCCAAACAATAAACAGCTTATCTAGTATATCACAAGCCAGCACATCAGAACATCATTTTAACTTCTTGTACACAGGCAGGATCTGGTGGAAAAATGATCAACTAGTAATGGTCGATATTCAAACATTGCCCTCTTTTGCATCTGAATGGAACCACTCTGGATCAATTTTCACTTTACTTTTCAACTATATTTCTGTCTTCACCTTAGATTAACTTGAAATTACAATTGGTAATATTATATTTACATAAACACTCATAGCATATCTGCAATTCTCCAATGGTCCCCTTAGCCTTATTTCCCTTGTTAATAATCATCCATGAGCTCTCCTGTACTCCTCACTTAGAAAAGCTGGCTGCTGACCTGACTCCTTGATCTTGTCTTTAACTTTATAAGGGCTAATGCAAGCAATGCATACATGATAATCACAAGTAACGATATACAGCACAACAATGACATCTAAGCAAATTATAATCATGAGAATACATTTTGTGTACGTATTAAAGCCATTCAAATTCTTCTAGTGGGTGTTGTCCAATATTATAAAACATCTCCTACCCTGCATGATCTCCAGGTATAGATGTCACCCATTTAAATATCAGTATTAATTTGTTTCATATACATATCAGTACATCAGTATTGGAGTATTTAACTGCAGAAGTAAGGCAAGAAAATGGTTTCACTTCTTAGTCTTCATCTTTAGCAGCCCCTGGCTACCCTGCATGGTCTTATCCAAGGTTCCCATCATGTAAGTATCACATAGCTTTCAAGCCATTTGCTCTTCTAATCTAAGTTTAATTTGGACAATAAGACACATCATCATACAAAGAAAATCATAATACATTGCACATATTATCAGGAAATTATGGACATAATAGATTATGCAGCTAACTTATTACCCTTATCTATCTTGTGGATAATTCTTGCTAAGGGTAATTTCTCCCAAGCCCTCAATTATCCTAATTTCATAACTCAAAGGAACCCAACCCTGAATTTTGTAAATCCAAATTCTATGTCCTCCTTTACTTTAATTTCAATCCCTCTGACAGGTAGCAGTTTGTTTAACTCTATCTTATTGTTTGTGTTAGGACCAGGTGAGAAAGGTGTCTAGGGGTCCCTCTCAGCCTTCACCTGGTCTTACTGGAATAGGGATTTATTTTAAAACACACCATGTTTTGAGCTCCCCCTTGGTGAATCCTTGTTCACCGCTTTCCAATTATAAGGCAAAGAAACAAGCACAAACAGGCTTTCTTAGGTTTAAAGAAGAAAAGTGAAATTTATTAAACTTAAACTCAAATTCGGCTAACACCTACAGATACATGACCCACCCACACGAGCATGCACACATGATACATGCATGCAAATAGGGACAGAAAAGAGCAGAAGAAAAATAAAGTGAAAAAGTAGGAGGCAATCTCTGATGGGGGTTTGTTACTGTGCTGCGAGCTTGCTGTAGAGTCCTTGATAGTAGGTAGTCTTGCTTTTCATTGGGGCCCAGTATTATTCTTTTACCTTTTTCAATGTAGGAGACTTTTCTCTCATGGGGTTCATGTGTCTTCAGTGGGTTTTAGAGTTCCATGAGAAAGAAGTGAGAGCAGGCAGAAGAGAGGTCTTCTCAGTTCAGGAGCAAACAGCTTTCTACCAGTTCAAAAACTGTCTCTCCAATTTAAAACTCCCAAGTTGGCCAGCAGGTGGTCACATGACCGACTGGCTTGACCAGGTCTCTTCTGTGCGGGGGCGGGGGCGGTGGGTGGTGGGGGAGGTAGGAAACAGGGTTCATGGCAATTCCTTGTAACAGGTCTTCTCTTCTTCCCAGCGACAATTTGAAGTTTAATGTCCATGTGGTGAAATTAATGTTGGCAGGTGGGGGCCTGCATGACACCTCCACCTTTCATTAAAAGGGTTGAGAGAAAAATATATAATACAGAAAACCATGCATTTCTCTCATTGATTCCCATTCATTCATGAATCCTGAAACATATTAAAATTGCCTCACTTGGTGCCAGTGCTGCTTTAATTAACCCTTTTTGGCATCCCAGTAACAATGTGGTTCTTCAGGGAAGTTTTTTTTTAGTTTGCCCATTTCCATGAGGTCATTTTTTTTTCCAGGAGAGTTTGTAGTGGATGGATGAATCCTGAACTCTTTTTCAGTGCTTTGCTGAGTCATGCAAAGGCTTTTGACTTCAGGGGATGGGTGGTTCCCTTTTTTCTGACTGTAGGGGTGGATTCTTTGTTAATCGCCCCTTTGTTCTCTGAGACACTCCTGCCTGCAGGTATTGGTGCAGACTCTACTGCACTCCCTTGTGGTACTTCGACTAGGTGAGGCATCACCCGCACAGTTTCTGTGACCCCTAGAGTTCTTCCTTTGTCTCTGCAAGTTCCTGTAAATGCTGTTAGAAACTCTGGGGTGTTTCTAGAGTCTGCATTTATGTAGGAGGATGTGGGATCTAACCTTTCAAATTTTTCAGGGTTGGTTAACTGGACAATATGGGTTTTCATCTGGGATTCCTCCCTGAGTTCCTTTAACCTGCCCTCTTGGTAACCTTTTCCCTTTCCTTGTCTAACCTTTTGCAAGCTGTGTGCCTGCCTATCCCCTTTTATTCTTGATGGAGGTCCCTTACAGTTCACCAGCCCTCTGCTGGAGGTTCCTCCTAACACTGGTACAGGACTTGGGGGTGCAGGTTTCACTGTATGTTGGAGTTTCTCCTCAACCTGGCACCTGTGGCAACTCCTACAGTACTCCACCACATCTTTGTGGAGTTTTTGCCAGTGAAACTGCTGTCTTATGCTGGCTTTGGTCTTTTGTATACCAGCATGTACAGTCACTGTAGTCTCGTGGGCCCTTCTTAATATTTCTCCTCGGTATCTCTGTGGCACCACCAACTGGTGAACCACTGTCCCTTGCTTTCAGGTCTGTGAGAACTCCATTGCTCATCAGTACTGCATTCTTTAAATAGTAACAATCAGGGACTCCCTCTGCTTTACTTTCAGACTGGGCAGCCTGTGCTAACTCTCGCAATACTGGGTCAGCTCACTGAGCCTCAGCTAGGGAAAATCCATTGAATTCATTCGCTGGGACTCCTAACTTTCCAAAGAAAGTCTCAGACAGGCAGACCTCATGGTCATCTGCCTGCAGTGCCAATGCAGTCTCCTCTGGAGGAGCTGGTTTGATCATGGCCTGATCCACTACACATTCCTGGAAACTGCAGGGGACCATCTCCTGCCATTGCTCTGTCTTTCTGATCTCCTGAAGTCTTTCTTTCACTACTGAGGGGGCTACCACCTTCACCCCCACCAGATCATTACCTAGGAGCAGATCAACCCTGTCCACAGGCAAACTAGGGACAATCCATATGGTCACCGGTCCCGAAACTAGGTTGCACTCCAGGTGCACTCAGCGTACAGGTACTGGCATGCACTGTCCTCCAATACTATTCACCACCATTTTGGTGTTCACTATACTCTCTGGGGGAAAGGTCAGGCCTTTTCCCAGTAAAAGGGATCGAGTGGCCCCTGTGTCCCTGAGGATTACTACGGGCTTGCTTGGCGTACTCAAAGGATATGGGGTTACTTTCCCTTCAGACACAAAACCCTGATAACCCTCAGGAATCCTATTAAATTTTCATGAATTTGCAGCTGTAAGTTTCCTGGATCTCACTCTTACTGCAGTTAAAGCCACAGCTTGCTCTGCTGTGCTTTCCATCAGGTTCCCTTCTTCACTGAGCGTGTGTGCCCTGATTAACCCAACCAGTTTTCCCTTTAGTTTCCAGGAGTCAACAATTAAATGCCCCACTTTATTACAATGGAAGCACACAGGTCTCCGGGTCTCACTCTTGCTCGTAGCACCTTCCCTCTTGGCTGGAGGAGGGCTCCCTGTGTCTCCTGCTTTCTTTTCTCTCCCAGGACTGCCTGGGCTTCTATCACCTTCCCACCCTTTGTCCTTTTTGGATTTGTGGGGGTGATTAGGAAAGGTTCTCCCCTGGGAGAATGACTTATAAATTAAAGCAAACTCATCGGCCAGAACGGCCACTTGCCGGGCTCTCTAAACTTGCTGCTCCTCTACAAGGGTCATTATTGAGAGTGGGAGAGAGTTTTTAAATTCCTCTATCTAACCTGTACTTTGAGCCCTCAGTCACTGGTCAAAAGCCAACTGCTTACTTCTTTCAAACTCCAGATAAGTTTGATTAGCTTGCTTTTTGAGGGTTCTAAACTTTTGGTGATAAGCTTCGGATCCTAATTCATATGCCCCAAGGATAGCATTTTTGGGCCGTTCATAATGGACTCTCATCTGGCAATAAGGAATAAACCTTTCCAGTTAGCTTGCTTTGTAGTAAAAGAGACCAGGTCTCAGCTGGCCATTTTAGCTGCCTTGCCAGTTTCTCAAAAGACACACAAAATTCCTCCACATCTTACTCATAGAATTTTGGAATTATTTGGGCGGGTTTTTAGCAATTTTGTACCCAGCCCTGAATTATGCTCCTCCATATTGGTCATGCTTTCATTGAGGTTACTCTGTCGCACCCCCCCCCCCCCCCACCCCCCCAAGTTAACTCAAGCCACTTCAACTCTCTTTCTTCGCATTCTTTATGGAAGCTTCATTTGCTGTCTCTCTGGCCTTTCATTTTTTTCCTGTTCCTTCTGGAAGACTCTCTCTTTCTCCCTCTCCTGCCTCTTACTCTTTTTTCCTGTCTCTCCCTTTCTGTTTCCTCTAATTCAAGTTTCCTCTGTTCCAATTGTTGTATCTTTGCTAACAATACCCTGTCTGGGTCTACTTCTGACACTGCTTCTGCTTCTTCAGATTCAAGGGAAAAATGGTTGGCCACTAGCCTTAAGAGTTCAGACTTCTTAGCCTTGCCATGCACAGTGATCCCACTGCTCAGCCATTTTCCTCAGCTCCTCCATAGACAGTGCTTTTCACTTATCCCAAGTTACTTCACCCTGGCTTGGAGATCTGCTAGCATCAGTTGCAAGACATGTTAGTTCAATCACACACAACCACAAGAAAACCTCTTTTTTGATTGGCAACAATTTGGCTTCCTACTTCCAATTTTTTCTCATTTGCCTGTGGGTACAATTCCAGATGCTAGCACCCAAATTTCTGTTACGACCAGGTGAGAAAGGTGTCCAGGGTTCTCTTTCAGCCTTCACCTGGTCTTACAATACAGGATTTTATTTTTAAACAGGTGTTTGAGCTCCCCCTTGGTGAATCCTTGTTCACCGCTTTCCAATTATAAGGCAAAGAAATGAGCACAAACAGGCTTTCTTAGGTTTAAAGAAGAAAAGTGAAATTTATTAAACTCTATTTCGGTTAACACCTACGGATACATGACCTGCCCAGGCTAGCATGCACACGCAATACACACATGTAAACAGGGACAGAAAAGAGCAGAAGAAAAATAAAGTGATAAAGTAGGAGGCAATCTCTGATGTGGGTTTAATCAAAAAAGAGCAAGATTAATACAGGTTTTCTTATGGTTGTGTGTGATTGAATACTAACATGTCTGGCAACTGAAGCTAGCAGCTCTCCAAGTCAGGGTGAAGTAACTTGGGTTAAGTTAAAAGCATTGTCTATGGAAGGGCTGAGGAAAATGGCTGAGCAATGTGGGATCACCGTGGCAAGGCTAGGACGTCTGAACTCCTAAGGCTAGTGGCCAGCCATTTTCCCTTGAATCTGAAGAAGTAGAAGTCGAAGTAGACCCAGACAGGGTACTGTTAGCAAAGATTCTTCAGAAGAAGGGTCACTGACCTGAAATGTTAACTCTGCTTCTCTCTCCACAGATGCTGCCAGACCTGCTGAGTATTTCCAGCGTTTCTTATTTTTATTTCTGAAGGGGGTTTGTTGTTGTGCTTCGAGCTCGCTGTAGAGTCCTTGATTGTAGGTATCTTTTCATTGGGGCCCAGTATTCTTCTTAAACTTTGTTCAAGGTAGGAGAATGTTCTCTCTTGGGGTTCATCTGTCTTCAGTGGGTTTTGGAGTTCCGTGAGAGATGAGAGCAGGCAGAAGGGAGGTCTTCTCAGTTCAGGAGCAAACAGCTTTCTACCAGTTCAAAAACTGTCTCTACAATTTAAAACTCCCCAAGTTGGCCAGCAGGCGGTCAAGTGACCGATTGGTTTGACCTGGTCTCTTTGTATTGTATGGGAGCAAAGGATAGCTTCTTTGTTCCAACACCATCTGCTAATATGCAAAAATGTCTTTCCGGCCTTAGTGGGGGGGGGGGTGGGGTTTGCTGGTAATTCCTTGTAACAGGCTTTCTCTTGTCCCCAGCAACAATTTGAAGTTTAATGTCCATGTGATGGAATTAATGTGCCTCATTCTTGGCAGGTGGGGGCCTGCATGACAATTTGATTTTAAAAAGAAGTTGCCTTCTCTATGGAACATGTGTCAGCTGCCTAGATTTAAATAAGTTCTCATTCTCCTGAGCCACATTAACCATTTCATGTTGTGCTGTCGTTAAGTAAATGAACATGTCCGAGACACATTCTTTAGTGCATCACCATACATTTCCCTATGCTAGTTGCCTCACACTCAACATATATTTGCCCACACACATTCCCAATATCATTGCCATACATGACATCTGATAAAAGCCATTCTTGGACTTTCAGGTTATCTTATCAACAGATCAGTGGAGGAGGGGTCTGGAGATATTTGCTCATCTTTCCCTGCATGATCTTGATTGTTTTGGATAATGGTCAGGCTGTCAAATGCTGTTTCTTCTTGTAAAAGCAAAATACTGCAGATGCTGGAAATCTGAATTAAAAACAAGAAATGCTGGAAATACTCAGCAGGTCTGGCAGCATCTGTGCAGAGAGAAGCAGAGTTAACTTTTCAGGTTAGTGACCCTTCATCAGAACTGTTTCTTATTGTTCAGTATACACAAGGTCATAAATATCTCCTGGAGAATGCTATCAATTAACGATCCTCAACTACACCTTCCTGACTTTCACTAGAATGTACATGGACACGAGATTGATTTTAGAATATATTTCATCTGGTTGTGTAATTTTTCTGTTTCTATTCTATACCTTCAGTCACTTCCTCTCATTCAATTTTATGCATCACAGTAATTACCATCACATTCATGAGCCCTGGAAATACTTTACTGCCAAATACAATATTATCATATATTTAAAATGTGGATCTATTGTTCCCACTTGGTCCAAGTTACGAGCACATTTTGTTTATTTAACTTAACCAAATCTCTCCGGACTTATTTTTCCCCAAAATAACCCACTTTTTTGTGCTCGAGTCCATTTTATCACTTCAAAATTATCCAAATCCAAAGGGCAGTGTTGTTCGACTGATGAGACTTGTTCAATTTTATTTGCCCAGAATCTATCTTCCTTGATACACAGCACTGGGTAGGAACCATCTGGAGTGCACTCATCTATATTTTTTTAAATGACTATCCCCTTAAACTTCAGCAAAATGTTCTCTTCTTGAGTACGCGAAACAGCAATGCACATTGAATTATCTTTATTAATTCCAATTTCAGAAACCATTAATTCTTAGGCTTGTTGGTTTTACAGAAGAGACAGAAGTGCTCGCAATTATTTTAGGAGTTAACTCCCAAATCTCTCCCTCCTTGACCTCTCTGTCTGGAAGGTAACAAATGGCACTGAATAAGTTAAGGCAAAGCCTTTAGTCCAAGTCCTCATCATACTGTGACATTTGAAGTCTGCAGATCAGGTCTTAAATTCTTCAGACTGTTGGATCTTTTGCTGCACCAACATTTTTCCAAAGGTCGCTTCATAAGTCTGTGATGCCAGTTTTATGTCAAAAAAAACTACTTTATGGAACCATGCACGTCATATGGTTCTGCAAATCATAGTCCTCTGTTTAAAGAAAAGAACAGAGAATCCATGGTGGCTCTTCTTGAGAGCCCGGGGGGTCAATTTGTCCAGTCATGATTTCCTTCTGTTGCTGTAGGGAAACATCCACTCAAATTAAGAAACTTTAAATTGTTTACATTCAGCAATGGAAAGTTGTTGCTGACATATTAAAAACAGTTGTCAGTGGAAAAGGTCAACTTCTTTCCACGCATATATGACATGGTCAGATGCAGGGACTTACATCACTTCACACAATTTTTTAAAATTTGCCAAACAAAGAAGAACCAACCTTCACTTAACTTTTCTTTTCAATGTCTTTGTACCTGTAAAACTTGCACAAAGATCCTACCAAACATTTTTTCAACCTTAGGAATTGAAAATCCATTGACATTATTTGTAACATCGCAATTAACTTGTAAAAATAAACATTCTCAGGGAAGACAGCATTTTTTTCCAAATTAAACTCCAATTATTTCTAAGCATTTAGCAATGATGTAAGAAGTTTCCAAAACCCCATTTTATAAACTTTTTATTTAGTTAGTACAGTCCAATTACAAGATGTCTCCAGATTATTAGCATTAAGATAGCAATAGGTCCTCAGATCATTTCTTCCTGTCACTTTGCTGACCACAATCCATCACAAAGTCTAAGGTTGCTGTCAGTTTACTAACAGGTTTCACATTCCAGCACAAGCAAGATGGTTAAACACGTAGAATCCCTCAAATGTCCAAACTTTCAGAGTCACCGAACTGTGTTAATTACATTTAACATTAATGTTTTATCCAGTTCAAATCATTAACATTTTAAGAAATGCAAAACTGCCAATTTTTATATCTGATGATCCTGTGTCTGGAATTAGAGAGCTCCACATAAATTATAATAACCAGAAGTTCACTGTGACCACAATGAAAGTCTAATTTTCACAATTTAATAGTTTGGTTAACCTCAATAATTCCAATTTATTCCAGACCAATATGGTGGGAAATTTGTCAGTTATAGAACAGTGGGTAAATGGAGTTAACTTGCAGATCAGTCATCATGTAACTAAGTGTAGAATGGACTTGAGAGGCTGAAAGGCCTCCAGCTGTTGCTATAAATGTACACAACTACTTATCACTAGTCGGAGGCATTCAGTCCCATCACTGCCAATCCCCCGGTTCTCTGGTCAATCACGTGGAAACCTATTATTGCATTCTAGCATATCAAGCCATTGTAACTTAAATGAAGGCCAAGGGTTTTCCAAACACTTTCATTAATGGACGAGTCAAAACATGACATCACAGGGCAAGCCTCACCCTCATGTTGCACATCACAGTGAAATCAGACATCACAATAACTTTGTAAATTGGTAATGTTTGAAGCAGGAGGTGACAGAACCAGTCTAAGTAAAGGAATTGAAGCTGCATTGGCTGTTACTAACTGGCTGATCCATCTAGGAGTGAATGTGGTCAGGTAGAAGATTTGAATGGGTTTCTGTTGTGAAGGGAGCATGAACAATGGAAAGGTCATCAACCAGCTGATTAGAGAGAAGGTTGTAAACAATGAAAGGTTTGTCTCAACATGCTTATCTTGCATTAGTACTTGTGAAAATCACAAGCAATATGACCAGTTTAACAGAGTCAGTAATATTGATGCACTGTCAGGTGGAATAGTTCATTTTAATGTCATTAATAGATCTTCCATAATATTGCTAGTAGTTAGTCTGTGGCCTGAAGCTTGGTTACTGATGGTTAGTGGACACCACTCTCAGTGCTCTGACTGTTGTCCCTCAGTGTCCACCTATTTTCAGCCTTTGAGTTTGCTTCTCACTCCTTGTTCTGTAAATGAATACAATTACTTATCAATAGATCTTTGATGGCATTGCTCATAGGTAGTTACAGAGAGTCAGCATGGGACTTGTGAAGGGTATTAGTCATGTCCGACTAACGTCATAAAAGGTTAGAAGAGGTTACTAATGTGCTAGACAGGGACTGTCTACAGATGTTGTTCATATGGATTTCCAGAGGCATTTGTTCAGATTCCAGACAAGAGATTATTTGCAAAAATGAGAGTGCATGGAATTCGAGGTAACTTTGTGATGTGGGTTGATAATTGGTTGCGAGATAGGAGATAGAGAAAAGGGATAAAGAGAATGTTCTATGATTGGCAGGATGTGACAAGTGTTGTTCCCCATGGATCTGTACTGGGGTCTTAGCTTTTCACTATATTTATCACTGACTTGGATGAAGGAATAGAACAAAGAACAAAGAAAATTACAGCACAGGAACAGGCCCTTCGGCCTTCCAAGCCTACGCCGATCCAAATCCTCTATCTAAACATGTCGCCTATTTTCTAAGGGTCTGTATCTCTTTACTTCCTGCCCATTCATGTATCTGTCTAGATACATCTTAAAAGACGCTATCGTGCCCGCGTCTACCACCTCCGCTGGCAATGCGTTCCATGCACCCACCACCCTCTGCGTAAAGAAATTTCCACGCATATCCCCCCTAAACTTTTCCCCTTTCACTTTGAACTCGTGTCCCCTTGTAATTGAATCCCCCACTCTGGGAAAAAGCTTCTTGCTATCCACTCTGTCTATACCTCTCATGATTTTGTACACAGAGAATAGAGAGCCAAGTTTTCTAATGACACAAAGTTAAGTGACATGGCAAGTGGTGCAGATTGGAGCAGACAGTTGTAAAGGGACATTGATAGATTGCGTTCGTGGGCAAAACTGTAGCAGATGGAAATCAATGTGGAAAAATGCAAAGTCACTCACATTTGACCCAAGAAAGTTGGATGAGAATATTTTCTAAATGGTGAGAAATTAGGAACTGGTGGACATATCCCAAAACTTTGATGGAATGTGAGCCTTCATCTCAAGGGGGCTGAAATACAATTAGGTGAAAGTAATGCTACAGTTGTACAAACTCTTGTTAGACCGTATCTTAAATATTGTGTTCAGTTCTGGGCATTGCACCTCAGCAAGAATATATTGACCTTTTAAGGGTGGAGCAGCACAGATTTGCCAGAATACCAGGGCTTAGAATATTAAGTTATGAGGACAATTAGAATAGGCTTGCATTCCCATGTGTATAAAATATTAAAGGTGATCCAACCAAAGCATTTCAGATGATTAAAGGATCTGATTGAATAGACAGACAGAAACTATTTCCTCTGGTGGAGAGTCCAGTGGTGAGTCCAGTGGTGAGGGACACATAAACTTTAGGCCATCCAGAGATGATGTCAGGAAGCACTACCTTACACACAGGGTAGTGGAAATCTAACCCCTCAAAAAGATATTGAGGCAAGGTCAATTGAAAATGTTCAAAAATAACATTGGTTGGTGTTAAATTAGGGTATTGAGAGTTCCAGAACCAAGGCAGGTAAATGGAGTTAAGATACAGATCAGCTAAGGTCTAATTGAATGATGGAACAGACTCAAGAGGCTGAATGGCTTACTCCTGTTCTATATTGCTGTAAATGTATACAGCTGCTTTACATCATTGTTAGGAGGCAAACAATCCCATCCTGGCCCATCCCCACACACTCTCTTTTCTGGGTTTCAACCACAGCGAATCCTATTATTGCATCCTGGTGCTTCAGGTAATTGTAACCTAAATGAAGGACAAAGGTTTGTCAAACACTGTTTCATCAAGGTCAAGTCCCTTTAACTGGATAGATAAAACTGTGACATTGCAAGACCTTACCCTCAAACTGCGCATCACAGTGAGATCAGATGTCACAATAGGTTTGTAAAGTGGATAAGTCTGAGACAAGAGATGGCACAAAAAGTTTAATTAAAGGAAAGGCAGCTGCACTGACTGTGACGAACCATCTGATCGATCTAGTATTGACTGTGGAAAGATAGGAAATCTGAATAGGTTTACAATGTGTGAACAAAGGAAATATCAACAACCATCAAATCTATCAGGATATTGTGAACATTGAAAGGTTTGGCTCAGCATATTTATTTTGTATCACAATTTGTGAAAGTCAGACAAACAATGTGAACAGTTTAATAGAGTTTGTAATATTGATGTGTTATTGGGTAAAGTAGTTAATTTTAATGTCATGAATAGATATTCTGTGGTGTAGCTCATAGGTAGTCTAGAGCCTGGTTATTGAGCCACACGCCCTTCTGTTAAGATGACATGTTGCTTCCCAATTGTGCTTGAACCATATTGTGATAACTGTATTATCCACACAGAGGTAATCCAGAATATCTTCAAGACTTGGGAGTTTACCGAATCAATCAACTTGTTCCCAGCACCAGATGATCATCTGTCTCCTCGAGGACCTCAGGCGATCAGGGTGGAGGCTGGGACAATCTTTCGGTCCTTTGTTTCAACATTACTGTTTTAGGGCGCCTTTATTCTACATTCTGGCATCCTTCACACACTGCACAGTGCTCCAGATGGGATCTAACCAGTGCTTTGTACAGCTGTAATGTACCTTCCACACAATTGTATTCTAGCCATCTTGAGATAAAGGCCAACATTCCAGTAGCCTTTTTTTTTGTACCTGTCACAAGCTTTTCATGATTTCTGAACTTGGAGCCCTAAATCTCTGTTCATCCAAAGTTCCTAGCTTCTCACCATTTAGAAAAATGCACTGAACTTTCATTCTTAGGTTCATTATAACTCTCAAAGCAAACATTTCATTAGCACAATTATATTCATTCTCTTTTGCTGTAGTTTCACATCAATTGAGCTAGCTTCAACATTTTGCATCAATATAGTTTTGTCTATTGACCAGCATCAGATAAAGTTCCCTGTATTCTTGTTCCAGCAAATTTCTCTCTTCCTTTCCTCTTCCAGAACAGGGATGAGCCATTGGACTCATTAGAGTCATAGAGTCATGGTTATACAGCACATAAACAGGCCCTTAGGCCCATCGTGTCCATGCCAGCCATCAAGCACCTATCTATTCTAATCCCATTTTCCAGCACATGGCCCGTAGCCCTGTTATGCTATTGCCTTTCATGTGCTCACCTAAATACTTCTTAAATGTTGTGAGGGTCCCTGCCTCTACCACCTCTTCAAGCAGTGTGTTTCAGATTCCAACCACCTGCTGGGTGAACATTTTTTTCCTCAAATCCCCTCTGAACCTCCTGAACCACTTTAAATCTATGCCCCCTGGTTATTGACACCTCCACTAAGGGAAAACGTTTCTTCCTATCTATGCCCCTCATACTTTTGTATATCTCAATCAGGTCCCCCCTCAGCCTTCTCTGCTCTAAGGAAAACAATTTTAGCCTACCTAGTCTCTTTCCATAGCTGAAATGCTCCAGCCCAGGCAACATCCTGGTGCATCTCCTTTGCACCCTCCCCAGTGCAATCACACCCTTCCTAAAGTGTGGTGTCCAGAACTGTACACAGTACTCCAGCTGTGGCCTAACTACATTTTATATAGCTCCATCATAACCTCCCTGCTCTTATATTCTATGCCTCGGCTAAAAAAGGCAAGTATCCCATATGCCTTCCTAACCACCTTATCAACCTGTGCTGCTGCCTTCAGTGATCTATGGACAAATACACCAAGATCCCTCTGACCCTCTGTACTTCCTAGGGCCCTACCATCCATTGTATATTCCCTTGTTAGTCCTCCCAAGATGGATCACCTCACACTTCTCAGGATTAAATTCCATTTGCCACTTCTCTGCCCATCTTACCAGCCCATCTATATCATCCTGTAATCTAAGGCTTACTTCCTCACTATTTATGACACCACCAATTTCCGTGTCATCTGTGAACTTACTGATCATACCTCCTATATTTGCATCTAAATCATTCATATACACTACAAACAGCATGGGTCCCAGCACCAATCCATGCGGTACACCACTGGCCACAGGCTTCCAATCGCAAAAACAACCCTCGACCATCACCCTCTGCCTCCTACTAAGCCATTTTTGGACCCAATTTGCCAAATTTCCCGAGATCTCATGGGCTCTTACCTTTTTGACCAATCTTCCATGCAGGACCTTATCAAAAGCCTTACTGAAGTCTGTGTAGACTACATCAACTGCTTTACCCTCATGTACACACCTAATCACCTCCTTGAAAAATTCAATCAAATTTGTTAGACATGATCTCCCCCGACAAAGCTATGCTGACTAGCCTTGATTAATCCCTGCCTCTCCAAATGGAGATTAATCCTGTCTCTCAGAATTTTTTCCAATAGTTTCCCTACAACTGCTGTTAGACTCACTGGCCTGTAATTACCTGGTTTATCCCTACAACCCTTCTTGAATAATGGTACCACATTCGCTGTCCTCCAGTCCTCTGGCACCTATCCTGTGGCTAGAGAGGATTTGAAAATTTGTGTCAGAGCCCCTGCAATCTCCTCCCTTGCCTTAGATAGCAGCCTGGGATACATCTCATCTGGGCCTGGGATTTATCCACTTTTAAGCCTGCTAAAACTGATACTACCGCCTCCCTTTCAATGCTAATTTGTTCAGGTATATCACAGTCCCACTCCCTGATCTCTACATCTACATCGCCCTTCTCCACAGATGAAACACAGATGAAAAGTAATCATTTAAAACCTCACCTACGTCCTGTGCTCCATACACACCTTGCCACTTTGGACCCTAATGGGCCCTACTCTTTCCCTGGTTATCCTCTTGCCCTTAATATACTTATAAAATGCCTTGGGATTTTCCTTTATCTTGCCTGCCAGTGTTTTTCATGCCCCCTCTTCGCTCTTCTACTTACTTTTTTTAAGTACCCCCCTACACTTTCTGGACTCCTCTAGGGCCTCTGCTGTTTTCAGCACTCTGAATCTGCCACAAGCCTCCTTTTTTTTCCTGATCCAATCCTCTATATCCCTTGACATCCACATTTCCCTGGACTTGTTGGTTCTACCCTTCACCTTTACGGGAACATGTTGGCTCTGAACTCTCACTATTTCCTCTTTGAATGACTCCCACTGGTCTGATGTAGACTTTCCTACAAGTAGCTGCTCCCAGTCTACTTTGGCCAGACCCTGTTTTATCATATTGAAATCGGCCTTCCCCCAATTCAGTACCATTATTTCCGGTCCATCTTTGTCCTTTTCCATAACTATCTTAAATCTTACAGAGTTATGGTCACTATCCCTGAAATGCTCCCCCACTGCCACTTCTACCACTTGTCTGGCTTCATTCCCTAAGATTAGGTCCAGTTCCGCCCCTTCTCTTATAGGACTTTCTACATGCTGGCTCAAAAAGCTCTCCTGTATGCACTTGAAGAATTCCACCCCCCTTTAAGCCTTTTGCACTAAGACTATCCCAGTTAATATTGGGGAAGTTGAAATACCCTACTGTTATTACCCTATTATTTTTCCAATCTCTGAGATTGCCTACATGTCTGCTCCTCTATCTCTCCCTGACTGTTTGGAGGCCTGTAGTACACTCCCAGCAAAGTGATTGCCCCCTTTTTGTTTTTAAGTTCTACCCATATGGCCTCATTTGAGGGACCTTTTAAGATATCATCCCTCCTCCCTGCAGTAATTGACTCCTTGATCAATAGTGCAATGCCACCTCCTCTTTTACACGCCACCCACGCCCCCCTCTCGCACCCCCCCACCCCCCACCGCCGCCATGCCTGAAGATTCTATACCGTTCCGAAGAAGGGTCACTGACCCGAAACGTTAACTCTGCTTCTCTTTCCACAGATGTTGCCAGACCTGCTGAGTGGTTCCAGCATTTCTTGTTTTTATTACTGAAGATTCTATACCCTGGAATATTGAGCTGCCAGTCCTGCTCTTCCCTCAACCATGTCTCTTTGATAGCAATAATATCATATTTCCATATGTTAATCAATGTCCACAATTCACCTGCCTTGCTTGTAAGACTCCTTGTGTTAAAATAGATGCAATCCAGCCCTGCATTATTCGCTTGAGCCTTAACAGATTTATATTTGCTCTGCCTTCCAGACTGACTTAGTTTCTCTTCTATATTTGGCTCCCTACTGTATCTCTTCTCTGTATCCCATCCCCCTGCCAAATTAGTTTAACACCCCCCCACCCCCCTACCGCCAACAGCACTAGCAAACCTCCCTACAAGTCCGGTTGCAGTTCAAATGCAACCCGTCCGACTTGTACAGGTCCCTTTCGTCAGAAACAGACTCAGTGATCCAGGGAACTAAAGCCCTCCCTCCTACACCATCTCTTCAGCCACGCATTCATCTGCTCTATCCTCCTATTCTCACTAGCATGTGGCACCGAGACTAAACCAGAGATTACAATCTTTGAGGTTCTGCTTTTTAAGCTGCTACCTAGCTCCCTAAATTCTTGTTGCAGCACCTCATCCCTCTTTCTACCTATGTCGTTGGTACCAATGTGAACCACGACCTCTGACTGTTCATATTCCCCCTTCAGAATGTCCTGCATCTGTTTCCTGACATCCTTGACCCTAGCACCAGGGAGGCAACATACCATCCTGGAGTCACGTTTGCGGCCACAGAAACACCTATCTCTACCCCTTACGATAGAATACCTTATCACTATAGCCCTGCCATTTTTTTTTCCTCCCCTCCTGTGCAGCTGGGGCAACCATGGTGCCACAGACTTGGCTCTCGCTGCATTCCCCCGAGAAGCTATCTTCCCCCAACAGTATCCAAAGAGGAAAATCTATTAGAGAGGGAGATGGACCCAGGGGACTCCTGCACTACCTGCCTTGTTCTTCTACTCTGTCTGGCGGTCACCCATTCCCTTTCTGCCTGAGCAGTCTTGACCTGCGGTGTGACCACCTCCCTGTACGTGCTATCCAAGATGATCGCAGCCTCGCAGATGCTCCCAACCGTTGCTCCAGATCCGAAACATGGATTTTGAGTAGCTGCAGCTGGAGACACTTCCTGCATACGTGTTTGCCCTGGACACTGGAAGTGTCCCTGACTTTCCACATTGCACAGGAGGAGCATTCCACGCTGCCGAGCTGCCCTGCCATGACTTACCCTTAATTTACTCCCTTAAACTACTCTCAAATTAGAGATTATTTACACGAGGGACCTTGATTCCCTAAAAAAAAAACTACTTACTATATAAAAAAAAACGGTAGACCTTACCTTTCTCTTTACTTTAGTTACTAACCGAAGTATTTACCAACACTCCCGAACAGCAGTTACTCACCAACCAATCACCTTATCACTTATCACTCATTCCACCTGTGCCACCTCAGTGAGAGAGCTATTTAATTAATTCCATCTGCCTGCCTTTTCCCCACAAGCTTTTTAATGTCTCTTTTTCAAATATTGATCTACTGCCCCCTTTTAAAAACTATTCTGGATTCTGTTTGTGACAGGCACTCCATGTCCTCACAATCCTCTGCATTGATCGTTGACAGTGACATTGGTAGGCTATGTTGCCACAGCAGGGGATTGTAACCAAGCATGATTCTGTTCTCAGTCAACATGCACACGGGCACCGTTCCATCCTGGATTCATGGATAATGATCGAAAGTGGGAAGCCAAGTGTATTCTGTCTTCCTTAAAGCAAAGATTCTGAGGTGAATTGAAATGCTTGCATCATTGCCCGCCCTGCAATCACTGAAACAGCAATCAAACCTGAGAAGTTCCAGATCCGTGCAGCTCAAGTTACTCATTTCACAAATCCAATTGAGTTATCAAGGAGCCTTGAAATGTCATAATGAATTTAATAATAACTTGTCAAATTTTATTCACACGATTAAATCATATTGTTAAGCCTACAGCTGCTGTTTAACTACAGAGGTTTTGAAGTCTGCTCTAATGGTCACATGTTATTGAAAGCAGTTTAATAATTCATATTTTTTTATTTGCAGCCAGTTTTATATAGCAACAATTTTAATGCTTAAAAATTCATCATGTATTTGTGCTCTGCCATTTAGTGTCATTCTACCAGTCTGTTTGTCGATGTTTGTATTTGAAGCTTGGGCTGGAAGCTTAACAAAGTCAGAAAGTAATTCTTAGATATGCGGCTGAGGGAGCAGAGTGCTCCATTCCAGCACCTGCAAGACAGTGCACCAAATTCAGTGCGTACTCGTGTCAAACGGAAGACAAAGTGGCACAGCGTGATAGCACAATGCATTTGTAACTCTGCCATTTGTATTCAGCTCTCAACGATGGCAAAAAAGACTTGTAAGCGACGTTATCTCATGCGTTCTAAATCCAGTTCTAAATGACTGTCAGCCCACAGCACAAAAATGACCATTTTTGGTGCCAATTATCATTCATTTGCCTCCTGCAGGAAATGGAAATGTCACAGTAGCGCAGCAAGGAGTGTGCCTTTGAGGATGCTTTCAGCCTCACTATGCAGATAGGTAAATGAAAACTTCACTTGGCATATATACTGTGCCTTGTCAAATGTGGATATACTAATTGAGTGCAAAAACTGAATAAATCAATGATATCACGCAGTAATATCACTCAGTTAATTGAGTGCACAAATTCAGTGAAAAAATGAAATGCAGTCTTCTGCTTGCTCCATCTATTTTTGCCGGTTCAATTTTTTCTAATGGCCATTTCCCTTTTCACCCTGTCCCACTGTGCTGTGGCTCTGATTCCAGCTGTTCTGATTCCAGTCCTGCAATGAGCGAATTTACATGAAAAATGCAGTAGTTGGCAGAGATTGATGGAGTATCCGAGAGAGCTCCAGAATCAGTGAAGGAAGAGGAGAGAGAAGCGCAGAAATAACAGGAAGCGAGTAATACAGACAAAAAACATTCAGAGAAAAATAATTCCTGTGTTTGAGATAGATTAACCAGGAAACAGGAAAGCAAAAGGCAGAGCAAGATAAAAGATGAAGCCAGACATGCGTGGGAGAAGAGAACCACACAGCAAGTCTTCCAGGTACCCCCAAACCCCTTGATTTGACCAAGCTTCGTAAGCACATTCAGGAAGACGACAGAGGCTGTAGTTAAGTTTGCTCCAGCCTCAAATGTTTTCTCTCCATAAGGCATACAGTGCTTCACTAGCAAATCAATGAAACCAGTCTCACCTCTAACTCATAGACATGCAACCCATCTTGAGTGCATTCAACCTCATGCCTATTCTGAAAGAATGATCAAGTTTTCAAGAACAACTGTAATATTTTATGAATAAAAGTCCACTGCTAGCTTTGTTAAAATATGTGAAGCTGTGCAAAGCACAGGAAGAGAAGACATTTTGACTTTTCATGAAACCTGCTGGTTCCAAATGGCATTTTCCCTCTGCAGTTGTTTTGTTACCTTTCACTTTAGTACATCAGCTTCTCTTTTTCTTTTCCTTTTCCTTTATCTCTTCCTTTCTCTTACCCTCTGTGTCAGGCACAGCATTCCACTAGTCACGGTTAAAAAAGATCAACTTTCGTTTGTCAGTGAAATGATTTTATCAAAACCAGGCCTGGTCTATAGAAAATTGCTGTACGGTAAATTCAAATAAATTTTTAAAGCAAGCATCAACAGGACATTTTCTCAGTTGGTGCTTGTTGGTTGTATTTATCATTTTTGATGGTCAAAATTTAATGAGCAGCAATTAAAAATGAAAGAACTGAGATAAAATCAGAAACTGTTGGACATGTGCAGGTCTGTCAACAGGAAAGATTAGTTACCATTTGGGGTAGAGACCCAAATTTAACCCTAATTCAGTAGCAATTGGGAATAAATTAGCATAGGATAACTGGTGAACAAAATGGGAAAATTTCACCCTGATAGAGTGAATTGAAAGGGAGCTCCTTTAACATTGAATTGGAGGCGCATAAAATCACACAGCACATGAGGTTGTCATTTGGCCCATTGTGTCTGTGGCAGCTCTTTGAAAGAGCTATGCAATTAGTTCCACTCCCTTAGTTCCACACACGGTTGAAACGAAGCAGTAAAATCTTTACTCTGTATCCGACTGTCCTACACTACCTTGATCTAGGTGAATGGCAGCAGAGGCTCGAGGGGCCGAATAGCCTACTTCTGCTCCTATTTTTATATGTTCCTATGTTGAGCATGCTTGATGCTGACTTGTGGTACCCAAGATGGAAAACATACTATTCTCGAACACTAATATCTCTCCCTTGAATGAAAGGAAAACATAAATGGTTAATGGTTTTTCACAAAGGATTGATGTTCTCGGTCTGTAGGAGAGCCAGCTCATTTGCATATCAAAGAAACGCAATACCAAACATTTTAGCAGAAAAATGAATTTAATTTAATGTTTTTAAATAAGTCTGTAATTTTTTAAAAACCACACTGTAATTTCGGCGAACTGTAATCATTTTATTCATTGAAAGGCTTTACTTTATTATTTCATCAAAATTGATATACCTTTCAGTATTTTTTAATAACTGAGTATTAAGGCACATATGCATTTTAATAAAATGCTTTCTTTTATTTATAATATTATATCATCCTTTCAGGGCTTATGAAGAATTAGAGAATTGTGAGTCTCTGGCTTTCTACCAAAGCATTGTATATTTGATGAACATGTTGTGCTTCAATGGGTGTCACCTCTTTCTTAAAGCAAATTTTGAAGAAAAATTTGTGCTGTCAAGGCAATGGCTTACCGTGTGTGATCTACTGGATTTGTTAGCATTTTAGCAGCCCTGCCATTGCTACTATTTAACAGCTTGTCAATGTGGATCATGTTGTAATAAATTAAAAGCAAAATACTGCAGATGCTAGAAATCTGAAATGAAAACAAGAAATTCTGGAAATACTCAGCAGGTCTGCCAGCATCTGTGGAGAGAGAAGCAGAGTTAACATTTCAGGTCAGTGACCCTTCATCAGAACTGGCAAATATTAGAAATGCAATGGGCTTTAAGCAAGTAAAGTGGGTGTGGGGCAAGAAGTAACCAAAGAGAATGTGTTGATAAGACAAGGTCACAGAGAATACTAACCAGAAGGTCATGGAGAAAAGGTAATTGGTATTTTAATGGTGTGTTGAAAGACGAAGTGTTCGTGCAGAGAGGGTGCTAATTGACAGAAAAATGAACAGCCTGGCCCCAAGCACAAGCATGAAAAATACAGTGGGTAGGCACAGTAGAAACAAACTAAAATAAAATAAACAAATAAAAAATAAAGAAAAAATAACTAAAAATAAAAAGGGGGGCCAGTCATGCTCTGAAATTATTGAACTCAACGTTCAGTCTGGTAGGAGATAGTGTGCCTAATCGGTAACTGAGATGCTGTTCCTCGAGCTTGCGTTGATGTTCACTGGAAAACTGCAGCAATCCCAGGAAGGAGATGTGGGCATGAGAGCAGGGTGGGGGGTGTGTTGAAATGGCCAGCAGCTGGAAGCTCGGGGTCATGCTTTCGGACTGAGCGGAGTTGTTCCGCAAAGGGGTCACCCAATCTGCGTTTGGTCTTCCCAATGTAGAGGAGACCACGTTGTGAGTAATGAATACAGTATACTAAATTGAAAGAAGTACAAGTAAATCACTGCTTCACATGAAAGGAGTGTTTGGGGCCTTGGATAGTGAGGAGAGAGGAGGTAAATGAGCAGGTATTACACCTCCTGCGATTGCAGGGGAAGGTGCCGTGGGAAAGGGACGAGGTAATGGGGGTAATGGAGGAGTGGACCAAGGTGTTGCAGAGGGAATGATCCCTTTGACATCAACGGCAGTCACTCTCACCTCACCTCTTGGATTCAGCTCTTTTGTCCATGTTTGAAACAAGGCTGTGATGAGGTCAGGAGCTGAGTGGCCCTGGCGGAACCCAAACTGAGTGTCACTGAGCAGGTTATTGCTAAGCAAGTGCTGCTTGATGGCACTGTTGATGACCCCTTCCATCACTTTACTGTTGATTGAGAGTAGACTGCTGGGGCGGTAATTGGCCGGGTTGGACGTCCTGCTTTTTGTGTACAGGACATACCTGGGCAATTTTCCACATTGCCGGGTAGATGCCAGTGTTGTAGCTGAACTGGAACAGCTTGGCTAGGGGCACGGCAAGTTCTGGAGCACAGGTCTTCAGTACTATTGCCGGAATATTGTCAGGGCCCGTAGCCTTTGCAGTATCCAGTGCCTTCAGTCATTTCTTGATATCACATGGAGTGAATCGAATTGGCTGAATACTGGCATCTGGGGACTTCAGCAGCAGGCCGAGATGGATCATCAACTCGGCACTTCTGGCTGAAGATTGTTGCAAATGCTTCTGCCTTAACTGTGTGTTCTTGGAGGAGTGTTTGTGATCTATTGGATTTTGAAGGCAGTGTTGCTGCATACTGACAGAGGTCTGAGGAGTTTTCTACCCTGTCAACAGAAAGCCTGTTAGAGTTATTAGACCTATAGTTGCAGTCCCTCCAGGCTTGCAACTTGACAGGATCTGGAACAAAAGCAGAAGAGAGGGGAAGCTGTGCATGGGTCGGGTAGGAGAAGGGCTCTTAACAGAAGGCCTTGCCCTTCAAGGATGTTGAGGCAGCACTTCTCCTACTTCCACCTCAGCCAGGAGCAATGTGTGAGTCATCTGCAATTCAGCAAAGAGGTGGTCGCTGAACTGTGCCACCTCCTTCAACAGGACCTATAGTAGAGTAAGGACAATTTGCTGTGCATCGCTGCATCAGGGAGGTGATGGAGGCTCTGTACATCAGGAGAAAGGGACATCATTGTCTTCTCCCACAGCAGTGAGAAGCAGAAGGAGTGCATACATGGCTTTGCCAAGTTAAGAGGGTTCCCAATGCTGCATGAAGCCATAAACTGCATGCAGGTGGTCTGTGCACACCCCCACCCCACCCATGTAAATAGGGAGAGGTACAACAACCACAAAGCTGACACCAGCCACCAGACTCAGACACTGCATCACGGTTGGGTCGCAAGTGCTGTCACCACTTGGTGGCCAAGTGTTGGCCACCACTTCCATGCTGGAAAAAAATCGACTCCAAGCTCTGTGCAAAGCCCGAAACCAAGTTGGAACTGGACTCCTCCATGCTCCTTGATGGTGACAACAGGCTGACTGCAACTATAGGTCTCATAACTCTGCTTTCTGTTGACAGGGTAGAAAACTCCTCAGACCTGACGGCAACACTGCCATCAAAATCCAATAGATCACAAGTATCTTGGTGTGCATGATCATGAGTGTTTTCTTGTAGGCTGCCCCATTGAAGTCTTCATCTGAATCCCCTGAAGCATAACTCGTCTGTGACCTCGTCCTCTGGTAAACTGGCTTGAGCTACCCTTGGCCTGGCTGCAACCCTTTTGTGCCCGTGACTCACCACATGCAAATCCTGACTCTATATTACCCTCTGAGCAGTGGCTGGCCAGGCAGCAATTCTTGTGTATCTGAAAGCATAAATGCAGAAGATGTTATGAATATTGGACTTTGTAACATTATTATGTTTTAAAAACTGTTTAAGATGGAGTCCAAAAAGTCAGGTGACCTCACATTCATTCTACTAAAGGACAGGGCAACAGAGAACACAGATCAAAGACTTTTATTTTGGGACAAAAGAATGCAGGGATAAAACTTGAAGAACAATGGGTTTCACCCTCCCTGACTTTCTGGTCATAAACAAGGAGTCAGTGATTCTGAAGATGCAAATGTACCAAGCAGCTGTTAACACTGGGAACAATGAAAGGCCCAGGTGCTTCTGTGAAAGCAGGCTTCTCGACTTTGCATATTAGAAAGGGACAATTAGCTGTTGATTTTTGAGTCCAGTTAAGTTTAACATACAGACAGGCTGTAAGAAGGGAACCCAGCAGTGGCAGCCTCAGAGCAGGCTGGAAGAAAGGAAGACAACCAGTGGTGGCAGTCTTGAGAGAGAAAGAGGGAACATCTGTTCTCGGAAGCCTGATACAGCGAATGGCAGCAAAGACTTGAACATGTTTTGAAAATTGAAATTTGTGGAGAAGGAAAAGATCACTAGGGATCGCCTTATTCACAGACGTCCAGGTTAGAAGTGCTCAGAGAAGTGAGCAAAGAGGACATTAATTTTGAAAAAGTCTGGGAGATCCAACTCATTGCAACTTGGAGAAGTTTGGGACTTTTAATCACAAATCTGTTGCCATCAAAAAAGGACTGTGTAATGTATAAGTGTGATGTGCGGTTGTCAAGTATTTTTAATAAGTATAGAAAACACCTTTCTTTGTAATGTGGGATATCAGCTACAAACAGAGTACTATTTAGTTAATGGGGATTTCTTTTAGTTTAGTTGTTACAAAAGTCATAAAATGTGAAATTTTGTGTAATTCTTTAATGGGGGTTCATATCTTGTATTTTTAACGTTAATGGTCTCCGAGATCGTTAAAAAAAAGAGGGTATTGTTGAGGGAAGGGGGTTGATGTGGAAAGCAAGAGTTCCGTGATCATACCATCTGTAGCCTTAACCAGGCCAGATAGCCGGATGAGGCTGAGGTGGGAATTGAGAAGAGACGTAAGGCAGGAACATTTCATCATCCTGAATGTTCTTGGTGCTGGATGCAACAGGCTCTTTCACAGCCGTCCCCATGATATGGAGCACTATCTCCTCCAGAGTGCTCAGGTGATGCAGGAGTGCCTCTGTTCCCTTCTGGTTCTCCTCTGCTCCCTCCCGTTATAGGCCACTTTGTTCAGAAAGAGAGAGGGAAGAACGTCAGGGATCGTGTTGCAATGTATTTGGGTGATGTGCCTGTCGTGGATGGATAGCTGGGTGTGAGGCTGGCAGCATTGGAAGCTGTAAGAGGGTGAAGTGGAGTAGCTGAATGTTAGGTCTGAATCCTGATTTCCATAGATTGCTGACAGGTGAGTGAATGGTTGGTGGTGTGATGTGTAACAAATGTCATGTGAAGATGCATTCACTGACCTTAATCATTCGTGTGAGGTCACTGAACTTCTTTCACCACTGCAGCCATATCCTCGTGGCCATTCTCTGGAAAGTGACCTCATGGGCTCCCTGGTCACCTGCTCCCATTTCCTTCTCAGGGTTTGCCTCGAGGGTCTCCCAGCCCCTTATAGCTTCATTTCTTCTTCTCATCTACTTTGCTAATGCCTCCTGCACCGCAGGAGCCTTTTCTCTTGACTGCTGCTCCATTTGGTGTGCTTCTTCCTGCAGCCACGTCCTCCATAGACAGTCAGCAGCAGCTTCTGAACAATGAGCGCAGCACCCCTTTAAGAGGGGCAGGCTGCCTTTAAGATGTGCAAGCTTGCTAAACACGTGCTAGCAATGCACGCTGCTGGGCCTCCAGTAGAGTGTGCTACAATAATTGAAATGAGGAGATAGCATGACGTTTGCATGCTGCCTACCTAAAAGGGACCAAGCATGGGCTAACTACAAAACATAACCCCCATGCCTGAAAACAGGAGTACTTGAATTTTTCTCTGTGTGTTTTACTTATCATCTTTTTGACCTTTCTCTTTGCCAGTTCTGGAACCAGTTCATTTTGATCAACAATGGCGCCTGCCAAGATCCTTTAAAGAAAATTATTTTGATCTGTCATTAAATTGCACATGAATTAACAGCAGCTTTCCTTCCTTCAAGCACCTTTAATAAAATAAAACATCCCAAGATTCTCACCATGTAAAGATCAAACACCCGTGTGCTTTTTTGCTATTTATTTCTCCCACTTATAATTAAGTGGTACCTGTAATTGTATATTAATTATGTGTTTAATTATATTCAGGTGGTGGGCACTAGCCGGGGTTTCACTTGTGCTTGAAACTGTGATTGTTGGATTTGGAGGTGCATGTTTGTAATGTGTGTCTCTGCAAATAAAAGCTTATAAAGTGTGTTAAGATTAGATTCCAATTCGATCCTTTATCACCTTTTTTTCCCCAAATAGAACATACTCCAACACTTGTGAAAAGTTCATTGGAAGTCTGATATTCAGGAGAAAGGTCATCAATTTTTCAGAAATTCTTGTCATCTTCGAGAATAATATTAATTGTTCATATTATTAAGTAGCTCTGTTGGGCAAATAAACTTCAATGGTTTCTGCTTGCTTTTTACAGTGCCATTTCAGATACAATTTCAATTAGCTCCCTGTTTAGAATGGTTACTAAAAAGTTTGGTTTTGTGTTTAACAGTTAGATGAGACAGAATATTTTGCCTCACTAAATCTAATATTCAGTTTAATCAGTGAGGAATCTGCTATCTCGTCTGCCAATGATTAGTGTTGTGAATCAGTTTCAATGAGCAAGTAAGTACTATAGGTGGTGATTTAGCTATGATAGATTAAACATTCTACTATGGATTATCCTGGAATTAGATCATTACACTTCATGTGCTTGCTGTTTTTTTAACACAATAGATAAGAAAATCCAATAGAATTTCAGGTAACTATGACATATATGTAATATTGTGAACCATTATACTTGTACATGTAAGAAGGAATCCTAGAAACACATGGTTTGCATCTTTGCATAAAGCAGGACTGAAGTTGCAATCATAAGTTAGCAGCCAACGGAAAAAGGAAATGTTTCTTGTACTTATTTGTAGACAAGTTCAATTGTCAGCCATTCATGGTTCTCTGATCTGGGTCACAGATCTGTGAAGCAACTCTAGTCTTTTTGCACTCGGGTTACCTTTGCCTGCTGATATTTATCTATTTTGACCAATGAGATATTTACTTCGAATTCCATTCCAGGTCAACGCAAAGATGCTACTGTACATGTCGATTTAACAAAGAAAAAAACTCCTTTTAAAAGTTCACTTTCATTTGAAAGCTTTAAATGCTACTTGAGCAAAATGTAGTTACACGCTTTCACATCCTGCAGTCAGTACCTGTGATAAATGGGGTACCTGTTTCTACAACTAGAGCAGAACAACTGTGTAAACAGTTCCATGAAACAAGAATTATATTCAAACTGGGCACCATTCTGAAGATGACAGTGAGTAATATCCCAGTGAAGTTGCATTTTCACTGAATTACAATGTAAAACTATCCAGCATAACAAATAACTGTCAAAGCACCAGACTAAAGATACTTCATGAATAGCATTTAGCAACTGAATAATCAAAGCTGTTCCACTTAGAAGAGTGCTTTCCCTTTAAATGACCTTCAACAATGGTACCGAGGAGGCGTTTTGCAGCTGGTTGATCATTACTCTGTATGTCAGTGAAGTGGCGTCTTTTCCTACATTTACTTTTGGTAAATTTATAACCTTAAATTTTATTCCCTCTTCATATCAAATGACTTGTCTTTCCTACATTTCCATTGGGATAGCTAGCTCTTCAGAGACTTAATGTAATGTATCCCATCGCTCCAATATGTCAGGTAAATGGTTTGGAAGGTTGGTATTTACTAAATCTCCATCCTGGAATTTCTCCCTGATGGCTGACAGAAAAATTCAACCACATCCTATTTCTCAATCTGTCCTTGGGCTTAAGAGAGGGAAAAGGCAACCAGGATTCTCACTCCTGGTTGCTATCCAGAGACACAGGAAAATACATATTTGTGAATATCTAGTGAGGACAAGTTTGCCTTTTTAGCCCCACCTTACCTCTGCCCATAAAGTAAAAGCAAAATACTGCGGATGCTGGAAATCTGAAATAAAAACAAGAAATGCTGGAAATACTTAGCAGGTCTGGCAGCATCTGTGGAAAGAGAAGCAGAGTTAACGTTTTGGGTCAGTGACCCTTCTTTGGAACATGTTCTGAAGGGACACTGGCCCGAAACGTTAACTCTGCTTTTTCCACAGATGCTGCCAGACCTGCTGAGTATTTCCAGCGTTTCTTGTTTTTATACCTCTGCCCATACTATCTGAAGAATACAACTCGATCAAGAGATTGGTACTTGGCTTGGGCCTTTGGAACACCAGTAAAGGTTGGCAGTGACAATAAAAGAAGTGGAAAGTGTTGACATTATGTTAAGTGAAATAGGCAAGTGAGCTCATGGCTTAATAAGGCTATCAGCTTTGGCTCAGTGGTTGCAGTCTTGCCTCTGAGTTAGAGGATCATGATTTCAAGCCCAACTGGAGAAACTTGAGTATGTAATTTAGACCAACACCTCAGTGCAGTATTGATGGAGGGTTGCACAGTCATAAGTGCTGCCTTTCTGGTGAGGTGTTAAACTGAAGCTCGACCTATATAAAAAAAAATCCCATGACAGTGAAAGGAGAACAGGGAAGTTCACTTGATATCCTGGTCAATGTTTATTCCTCAATTAACATAAAGCAAATCAGACTATCTCATTACAAAATAAAAACAAGAAATGCTGGAAATACTCAGCAGGTCTGGCAACATCTGTGGAGAGAGAAGCAGAGTTAAGGTTTCAGGTCAGTGACCCTTCTTCAGAACTGACAAATATTGGAAATGTAGAAGGTTTTAAGCAAGTAAAGCAGGGGGTGGGGCAAGAGATAACAAAAGAAATGTTGACAGGACAAGGTCACAGAGAATAATTGACCAGAAGGTCATGGAACAAAGGCAGACAGTATGTTAATGGTATGCTGAAAGACAAAGCGTTAGTACAGAGAGGGTGTGAATTGACTGCAAAGCACAAAGCACTAAGCACAAACATTACAAGTTTTAAAAAAAGACTATTTCATTGCTGTTTGTGAAACATTGGCCAGAATTTAAAGCCCCCTCCCCACCCCGGAGGGGACGGGGGTATAAAATCGTGTGGGAGATGGGGGTCTGCCTACCCATCCCCACTCCTATTTTACCAGAGGTGGGGGAGGTGCCAAATGGCCAGGCTAATTGAGGTCCTTATGTGACCAATTAATTGACACTTAAGAGCCTCCTCCTGCCACCGTTGGTATTTTACCAGCAGCGGCTGAGAACTTCAGCTGAGGAAGCTGCCCAGTAATTCCCAGAGGGCTCCTTGTGAGCAGGGGGAGTGCCCTCCTGATTGGGCACACTGCCCCATGGGGGGGTTCCCCCCACAGCAGCATGGGCAGCCCCAGCTAAAACTACCCATGCCCCCACCGTCCTGCTCTCTGAGGCCCCTACCCCTAGGCTGAGGCCTAGTCTGTTGTTCCTAGTGAGCCCCCGACCCCATTTACCTTTTCCGAGGCTGGCGCACATTGTCCCTCCTCTCACTGGGTGTAGTCCCAGAAGTGCCCACCACTCCTGGTGGTGCTCCTGGGAATGAAGAGCTGCCAGCCATCTGATTGGCTACCAGCTCTTGGAGGCGGGTCATCCAGCCTCAGAGGGCCGGATGTCCCGACTGAGGCCAGTTAAGAGTCTGCGCCATGCAAAATGCCGAGTGGCTTCCAGGCCCGGCAGAGGAAGTCTTGCCCCCAACTTTTAGCTGGTAGATGGGGTCATGCCTCAACATTAAATTCCAGCCATTGTGCACAAATTGGATGCCTGTATTACCATAGTGACAACACTTCAAATGTATTTCATTGGCTGTAAAATGTTTTGGGAATCTTAAACTTGTGAAAGCTGCTATATAAATGTACACTATTTTCTCTTTCTTAATAGTTGGATTTGTAAAAGGCCGATCATGCTTGAGTAATCTAATTACATTTTTTGATGAAGTAACAGAGAAGGTTGATGAAGGGAATCCGGTGGATATTGTCTACATGTATTTTAAGAAGGCATTTGATAAAGTGCCACATAAAAAAACTGGTTAACAAAATTGAGGCTCATGGAATAGGAGGGTCAATGTCCAATTTGATTGAAAAAAATGTCTTAAGGACAGAAAGCAGCAAGTCATGGTAAATGGTTGTTTTTAGAATGGAGGATGGTAGACAGTGGTGGTCCCCAAGAGTCAGTGCTACAACCACTATTTGTTTGCTATATATAAATGACTTGGATCTTAGAATACAAAGTAGAATTTCAAAATTTGCTGATGGTACCAAACTTGGAGGAATGGCAAAAGGTGAGGATGATATGAATCGTTTGCAACAGGACATAAGCGGGCAAAATGGGCAGACAAGTGGCAGATGGAATTCAATACAGACAAGTGTGATGTAATGCATTTTGGCAGAAGGCATTGGGTGAGGCAATAGAGACTTAATGATGTCATTCTAAAGAGTGTGCCGGAACAGAGGAACCTGGGGGTGCATGTGCATCAATCGTTGAAGGTGGCAGGACATATTGAGAGAATGGTTAGCAAAGCAGTTGGGATCTTGGGCTTCATAAATAGAAGCATAGAGTACAAAAGCAGGTAAGTTATGCTGAACCTTTATAAAGCTCTGGTTAGGCCCCAACAAGAGTATTGTATCCAGTTCTGTTCACCACACTTTAGGAAGAATATGAGGGTCCTTGAGAGGGTGCAGAAGGGATTTACCAGAATGGTTCCAGGGATGAGGAATTTTAGTTACATGGTTATGTTGGAAAAGCTGGGGTTGTTTTCCCTGGAACAAAGGAGATTGAGGGGAAATTTGATAGACGTGTACAAGATTATGATAGGTTTAGATAAGTTAAATGAGGAAAAACTGTTCTTGTTAACTGATGGCACAAGGACTAGGGTACACACGTTGAAGGCCTTGGGCAACAGATGCAGGAGGAATGTGAGGAAGACTTGTTTTATGCAGTGAGTGGTAATGATCTGGAACTTGCTGCCCACAAGGGTGTTGGAAACAGAGACAATGAATGATTTCGAAAGGAAATTGGATGGACACTTGAAGGAAATAAATTTGCAGGGCTACAGGGATCAAGTGGGGCAACAGGACTAAATTGATTGCTGTGCTGAGAACTGGCATGGATTCGATGGGCCGAATGGCCGCCTCTGTGTTGTAAATTACTCAATGTCTCTATGAGTTGCTTTGAGATATTTAAGGGTCTAAATGGCGGAGAGAAATAAAGGAATCTAGCAGTACAGATTGACAAATAATTATAAGTAAGAGTGCAGGTTAACAAAGCACTGTTTAATTCTAGAAAATAGAATTTAAAATTAGAGAAATTATGCTAAACCTGTGTAGAACTTTGGTTAGACCACATTTAGAGTACTGTGCACAGTCCTGGTCTCATATTACAAAAATGGATATAAAAACTTTGGAAGTTGATACCAGATCTGACAGGATATTATCAGGGAAGACTAAATAGGCTGGACTCTTTTCTCTGGGAAAATGATTGTGAAATGACCTGGTAGAGGTATTTTAAAATTATGAAGGGGTTTGATAGGATCAACATAGAGTTTAAAACTAGGGGTATTAAATATTAGATAAGCACAATTAAATTCATCAAGGAATTCAGAAGAAATGTCTTTACTCAGAAAGGTAAGAATGTGGAACTCATTACCAAATGGAGTGGTTGAGGTGAATAGCATAGATGCATTTAATGAGAAGCTAGACAAGTACATAAGGAAAAGAGGAATAGAAGGAAATGTTTTGCCTTGCACTGTCGTCCATTTTGTCATTTAATCTCTCCTGCTTCCTACCCTATCAGACTTTCCCTTGTGTGTTTTTCTCCCCTGCTTTCTTTTGCTGCCTCTGTACTTGCTTAAAATCTGTTACATCTCTTTTTCCAGTTCTGATGAAAGGCCATTGTTAACTCTATTTCTCATGCCCCAGATGCTGCCTGCACTGAATATTTCCAAATTTTTATTTCAGCTTTTCAGCATCCACAGTATTTTGCTTTTGAAGAAAGATATATTGATAGGATTAGACGGAATAGGGTTGGAGGAGGCTTGTTTGGAGAATAAAATGGCATTGAACAGTAGGTCTGCATGGCTTGTTTCTGTGCTGTAAAATTTTATGTGATCAGTATAACTTTTCTTCCGGGACTCCTAGTGGGTACCCATTAGGTGCAGCATGTCAAAGGTGCACTGCACCTGTGATGGAATATGTTTGGATGGGACATTGACACCAGAACCTGGAAGAGCCAGCACCTCAACTAAAGTTGCTTTACACAGTCTGAAGACACTTGCAAGGTTGGCTTCTGAGGGGCAGGAAAGGAAACTGATACAGCCCAACTGTCCTTGAAATTGGGTCTAAAAATTACTCATTCATTTAAATTTTATCCATTTCACTTGCAAATAAAATTGTACCAGTTATGTGCACGAAACAAATTCACAAGGAACTTGATAACTGGAATCAACAGACAATAATCTTTAGTTTTATTTTTGAGGTTAATTTTAATAAATGATTAATTGCATACCATGACTCAAATACAGGCTGCAGTGAATATATCTTTAACTCAACAAGCCAGTCCGGTAGGTAAAAATAAATTTGTACTTATCACATTGGGACAGGCAAGCACTGAATTTAAAGTAGCTTGAATATATCATACCACAAATTAACTAAAATCAATGCCAATATTGCTTTGGGCTTGTTCCCACCTAGTTGGCTTTTCTGAACAAATAGTACATGATGACTAAGTCCTAGCTACAGGAATTTAATTGCACTGCCCAAAAAATGCTTTAAGCTCTAGCCCTGCAGAAGAAATGGGCACTTATATCCAGTTACAAGCACCAACCATTTATAGTTATTAGTTGCAAGTCTATGCATTGGTCAGATGAAGTATTTACGCAATCATGCAAATCATTGGAGATCTTTAAGATAGCTTTGCAATTCCTTTGTTCGTGTTGACAGACTGTAACTGAAGGTCGAATTCATTAGTCACAAACAGAAATGTGTGCGTTTTGTGAAAGTGGTGATGGAACAATGAGAGGTATATAATCTGCAGATATGTTGTTTTTTAAGATGGAGGTTGATTGATGTGTACTTTGCCATGAAATTCCGGCATACAATTATTACATCACATTTTATAATCAAGAGATTTTTAAATGATTTCTGAAGTATAGGGCTGGATTTAGTAACAAGGCTACAGGTGCCTGCGGTGGTGCCGGAAACAGGTGCCGTTTCCTCTCAGGTGTTCAGCGACCAGCTGCACATGAGCTCTGTGGTGGCTGGCCAATTAACTCATGGGAGGCGCGGGGTCTGTCGAATTGAAGACCCAAGGTAGGAGTCAGGCAGCGAAGTCAGCATCAGCTAAAGCAAGTGATGGTACCATATTTAATGGGCTGCCAGCCCCGCATTCATAGCTGCCTGCACAGAGGAGTTCTTTGCTAGTGCTGCCTCCAAACAACCTTCTGCAGCCCCTAGACTGCTGCCTCCAAACTACATTGTGCTGCTTGACTGGCACCTCCAACCAAGAAGCTGACCGGAAGCTGTTGGCGAGAAGGCCTCGGGTGGCCCCACGGTTCAGTGATGCCACTCTGCAGGTTCTCCTTTAGGCTGCAAGGGCAAGGGAGGAGGTCCTCTTTCCAAGGAACAGGAATAGGAGAGTGGCCCACCCAACCAAGCAAGCCTGGGCAGAGGTTGTAGAGGTGGTCAGCAGCCGTGGGGTCACCCACAGAATCTGAATAAGGTGCCACAAGCATGTCAATGACCTCCTTTGGTCCGCCAAGATGAGTACTGTTGTCCCTTTGTGACTTGGATGGGGCAATGCAAGAGGGTGCACTTGGTGAAGAGCGAGTGATGACCCAGTTGGTGGCAAGAGGATCAGGAAGCAACATATCCTGTCAGAGGCATGGTTGTATCTCAGTGAGAGGAGCCTGTCTGGCATTGCTGACCCCCCAAAAGGTCCCTCGAGGGTGGCCCTATGCAGGAGGTATTTGTGTGCTCCCATCATGGCCACTGGGCTGCCACCAGCATAGGTATTGTGCTTGTCTCCGTGGGGAAACCAATAGTCTTCCTTCTTGTAACTGCAGGAGAAGACAACACACAACAGCAAAGAAAGGGCCAAGATCAGCGGAGGGTCCATATCCTGACCCCCATGGAGGAGGAAGCCTAGGAAATGGCAGGGCACCAGGGCAACCACACGATTTCTCATAGCAAAACATTGGACACATGGATCTCCACATCAGGCATAGTTTGGTTGAGGAAATGGAAAGCCCTTAAGCCTTCCATGTTTCTGTTTTCTCATGCAGGTTAGGGTCATGCTGAAGGATCCATTGTTTGAGAGACCGCGGTCCAGCTGGTCACTGCTGAGGAGGAAGGATCCTCAGGTTGCAGCATCACATCATTCTCCCACACCCTCCACCAGCACAAATACTGTTATGTCAGTGGGTATGCGATTGTGAGTGGATTCAGGGTCACAACCTGGTAAGTACATCACAGACATGCCCGAGCAGGTGACGGAAGCTGTGACAGGTAGGCCACCTACAGTCAGAGGACTGCAGCAGACCAGGCCAATGCTGAGCTGTGGGCTGATGACGTACCTCTGGAGTCTTTAGCAACACGGCAATTGCTTCCAGAGGCTATGCGCACCCATGCGAGGCTGATGGAGGAGTCCATCCAGGCCATGAGTGCTGCCATGTCTCTGGCATGTTTGGCATGACTTCCTCCATGGAATGATTGGCGACCCTCATGGACAGCCAGATCCAGCAGACAGTGGACGCCGGAGATGCATGCAGACCTGCATGCCATTGCCTGGCCATGAGAGGGGACAAGGTGTCTGGGGTCTCCACCAGGTCTCGTCTTTGTCAGGCAGCAGGACAGGTGTGCCTTGCAATGAAAGAGCAGCATCTGCTTCTGGGGGCTCCTGTCAGGGCACTCCTGCTGTGGTTAGCAGGGCCTCTACCTGTGACTCTAGCACCTCAGGTAGCCATGACAACAGTGGAGGGTCCTGCACCTGTGCAGGAGCTGCTCAACATGTCGAGGCCCTCAAGACCTCAGGCAGCCAAAGCATGGCTGCCGAGGTCATCCTAAGCCATGGGGAGGACGATCAACAGTCTGTCTCCAACTCAGCTGCAAGTGCAGGGGGAGAACCACGTAGGAGCACTCAGAAGAGTGTTAAGAGCACCTAGGGTTCACAGGTGTTTAGATTCTGTAGATGTAAAACCTTGTTTCTGTTGTGCCGTTCAATAAATTTTTCATTCACTGTTGCTGCTTCTCATTCCAGTTCTTGTTGCCCTGTGAGATATCTACAGCCTTGTTCCCTCAATGGGCTGGAGACGATGGAGAGAGCTGCATCCACTCAACTCCTGAGCCTTGCCACTGTGCACCTGGGCACTGGACGATGGAGTGCAAAATAAAGGAGGCAACAGCAGACCTGATTAAAGGTCAGGCTTTATTGGAATGTTTGTGAAAGGGCATAAGGGTCACAGTAAACGGCTATATATTAGGGCATCCCAAGCCTCCCTTGTGCATATCTCATTGTGCCCGCCTGTTCTCCAAGGGGTCTCTCCTCCTGCACTGCATGGTCAGCTGGCTCTTCCACATCCTTATCATTGGAGGTGGTATCGCGATCAACTATGTCCTCGTTATTCAATGCATTCCCACTCTATTGTGCCAGATTATGCAGAGCACAGCAGACTGTATTGAGTTATTTTTATGTTGTCTGATGCAACATAAATGAGATGCGTGGAGTCCAGTTGATTGAAGATCTCAAACAGGTTTATTACAGCTAAACTATTATACAGTACAGAGCTAACTATTTATGGAACCTTCCTCTAAGGTGTTACAGTTAGTGACTTAGACTTGTATCCACATGACTGCATCCTGGTACTTGGTATACTAATGAGCTAAGATCTTAATGGTACATTACACTTAAAGGCATTCACAAAACATAGACCACGGTGATATGCAAGACACTCGCTGGGGCATACAAATCTGTCTAAGCACCTGAATTGCATCTTCAGAAACTCAATGGCCTGTTCGATGGTTGCTCGGGGTGACCTGTGGCATGTGTTGTACCTCTCCTCTGCATCCATGTGCGAGTTCCTCACATCTGTGAGCATCCATGTTTTTATTGGATAGCACTTGTCTCCAAGTATTCATCCCTGAAGGTGTGCAGGGTGCAGAAGAGTTGCTGAAGTATGTAAGTGTTGTGGCTGCTTCTTAGGACCCGTGCACACACCTGAACGATCCACTTTCAGTGGTCTTGGACCAGTTGGACATTGATGGAATGGATGCCTTTCCTGTTGACGAAGGTTGCTGGCTGGTCTATGGGAGCCTTGATGGCCACATTCATGCAGTCAATTACACCTTGCACCTGGGGGAGTCCATCCATGGCCCCGAACCCAATGGACCTCTCTGCCTGACTGACCAGATCAGTGTGGTAGCGCACATTGTTGCCAGCTCTCTTGAACATGGCATTGGTTACCTCCTTCATGCACTGATAGGCTGCAGACTGGGAAATCGCACACATGTCCCCAGTGGAAAGAACCGGAGGCATAGAGGTTGAGAGCCATGGTGATCTTCAGTGCCACTGGCATTGGGTAACTACTAACCCCCAGGGGTCTCAGCCATCCTGTAACATGGCGCCGAGATCAGTGATGGCCTGCCTGGAGAGTCTCAGTCTCCGCTAACAGTGTAGTTCGGACATTTGGAGATAGTTTAGCCTCGGACGGCATACTCGTTCCTGGGGATACCCTCTTCTGTGGTGTGTGTGCTCTTCTGCAGCTTGCCCACCCCGAGGCTGGCCCCCTTGCTGGTCCTAAGGATCCTGGTGTGCCTGCACTGTTGTCAGGATCTCCCTCCCTCTGAGCTGCCCCTCCTCCTCAACTGGGGCCCTGAAGCCTGGGTTGATGAGACTCAGGACAGGTGGCCTCTCTCTTAATCCCAGACCTTGTGTCCAGATTCCCTCTCCCTGCCAAACCTTTCCCGACTCATTTATTTGGAGCAAGTGCCACTGGCCATCTGTGACCCTGGCAGCATGCCCCCTCAGTGCAGGCACCTTCTTCCCCTTTCTGCCATCACCTGGCAATGCCCTCTATGCACCATACTTCCTGCCACCAAACGCTGGCTCTCCCGATGGCTGCCTGAGAGAACCAGCTGTTAAACCCTGCTTTCTTGCTGCCTTGTTTAACCAGGCAAGGCTCTGAAGCCCCATGGTCCCTGTGTGCCATTAGTAAAATGCAGAATGTACTGTAAAATTACTGTTAATTAGCTTTTCAAATACCTTAATTGTTGTCCCGCCTGTGGATGTGAAAAGACCATGGCTGCCACCATTGGTAAAATTTGGAAGCGATGTAAAGATGTCGGACTTCCAGCCAAATACGGTCTACTTCCATTTTACACACCCCCCGCCCCTCTGCCTCCAAACTCACTCTAAATGGTCCAATAAAATTCCAGCCATCGTCTACATTGAGAAACTTCTAATAAAAGATGACATATTTGAAACTATTAAAATAGTCTGTGCTAATATGGTGGTGGATTTGGTGAAGTCCATTATTACCACCTTTAACTTGATCCATAGTGCAAAGAGCCATTTCCATAAATCTCAAATTTATAATAGGTTTGATCTATAAAGACCTCAGACATTTTACAGGAAAATACCATCCTGACTTCTTCACTCGCCCCCCCCCCACCACCCCCCACCCCCTCCCAAACCCCCATCTCCTCCAAACATATACCCAGGATCTGCAATGGGTGGAATATGTTGTTTTTCGATCCTTGATACTTTTGGGTTGTATTGTAAACCGCTGAAAAATCTCTGCTATCACTGTAACATCATAAGTAGGTGCATTTCAATATGTGCCAAGTATTGATTAAATGCTAATATAAAAGCAAATTACAGCGGATACTGGAAATTTGAAATAAAAACAGAAAATGTTGGAAATACTCAGCTGGTCTAGCAGCATCTGTGGAGACAGAATAATTACATTGAGATTTCAGGGAAGTTTAATGCAGTTCCAGTTTCTTAATGGCATAAAAAATACAAGGCAAATACACACTGAACTCATTATTATTGGTATCCACTTTGCCCTGTTCACAATGCCTCAGAGTAAACCTTCCCCAATTGGACAACGGTTCCAACGTAAGAATGGTGGCCCTTGCCATTCCTACAGACCTTTGTCACTAATACGTGAGTAATTCACTGTAGCGTTGAGTCCAAAAAGGGTTGAACGACTGAAATTTTCAATCCTCCTCTTCATTCACTCATATGGATGATACCGGAAATCAACAAGCTTTAAATCAATTTTGAATAGCTTATTCTTCATTATAGTTTTAGCTAAATTTTGATTATGATAATAGAAAATGGTCTTATTTTCACCATTAATAATTTACGAACCGATGTACTCTTTTTCATCAATGGGTCAATTGGCTCCTGTGGATTTCCTCGACTGTTCCTCACAGATTAATAGTCCTAGACTGAAAGAACAAGCAGAAGTTACATGATGGTATCATCTCAGTACCTGTGAAGCAACAAGTTCTTAGAGTTAGTAGTTTTGTACTTAACCAGTTGGATAAGTATAGGCCAGATTGACAAGGAGAATGGATTGTGTTCTTATGGCTCATCATTTTCTTTTCAGAGCTAGGTACAAATATGAACTTGGACTTCTGGCAAGTTACTGTTTTTGCATTTGCAGAGCCACTGAGTGGACAGTCAGTAGTGGGGCTTTTTGTTGATAATTTGACAGTGTTGAGCTCCATTCACAATTCTCACAAAACAGCCCATGCTAGTCAACAGCAGGATCTGCACAACTTCCAGACTTGATCTGACAAGTGGCATCTTACTGCCATGCAATGATCATTTGCAAAAAGAATAAGGCCAATTATCTCTCCCTGACCTTCATCTGTGCCACCATCAAGGATTCCTCCATTTCAACATATGCTTCTGACCTGAAACTTAACTGGGCCAGCCATAACAGAACAATGGCTACAAGGGCAGAGCAGAAGCTGGATACTCAGTGATTGGTTCTCTCCTAACCTCTCAGAATCTCTTCTTCATCTCGGGTGTGATGGATAATTCACCATTTACTTGGTTGGATGCAGCCACAACACTTAAGAAGCTTGATACAATTCAGGACAGAACAGTCCATTTGATCGAACCCACTGCCGCTGGGTTCAAATCCATCTCTTCAACCACCAGTACATTGTGATTGCAGTATGTCCCATCCCAGGGTGCACTGCAACAATGACTCATCCTGTGACTTTTATCACTGAGAAGGACAAGAACAGTATCATGAAAACAACATCACCTCAAACTTGCTTTCTAAGTCACGCAGCTTTCTGACTTGAGCACCTCTAACTGTTTTATAACTGTTCCTTCATTGTTGCTGGGTCAAAATCCTAGTGGCATTATCACCAAAACTGCAGCAGTTCAAAGAGATGGCCCCTCTCCCCCTGATCCATCACATTTTCAGGGCAACTAAAGATGGGCAATAAATGTGACCTTGCCAGTGTCACCCACATTCAGAAACTACATTTTTTTTATAAGTTCTTGAGATTGATGAGGAAAAAATATATATGCATGGTTGGTTTTCCATCTGGTAGACTCAAGAACACGTCATATCAAGATATCGATATCCGACTTAAAGGAGCTCTTAATTGTGAATGAACAATTCTGTTTTATTTTGATTGCTTTTCTAGAGAAATGTTACAGTTCTATTTAGACAGAATGCAACAAGAAAGTAACAAGAATTCCTGAATCGTTTGGATAGAAAAGTGTCAAAAGTAATTTAAAAAAAATGAATGATGGCTTACCTTTTTGTTGGTAGCATCAGACATTGACGACTGAGGCACTGTTTATCTGTCCTCATTTAAATTGATGTCTTTTCACCCTTGTAATTAGATGGATGCAAGATGGAATATATGCTTTATTCTGCCCTGCTTTTGCCCCTCTTTCGATTGCATTGTAGATTATTTTTCAACTATGCTCGTCTCCATTTCAGCAATATCACGATAATGCAATGTGAAGGATCAAATGAAATAAAGAGGTCAAGGCTCTCTGTTCAAGTTGCCTTCATAAAAAGGCTGTTTTCTTTTAGATATGTTAAAGAAACTAACAAGTTAGGATCGTTAAATGGTATTAAAATGTGAATATGTATTCAAATGAAAACCTATCTGTATTACTGTGGGGGAATTCAGTGAATTTGAACTTAATAACCAATGGTGCATTCATTGGGAGGTTAAGCAGACCAGATTTTTCAGTGCGGTGCAAGCATAACCCATTAGCATTATTTCATGTGATTGGTTGACTGTGACACTGTTTATGTCACTGGGCCCCGGTTTACACGGGTGAAGAATGGCATAGCAATGGGAGTAATCAGTTGTGGAAGAAATGCTGATCTTCCCAGCTGTTGTTTAGAGTCCACGGTAAGATGTGACTGAAGTTGAAAGAGGTATGAATATTTTAGAAGTATTTGCTCTTGTGTTTTGTTCCAGAAATGGTTTTAGTTATCTCGTTGTCATGCGTGCATACTTCTAAAAATGTGGCTTCAGGCTGTGAAATGTTTTCCATCATCACTGAAGCTTTGCATCATTATTTACAGAAGAGCAAAATGAAACTCAACCTGGGAATACCATTTCAAGGGCAAGGAATTTTTACAGTTGACAGCTCGTTAAGGGCTTTTACATACAAAGACATCAGCAATTATCGGCATCCTAAAAATGACAAAGGCTGCAAGAGCATGAAAATCATACTTTCCAAAGAAAGATGCGCAAGGTGAAAGCAAGCTGCTCATGAAATGCAAAGTGGGAGAAACTGAGGATTCCAGCCACTTGAGCTGGGATCTTTTTCCAGACTTTGCTGAGAATTGATTGCTGGCATAGCCTAGGAATTCGACCTAACTAAAACCCTCTCAATCAACAATTAAAACCTAGGTGTTTTGGAAAATGATTGTCACAGTGCTAGAGGAGGAAGCTATTCTTTTGCCCATTGAGTGCTTCTGAAGCAAATGCAGGGTTAGTCACAAGATAGACGAGAAGCAATCATGGACTTGTCTGGTGCAACAATCCAATTTGAACAAAGCTCAGAAGACTGCTTCCTGTTCTACTATAATGTGTACAAAGCAATGAATATCCTTGCAGCATACTACAAATGCCAGGTGTAATGCTTTCTCCCTGTTAAGTAATCCATTAACACTCAGAGTACTTAAGGTCTGGTTAGTTGCAGCTTTTTATGGGTAAAATGAAGAGATGTGGAGAATATATACTTGTAATAGCTTTTTAAAGATTTCCTATCCTCTCTTTAAGGCACTTAATCTTGCTAGAATCCAGTGCTACAGGCTTTAGCCACCCTGGGGGAACACCACACTGGGTATTTATCTTTGGAAGAAATAATACGTAATCATGATCCTTTTACCACCAACTAAATGGATTAGGAATCTTGGCTGATTTTATTTTATTTTTCTCTCTCTTTTGTCAGCAGTTACTGAGGTCATGTGTACCATCTCAAATGTTACTGTGCCTGAGATTTAATGTTGCTTTGAAAACAATAAACAGAAAATTGAAACCTTTGAGTTTTTTTTATTCATAATGTTCTTGTTAAGCACCTTGGGATGATTTACTACATTAAAGGTGCTACATAAATGCAAGTTGTTGTTTGCTAAACAAAATGTTCCCTTTCAACTGTTTCCTGAAGAGAATATCCATGAACTAGAATGTACATGACTGTGTTGTGAAATGTCTTTAATAACTTTAGGTGTTATGGTGAATCATGGAGATTTCACCACAGAAGGGACCATTCAGTTCAGCATAGCTTTGCTCATGCCAGCTCCATATTGGAGCAGAGTATTCAAATCCCCTTTACCTGTCCTTTCTCTGTATCCTTAAATGTTTTGCAACTTTAAATCTTTACCTAATTTACACTTGAATGTTGTGTTGACTTGTCTTCAATAGTGGGAAAGCATTCTATAATCTAACGGTTCTTTACAAAGAAAATATTCTTATAACCCTATGACAAACTTCAGCTCTAGAATTAGATACCCTCTTGAGCTTATCGTCGCTGATCTCCTCAAAAGTAGATCCTGCGCCCTCACGATCAGGAATTTACCTTCCCAATATCTAGTAACACAACAGTGTGATCCCATGTTATATGAAATAGAAAAAGAACATTTTGGAAATTCTCAACATCTGTGTCCTCTGCCAATTCTGCCACCTCCAATGTGATGCCACCACAAAACACATCTGCCCCTCTCCTTTCAGCATTGCAAAGGGACCGTTCCCTCTGCGATACCCTGGTTCACTCCTCAGTCACCCCCAACATCTCCCCTCTTTTCTATGACACCTTTCCATGCAAGAACAAGAGCTGCAGCACCTGCTCTTTTACCTTCTCCCTTCCCACTGCCCAAACACTCCTTCCAAGTGTAACGGTGATTTACTTGTTCTTCTTTCAATTTCGTAAACTATATTTGCTGCTCACAATGTGGTCTCCTCCACACTGGGGAGACTGAATGCAGACTGGATGACTGCTTTGCGGAACACCTCTGTTCAGTCTGTAAGCATGACCTCAAGCTCCCAGTCACCTGCCATTTCAATTCTCTACCTTGCTGTCATAGTAAGCCTTTCAGTCCTATTCTCAGGCTTATAGCTCGTTTTGACTCCTGAATTACAAGGGGGAATATATAATGAGTCACCCAAAAGCTCTTAAGGTAAATATGATTGTTTATAAAAGGAAAAAGAGGGAAAAAAACACTTAGATTTAAATAGCAATACAATGCCCCTTTTTAGTCTATCCAGTAATACAATGCCCTTCTTATTCTACCTTCACGATAAAGATGCTCAAGCAATACAGTGCCCAAAAATGTTTGAAGATAATGGTTATACAATCACCCCGAGGTGGCCAGCTCCTGTTGAGTTTGCTCAGTACACATTATGTTGCAAAAAGTCTACAATACAGAAACAGACCATTTGTTCCAACTGGTCTATGCCAGCACAGTTGTGCTTTAAATTCCTTTAAAGATGTATTTAATCCTTGTGCAGAAATTGTAAGTAACGATTTGGTTGGATGTTCCGATGACTGGTGGGGTTCTCTCCTTGTGGAGTGCAGCCCTCCTTCCATGATTGGTTATATTGCCTCCTTGTGGACTGCAGCTCTCCTTCCACAGTCGCAGAAAAATAGCACGCAGGTACAACAGGTAATAAGGAAGGCAAGTGGAATTTTGGCATTTATTGCTAAAGGAATTGAATATAAAAGTAGGGAAGTGTTAAGTGGAGTTGAGGCTGAGATGAGATCAGCCATGATCGTATTGAATGGCGGAGCAGGCTCGAGGGGCTGAATTGCCTACTCCTGCTCCTAGTTCTTATGCTCTTATATGATTGATTATATTGCCTCCTTGTAGACTACAGTCACAAAGTTACCTTTACAGCTTCTTTTATATCTTTTCCTTTCAACGACGGACAGTATGTTACATCACCAAGACCTCACGGGCTTATCGATAATAGCCTTGGATCATGATATCCTGTAATATATCTCATTTTTGTTTGAATCTTTAGGATCATGCAGTCTTTAACTTTAACATCCTTTTCAGTAAACTACATCAGTTGTTTGGCTGGAGGGATCAAATCTCAACCATCTCCTCCGGTTTCCTCCCACAGCCAAAAGACTTGCAGGTTGATAGGTAAATGGGCCATTATAAATTGCCCCTAGTATAGGTAGGTGGTAGGGGAATATAGGGACAGGTGAGGATGTGGTAGGAATATGGGATTAGTGTAGGATTAGTATAAATAGGTGGTTAATGGTCGGCACAGACTCGGTGGGCCGAAGGGCCTGTTTCAGTGCTGTATCTCTAAATCTAAAAAAATCTAAATCTCGCTAGCAAATTTCTGATGAGGATTGTTTATGGATGAGCCCTATTGAGTTCTGTGTAACTTCGTCAATGCCTTGTTTACACAGATATCTCCTTTTAACTACGTAATAGGCTGGATTTTAAGGAGCCCTCGATGTCGGGTCCTGTCGTGCGGGGGGCCTCGAGATGGCCCCAGATGAGGCCTGCCATGGACCTCTAGGCTGGCAGGGCCTGCCCCGACCTTACAGGTGGCAGCAAGGCACTGTGGCGGCCTCCCCGCTGCTGGGCGACGGGTCCTGAATTAACATGAAAATGAATAAAATTAATAAATTAACATGCACTTACCTGGGATCTTGCAGGCCCGCTTCAATCTTCGGCCTGGCAGCCGGCACTCCCGTGTCTTTGGATCCTCATCTGGGGAAATGAGGCACAACACAAGTAGGGAGGGGAGGAGGTAAGTTTATCAGTGCAGTGGGGGGAAGGGGGAGAAACGGGGTCAAATTAATGTCATGGATGTAAGGGATGGTGGGAAGGGTTGTGGTTTATACTTTGTGCAGTTTGGGGGGGTAAAGGTCAGATGGTAAAGGTTAAGTGTTTTTGCGGGAGAAAGGGCAAATAATTAATTTAATTGTTATTGGGGGTGGGAGGGGGCAAAATAAATGTATTCATTTAATTTTATTCCATACAGCTTTAAATATTTAAATAAGCCAATAGGGCTGACAGCCCTTTAAAAATGGCGTCAGTGCTTGTGCACAGGCAGCTGACACCATCGCTGGGAACGGACAGCCCGCTCCCTCCACATGTTCGTGGAGGTGGCCCCACCGGCTATTTAAATGAGCCATCACGCATGAGATCGCGGCGGCTCTTTGGCGTGTGTCCCACCATTTTTGTAGCTCGCTGCTGTAAAATCCAGCCCAATATCTCTTCTTGTTTCTTGATAGCAGTGTCTGATTTTGCTGCTTTTCAACAGCCCAACAGGTTTGAATGTTAAATGAAATTTTGTTCCCACCATCAACACTGTTCTGGTTGAATGTCCGCTTGAAAATCGTGTCAAAAAAAGACTTCTCTTCCTTACACCCATTCTAACCTTTCTATCCTTGACTTGCTGCAATGTTCCAATGAAGCTCATTGCAAGCTCGAGGAACAGCACCTCATCTTTCAACTGGGCACTTTACAACCTTCTGGACTCAACATTGAGTTCAACAATTTTAGATCATAACCTCTTCCCCCATGTTGTTTCATGTGTCTTTGCTGATTTGTTTTTTTTAATCCCTCATTTTTCTCTTTTACATTGTGTTTGGATGGCAGCTATCCTGCCATTCACACCTCCTCGAGCCATATCTTTTTGTTTCTTTACTTGTCCTATTAACTCTCCCTTTTGGCCTTGCACTGTGAAACCTTTTTTTCATGTAATCTCTCCTGCCCTCCGACCTATCACTGACTTTGCCTTTTGTTCTTCCCACCTTTCACTTGCTCAAAACCTAATAGATTTCTAACTTTTTCCAATTCTGATGAAAGGTCACAGACCTGAAATATTAACTTTTTCTCTCTCTATAGATGCTGCGTGACCTGCTGAATATTTCCAGCATTTTATGTTTTTTTTTATTTCAGATTTCCAGCATCCAAAGTATTTTGCTTTTCTACCCATGTTATTTGAACTGGTTACTCTAATCACGTACATCCTCCCATGTGCATAACTCCCATCTTCCAGAAAGTAGACTGCACACTGACATGCAACCAACTTTAAATCAGCACGCTGAATTATTTTACATATAATATGTAAAAGTAACAGCATGTTCACAGAATTTTTTTTAACTATTTGCTCTTGATGGAAACAATAATGCCTGCCACACAATCACTATTTGCAAGCTAGGTATGATTTCCTGGTGAATAATTCCCTTAAAATAGTTGAATATAAACTTAAAGGAGTTCTCATCTTCTATGTCTGACTTCAAATTCCTGACGACACTTGACCTTGAGTCAGCTTACCACAGGAATACAAGCTCACAAGCTCTGATCCCCACCCCCTGCTCTCTGTGCCCAGAGATTGGTCAGTTGAGCTGCCAATCAGACCAGAATTAAAAAGAAAATTAGCTAATTATTGTGTGTGAGTCAACTGATGCTTAAATTAAGTTGATGTCTCCATTTTGTCAGGTCATTGATAATAAAGACTGATTACCAATGAAAGGTCACCTTTTTTAATTTGCTTTGGGTCCTATTTGAATTTGGCTTACATTTCGGGAGGCTGGTAATTGGGTCTAATGTTTTTGCTTTTATTGTGTTCATCTCCAACTCCAACTTAGTTGAGTTTCTTTAAATAAGGAAATGAATCAATACAGCAACTCTTGATATTATTTCATACTTATTCCTGTTTGTGGCCATGGGCAATTTAGACCCTTGAAGAACTACAAGAACATTTCTGTGCAGCTACTTGATGTGTTTGTGTGAGCGGGATATATGAGTAATAATATAAACCTACATTTACATTCCATATTCATTCAAAGAGCAGCTTGCATTGCTTCCCCTGTATCTTTCTCCACCTCTGCTTCATAATGCTCAGAGATTGAAATTTTGCAAGCTGGAAGTTGTGCAACTGTTTCACAAAATCAGTTGTCTGCTTATTTTGAAAACTGCGAAGGACATTCTAATTTCATCGAGCTAAAGATCAAGAGGTAGGGTTGGGAATTTTGAACAATAAATTGCATCAAGCTTTTCTACCTCACCACCACCCCCCAACCCACTTAGGTGCAGAGTGTGCCACCTACTGATGAGTATTGCATCTCCCAATTTAGAAAAACGCACAAGGCAATTTTGACACACCGACTGGACGTACCATGAAGCAAAGGGGGAACTAACATGAGTAGCTGGAGATGAAGAAAATGGTTAATCAGTTGATCAAAAAGATTTAAAAATACAATATATTTTAACTCTCAACTTCACAAAATTAATGAAAGATTCTCAGTGACTTAAAAGGTAGTTACAATATTTATGAAAAGGGTTCACTTGCACAGTCCTTAACACGGTGGAAAGGATAAACAGGCAAATGCATACCTTTCCACATGGAGTAGAATGAAGCAGATGGCAAGTGTTAGTCAAACAGTGACATTGTAATTATGAATGTCGACTATAAGATCACTTTATCAAATTGACTTTGAAGATAATGGCTCATATATTTGTCTATCATACAATACAGTAGATTGTGACACTGACATTTAATTTGTTCCTTCCCAGGGGAGCTACATTGATACTTTTCCTTCCAGTAAATAACCTTTTCAAGTTAATTGTAAAATGCAGGTAAGAACGGCCTTGGTTGTGAGCTTTGAACAAAACAATGTGAAAGCTTTTATTATTGGGATTTAGCTCGCATCAGTATGTCGAGGTCAAGTTGGCTTGCATGCAATGTTGTTGACCTTACCAGGATGAATTCCTGGAATCTTTAAAAAGGTGTAAATACATTTTGACACTACATTCAGGGATTCAAATGATCCCCACTTGTCAATTCAATGGGCAGGATTTTAGTCCATCTTTGGAGATGGGAACAGAGGCAGGGTGGCACACAAAATAGATAGATTGTTGAAGGGTGACATGTTCAACCCTGTCCTGGCCCCGTGTCATTTTGTCCGGGGCAGGGAAGCCTGAGGACGGCCCTCCCTCCCGAGGCCATTTGAGAATCTTAAGTACTCAATTAATGGCCACTTAAGGGCAGTCTTCTGCCTCCACTCCAATATTACCGATATTACAAAGTATTATCAATGCAGCAATGCTAAAAACTGAAGTGCTTTCAAAATCTTGTACAAAATCGACACTTTTTCTTTAGTTCAACCTGAACTTCTGAATCACTCCAAACACTGCAAAATTCTGAAGCTGATCAAACAGAATTATTGGGCCGGATTTTATCCCTCCGTGTGGAGATTCCACCAGGTGAGAACTGACAGTCTCCTAGAAGGCTCAGGACTCGTCCCTCATCTAGGGGCAATCCATGGCCACAGTAGGCCCCCCCCCCCAGCAGCAATGGCTGCCCCTGTGGCAAGACACCCCCCCCCCCCCCCACTCACCAAACCTCCTCCCACCCACCCCCTCACCGGGGCCTGCCTGATTGGCCCTGATGACCCCCACCAACTGCAGCCCAGTGTCTCCAACATCTTCGGCACTTCAGGCCTCTTCCAACACTGGCAGTGGCCACTGCTCCCAGTGGCGTTGCTGGTACTGCAGAGGTGTCGACCCTCCAATTGGCTGGCACTTCTGGATGAGGGAGCTTGTCCCTTAAAGGAATAGCGTTCCCAACAGTGGGCAGGTCCACCTTCCAGCCCGCTCCAGGACCCCCGCCACCGGGATAAAATCCAGCCCAATAATTCTGTTTGATCAGCTTCAGAATTTTGCAGTGTTTGGAGTGATTCAGGAGTTCAGGTTGAACTAAAGAAAAAGTGCTGATTTTGTACAAGATTTTGAAAGCACTTCAGTATTTAGCATTGCTGCATTGATAATACTTTTAACGAGGTAATAAAGCTCTCTAAAAGTCCACTTTGATACAGCTTTGCCTCATTATCCACGTGATCTAATATCCTGGACTGATGAATTGTAATTGCTCTGTGTGATGATGCATTTGTTATACTGATATCAAACTAAAGCCTTTCCCTATAATGTTAATTTGATTTGAACCTGATTTTGCTATTGTATTCCAATCTTCTTTGTTTTCATCCTTTGTAAGTCCTCGATTATCTAGCAATGATCACCTGGGCTGTTTAGTTATCTAAGTCTGAATTGAGCACATCAGTGAAACACTCTTTTTCCATTTTCTTTTTTGCAACATGTCCCACTGTGGCTTTATTTAAACAGTTTATTTTTAAGTCGTCATGTTGTAGATTTGTATCCTGAGGGTTCTTCAGAAAACATGTTCAAATTATGCATCAGTCAAGACAGACACATATCTCAATTACAAATCCACCGTATTTATCTAAAAACAATCTCTTTTGCACAGCGTTTCAGTGTGAGCTGAGTGTAATACTTGTGAGGAATGCAATTCAAAATGATCACCTTCAGAAGTTGTGGTTTTTGTGAGGTTTAAACTAAACAGTATCTGCAGGAACACTGTCTGTCTGCCTACCATGCTATCATTTTATAAAAGTGATTTGGCATGGGCTACAATATTAGATTCACAGTGACCTGCTGTCTTCATTCAGCACGTACTGCTTGACTCAAATGGATAAATGCTGCATGCTTCATCAAAATCTATCATCAGCTATATGGCACAGTTAAGACATATATAATCACTTTGCTTTCCAACCTCGGTCTATTGGATTTTTTTTTCCATTTAATTTCTCTAAGGTGATGAACTTGGTTAGATTATAGGTGGCATGTACTGATTTGTTATAATTAGTAAGAAGATGAAATTTAAACAGAAACAGAATGTTTGTGCAATTTAAAATAAGGATTGGAGGACCATTGAAATTAATAATATTTCCCAGATTGCATGTCACCTTGTTCTCTGCAATTGGTGGTTAATTTATCATTGACTTGTAGGAGTGGCAAATCCAAACTGGGCTGCATCAAATTTGTTGCATAAAATGGATTTTAGCTCACTATGTGCTTGAGTGAGCTACAGGGCATGTGTAGGTTGATGCATAGAGCACAAGTGGACACAAAGAATGGGAGGTGGAAGAATTTAGATGGCCAAAGGATCAGGAGCTCATTGCTAAAGAGCCTCAAGACTCAGATCTCATGATTTATACTTTGACACTTTGCAAGTATCTTTTTTTTAAAACACATTCTCGGACACTGGGAGTGGGTGGATGCAAGCAGCTGAAATTGGCAGCTCTACTGACAAATGCTTGGACAGGAAAGGAGTCGGGGTCCAATTGCTAAACTTCCTGTCTTGTGGTGAGAGGCTACTGGAAGAGGCAAATGGCACATGTTTCCAGTCGTTTGGAAAAAAGCTGTTGGAAGTAGCAGGGCAGGGTGATTAAGTGCCTAATAGTGTTGTGCACCTGAGAAAAGGAGCACAATTGAACAGCCTTTCCAAACAAGCCCAGTTGGCGGAATCTCACAATTTCAAGCTCTGAGCATGGCCTGTTTTGTGGGTAGGGCCTGATTCAGCAGATTAAATCTTAAACTAGCATAAAAAATCTTGCAAAATAGTGTGGTTTGGGTGGGACTCGCGTTTAAACTTCCCTGATCTTTTGCGCTGGTTTGATTGAATTCCATCCAGATTATCCTGATATTATTAGTGGAAATGAGCAAAAGCTCTACCTCAATGTCTTTTTTGACTATGACAGAAGATTTTTTTTGATCATTGTGAGTAACTTCTGTTAGATTCAGTCTTTGATACTCAGCCCAAAGGGAGGCTCGCAAAAAGTATATGGGGGAGAAATTTGCTCGCATAGTGCTGCTTCAGATGCCGCTACCCAGTTACTTATCAATTAGGGGACGACCGGAAAGAAAAACGTATGTGAGCTAGCTCAAGTGCGAGCACTGCCTTGTTTGGTTTATTATTTTCTTTGGAGAGGAACTGAAAGGAAGTTGACATCTGTACAGCTATTACTCTGTCTGGTCACTTACTGACTGTACAATAAGGCAGCTATACAATTCGAATCAAGATTTGTTTCACTAAAATGTTAATTAGCTTGTCTTTCACAGGATTGCAGTTTCAGGCATGAGGATCGCAATTATCTAGCTCGTATAACAAGTGTATCTTGTGTTAAACTGCCCTTGGTTATGTTATCATGTATGCATATTGGATAGGCAATGTAAACTCCAGATGGTGAGGGACACTGATTTGCTGCTGGGAGAGACCAGTGACACTAATACAAGAAAATATTTCAGGCAGCTTGTACCATTTAGTGTGCTTTCGCATCCAGTGATCATACAGAGCCAATGCCCAGTTCTTATGGCGTGACAGCAATGGACTTAGATGATGCTGCTATCTCTGAGGACACGATGATGGGTTGCAGCACTGTATCTATTCAAAGACCCAGGCTAATCTACAATGGCAGTCTCAACAGTTGCACATGCATGACATCACACCATCCCCCTCAGATGCTAACACATGTGCCATACTGTCCTTGTAGCAAAAAAAAAGCAACTTTTAGTGGGTCCATCTCAGAACTTAACTGCTAGGAGACCAGGGCTGTTTTAGTGGTTCCTACAAAACTCAAAACTTTTGTCATTCAGGTAGTACCTGGAAGATGTATGAAGTTAGAACTAAGAGTCAAAACTATAGAGGGTAGCAAAAAAAACACTTGAGCTTTTTTTTCACAAGAATTTATAATGTGTCTTTGTACTATCTAGCAATGTTGGATTTATTATAGCAATGTTGGATGTTTGTTTTATGTGGGTGTGATTTACATATCATAATAAAGCAGTTATGGAGGAAAATGGGATGTTTGATATTTGTATAATTAATCTCTAGCACAGTCCTAGCAACTACATTGCTGGATAAGGTTTTAGAAATGATAATCAGGGAAAAAATCAACAGGCACTTGAAGAGCTTTGCATTAATTAAGGAGAGCCAGCAGAGATTTGTAAAAGACAAATCATGCTTGACTAATCTAATTGAACTTTTTGATGAAGTAACAGAGAAGATTGATGAAGGGAATGCAGTGGATGGTGTTTACATGGATTTTAAGAAAGCATTTGATAAAGTACCACATAAAAGACTGGTGAACAAAACTGAGACTCGTGGAATAGGAGGGTCAGTGTCGAATTGGATAAAAAAAATGGCTCAAGGACAGAAGACAGCAAGTCGTGGTAAATAATTGTTTTCAGAATGGAGGATAGTAGACAGTGGTGTTCCCCAAGAGTCAATGCTAGAACCAGTATTTTTTTTGCTATATATAAATGACTTGGATCTTAGAATACAGAGTAGAATTTCAGAATTCGCAGATGATACCAAACTTGGAGGAATGGCAAACGGTGAGGATTATATGTATCGTTTGCAAAAAAACATAAGCTAGTAGAATAGGCAGACTAGTGGCAGATGGAATTTGATAGAGAAGTGTGAGGTGATGCATTTTGGCAGAAGGGATAGGGTGAGACTTAATGGGCAGTTCGAAAGAGTGTACAGGCTGAAAGGATCTGGGGGTGCATGTGCATCAATCTTTGAAGGTGGCAGGACATATTGAGAGAGTAGTTAGCAAAGCATATGGAATCTTGGGCTTCATTCATAGAGGCATAGAGTACAAAAGCAGGGAAGTTATGCTGAACCTTTATCAAGCTCTGATTAGGCCCCAACTGGAGTATTGCATCCAGTCCTGGCCACCATACCTGGCTGCCAGCTTTTTTTTTAAAGCTAACTGTATGATTTTTTTCCTATTCAAAGTGCAATGTAAGTTTCCAATTGATGAATTAAAATTCCTCATTTGGCATATTGTGCTTCCTTAACAACTGTAAACCAACTAAATGTGGCTCACTTTTCCTCACAACATGGATCTTTGAATGGACGATAACTACTTGTAAACTGTGCCAAATTCTCCTCCCTCTGCCTAACTGGCAATAACTTTAGAAGCAATCAGCTGGTAGCTGCCATTTGCAAACACTCTGACTGCTCACTGGCAAGACGGCCTGAGAACTACCAATGTAGAGATATATAATGAGGTCTGCACTCACTGTGCTATCAATCACAGGGGACTCGAGCTAGTTAAGGGCTCTGCCCTTTTCTTCAAAGCCTTAAATGGATGTCAATTAAGTTTCCCAAAGCAGTTCGGGTTCCATGCTTACCTATGAGATGAGAGAGCTTCCTGAAATCAATTGGGTGAACTAACTAGAATGACATCTTAAACAAGGTGTCTCCACATGATTCTGAGGAATAATGTGAACTAACATTGACTGTAACAAAATAATTTCTGCTTTGGGTGTCATTGGGAAATTGCACTCCTAACGTGCTCAAAATTGCACTGACTATGTTCAAGTTTCCAATAATTGGTCAGCATAATAGAATGTAATTGTTTCCTTTTTCTTTCTATTAAGTATTTCTTGATATATTTAAGGGTGGTAACCTAATGCAGCTTTATTCATTCAGCTGAAAATGGGTTTATCACTAAATATAAGATTTATTAATGAGTGTCCTGTCCTTGACCTTTGCGTAGCCTGATTTTAAATCAATGAGAATGACTTGAAAAAAATTATACTGAGCCATTTAATAGTTTACTTGGTGTACAATAGTCAGTTTCTTAGTAAATTAATTATTTTTGATATGAGGTAACTTTTAAAATCTGCCTAATAGTGTTGTGCACCTAAGAAAAGGAGCACAATTTGAACAGCCTTTCCAAACAAGCCCAGTTGGTGGAATCTCACAATTTCAAGCTCTGAGCATGGCCTGTTTTGTGGGTAGGGCCTGATTCAGCAGATTAAATCTTAAACTAGCATAAAAAATCTTGCAAAATAGTGTGGTTTGGGTGGGACTCGCGTTTAAACTTCCCTGATCTTTTACGCTGGTTTGATTGAATTCCATCCAGATTATCCTGATATTATTAGTGGAAATGAGCAAAAGCTCTACCTCAATGTCTTTTTGACTATGACAGAAGATTTTTTTTGATCATTGTGAGTAATTTATGTTAGATTCAGTCTTTGATACTCAGCCCAAAGGGAGGCTTGCAAAACGTATATGGGGGAGAAATTTGCTCACATAGTGCTGCTTCAGATGCCGCTACCCAGACTTGCATCAATTCCCTGGGGCAGGCAGTGCTGCGGGTGACTATCTGTGTTGTTTGGATGGCATTCTTCATTGACATCATTGAAGAATGCAGCGTGCCATGCTTGGAAGGAGCAGTGATGAAATAAATGGTGAATTGGAGGCATTATGAAAATAAAATGTCAACTCTAAAACTGAAGCACAAGATCATGGCCACTTGTACCACAGACAAAATGGGTTAGCGGTCAGGTGACCACTCCTGTATTGACAATACACACCTCTGTCTGCTGAAGATGAAACTTGTGAACCTCATTTGAAATAGCTCTGGGGAAAACGCTTTGACATTGCAAGGAGCACCATTGCTTATTGATGACTCCTATCTACATGAATGAACTAAGAAAGGGTTTTGGAGACAGACTGACTCAGCCCAAACCAAAATGAATAGTTGTGAAGTAGCACCACTATAACAGGATGGTCCCTATTCAACCATCAATAGATAGCCATGATTTGCATATCCTGGGCCATTGTGTTGTCACAGAAAGGGAGAGGGCCCTGTGATACCTGACAAAGACTCAAATGTGATGGATTTTTACTTTAAAAAGTAGCCTCTGAAGTGAGAGAGAGGAAGATCAAGCCAACACCACAGAAAGCCAGTTTCCAGCCAAAGGCTGAGAGAGAGATCCAGTTAAACAGAAGAATCCTGCTGAACAAGAACTGAGCAACCACTACAGAGAAATTACCAAGTGACTTTGAGACTCTCCATCTGTGAAGGTAAACTAAATTCACAACACCAACTTTGGGCTGAGTTTTAACCACTAGAATCATTAAAAATCGACTTTCCAATGCCAGATCCTGGGTATCCTTCGGTCCTCCAGCAAGTTCTGGACTGCAAAAATCCAGTCCTGCACCTTTCTTCTTTGTAAAAGAATGACTTTCCTCCTGAGATGATTCAATAGTTTTCTGTAAACCACAAGCTCCTATAACACCTTTGGACTTTATTTGCATCCTACCCTTTCTTCTCTCTATCTATCTACTGTTGTGTATGCATGTGAAGGTTGTGACCATTTCAGGAATTGTCTAAAAATAGTTATCTTCCTTTTTTAACTTATGAGAAAACCTGCCATTTGTCTGTTTATTTGACCCTAAAAACATACAGGGACTAACACACCATTTCTAACAAAACACGATTGCGGTCAGTTGGGAGGTGAAAAGTGGAAGCCACCCACGCCACTTACCACCTGTCCGTAACAAGCATGAGTGGCTCACTTAGTGGCCCACAACATTGCCTGTTCCCAGGGAATTGGTGTAAGTGTGCATAGTATGTGAACAAATTTTTCCCCCTGTATGTTTAGCTCAATTACGATAAAAGCTTTGTTATCTGCCACTTTAGCTACTGGCAGGCTCTATGATCCGGAATTTCCAAAATCTCCCAAAGCTCTCCTGGCTTTTCCTGAGTGCTCTCATACATTTTACAGGTATATTGGTGCACCAACCCGAAAGGTTTAAGAGAAAATTAAAAATCGACTTTCCAATGCCGGATCCTGGGTACCCTTTGGTCCTCCAGCAATAACTACGAGACGGAATGTCCGATCTCCATGCGGACAATGGCAGGTGATAGGGCTCAATGAGGCATGGTGGACAGTACCAGTGCCCCGTGCCTATCCCTCTGCCAAGCAGGTGACAACAGGAAAGGCAGAAACCGCTTTCCATCTCTTGAATCCGCAAGGCCAAGACCAACCTCCTCCATGCACTGGTTGGTGGTAGCAGGATTCAAAGGCCATCCAACAGTACCAGAACCAACCTGGTCGGACACTGGGAAGACAGTTGGGTGACTCCTCAACCTATTGGATTGAACCACCAAAAAAACATGAGAATTAAGGTTACCATTTATGGGTGGAAATGCTACCTTGCCTCAGTGAATGGGGAACCAGTCATCAAAATGGGATAAAAACAAGAAATGCTGGAAATACACGCAGGTCTGGCAGCATCTGTGGAGAGGGAAGCAAAGTTAATGTTCAGTTCTGATGAAGGGTCACTGACCTGAAATGTTAACTCTGCTTCTCTCCCCACAGATGCTGCCAGACCTGTTGAGTATTCCCAGCATTTCTTGTTTTTATTTCAGATTTCCAGCATCTGCAGTATTTTGCTTTTATCATAATGGGATTCCTAGTCCCTGCAGTCAGACACGTTTTGCTCCGGACTTCTGCTTACAACTCTGGATTAACCACAGTTTTTGATTATCCGGCACCCCTCAGGTCCAGCACATACCCGGATAATAAAGCTTTAACTGTATAAAAGAAGCTAATACAAGAAGTAATAAGTTAAAATACAAAGATTATACTTATAGTAAAATAAGACAGCTGCAATCGGGCAAAATCTATAAGTTTTTGAGGTGATTGATCTTGGATGTGGCCTTGTGGTAACACTTGAGCGTGTCCAGTTTCGTTCCAAGATCGTTCTAATATTCTATACTTTACATCTGCCTTACATACATTAAATAACTCATTATATTATGGGAACTTGAGTTTGCTTTTTGTGCCTGTATGTTAATTGATTTCAATGTTTCCCCTATACTAAGCAGCCTCCTAACCACTCCCGCACATTCCAAAATAGGCTGATGCAGTCAACCAAAGGTTCCCAAGCTATGATCCCATAAACATATAATGACAGTTGACAAAATATTTTTTAATGTAGATGCATGAGGGTAATTACATAACTGATGAGAATAATAGTTTTGAATCTAAAAGCCCTATTTCTACTGAAAAGTCTGCAAAATAGTACTTTTTGTAGAACTGTAACAGAAAATATTTCTTTGATTATAACCAAGGGTGTTCAGGATGGTAAATACCTCCCTTCCACCTTATGCTGATTAGAAAAAAAAATGAACACTTCAGGTCATCACATTGAAGAGAATTTAGTAGACAAACTGCCGGTTGTAAGGTTAGCAGGATTTTGCCTGCTAATATTTGGTGTCTGAGCCAACACATAATGACTGGCCACTTGGGGGAAGATACTAAAGAATACGCACATCCCTTGGATCAGGGAGAGTGAGAGAGGACATTTTATTTTTAAGATAAAAATTCTGTCAGCAATGTTATAATGAAACCTGCCCTTGCACAGGCCCTCTCCCAAAAAAGGTTACTACTAGAGGGAAATAAAGGTTAAAAAGAAAAGAAAGAATTTTATATAGCATCTTTCATGCCCACAGGTCATCCCAATGCATTTTATAGCCACTGAAGTACTTTTGAAGTGTGACCACTGTTGTAACTTAGGAAATGTGGCAGTCAGTTAACACACAAACTCCCACAAACAGGCATGTCATAATGACCATTTAATCTGTTGTGTCATAAACAATACCCATGCTAGATAAACCAAGAAAAAATATTTCTGGCTTTTATCAGAGTGTTCAGAATAAAGGAGTACTGCACAGAATTGCTGAAATGGTGACCAAGAACACAGGGTCTAATTGAAAGCATCCAGCAACTTTTCAGAAGAAAATTATTTCGTTGATGTATAAACATTTATCTTCAAACAGTTCCTCGAGAATGCTCTCAAGCATGCATCTTCAGGGTAGTGAGTGGAATGATAATGTGCCTTATTTCCTTCACCGATATTCATGCCTTTCGTATAATGATGAACATTCTTGAAATGGTGAGCTTCAGTGAGCAGAGGTTGCAGACGTCGCAATGCATATATGTTTCCATCTAAATGCCAGGCAATGTCATCACACTGTTGCTTTTGAGTACACAGACACATTCCTGTCAGTTTAGAGCTCAGGAAACTGACGGTATTACCACTATCAATTTGATTTTTGGAAGATACCCAAGTTTTTACAGTCATTGAGGTTAAATTTTACATCATTAATACGGCTATGTTACGATTTTAGCTCAGGTAATAAATAGCATAAATCAACAAGCAATGCTGGCAATAAAAACTGGTTTCTAAGTGAAGACAACTAAATCCATGAGCTTTAAATGCCGTCCTCAGGGAAAATTGCAACTCACTGTCAAATAAAAGATATCGTATATCTCCTGATTGTGTTTTACTTCCAAATCATTCGGTGCTGGCAGTGTTTATTTATCTCTGATGTTTCCTCTGGGATTTTCACTGATACATATAATACTGGGATCTGTCAGCAAACTGGACAAAATCAGTACACAATGTAGACGAGATGTGTTACTTTTATTAGTGTTGAGTGATTTACTTATCGTATATGGTTGTTCATGATTTCTGAGCAAAATGTGTGCCATGCTATTAAGTATCTTGGAAAATGTTTGACCGGTTGTTCAATTTTAACTTATAATTGATATTTTGTACAAGTTTGTAAAGCTCGACAGTCAATTATTCCTCAGCACTGTGAAGTGGTCTTTTCTGTAACATGGGACATTAACTGTTTATTTCTTCTTTCTTTATTAATACTCTAATTTTTGAATTCTTGTGAAATTCAGGATCAACAGAATCCTCAAAAATGGCAAGTTCCATTTTTGCCTCATTGCCAATCCAAGGAGCATGTTTGCTTTGCAACAATGAATGGTTTACACTCTGTGTCGACTAATTGTAAGTATTTATTTTTTCAAATGCATGTACCAAGTCAGTATTCAACAATGCAAGAACAATCCTCTCCCATCTGTTCCTTCTCTCCCATTGTCCTTCCATCCTTTCCCCTCTTCTCCCCCGTTCTTTATTTTCTCTTTCTTTTCTCCTCTCCCTCTGTTCTCCCAACTTGCTCTCACCCAAGGCCATAGATATTCTTTTCTGTCCAGAGTTGGGCTTTGACATCTCAAAATCCAGACATAAGGAAGGGAATCAAGTCAGAAAATGCAGCAGTCTTCTCCCACTTGAAGGCCAAGAGTGCAAGATGTTTGAAGGAAATGAAAGCAAAGGGAACTGACAGATTGACATATTACTAATGGAGGGTGGATGCATTGGAAGAATATTAAAACAGTAAAAGGAATCATCAACAAAGCAATAAAGTTAATTATGCAATTAATTAAATGTGATTAAACATTCCAAGAAGAAATAAATAGAAAATGGTGTCAGCTAAAGGTACAGGAAGTTATTAAGTTGTGAACAATGACTGGGAAATTGGGCTTTGTAGCACTGCTGGTTCTATGAAAGTGCTGAAGGAAGAAAATGGCACAAGCCATGCTGCCGGCCACTTGCAGCAAATCCCACAAAGAACCCCATGCTGGGCACGATGTTAGTGTAGACATGCCAGTGTGCGCCAGTAGCATGAGGAGAGTTTTGATAGTGACGTCAATCAGCCATTCTGGCCAGGTCCACTGACTGCCTGTGCCAATCGTTCACAGCTGAACATCTGCATGAGGAGCAAGGCCTGAAGTGACTCAGGTTCAACAAGGAGGTAGTTACAGAACTAGGCAACCTCCTTCAACAGACGCTGAAGACTCTCACCAGGACAAGGACTGCTCTAGCTGTGGCCATAAAGGCCACAATGGATTAAATTTTTTCGTGCCCAGACCTTTCCAGGCTGGAGGTGCAACATATTTAACATCCCCCAGTATGCTGTTCATCAATGCATCCTGGAGGTGGCAGAGGCCCTTTATGCCAAGAGAGGTAATTGCATTGTGTTCTCTCTAAGGAGGGAGAAACATGATGAGTGGGTCTGTGGGTTTGCCAGGATAGCAGAATTCCCGATGCTGCAGGGTGCCATTGACAATATGCACATGGCTCTGCCAGTCCCCTATGTCAACAGGGAGAGATACAGGAACTGCAAGGGTTACCATCCAAACAATGTGCAGTAGGTGTGGGATCATGCACATTACATCATGTCGCTGAATGCCTGCTATCCTGGCAGCAGCCACGATTGCTTCATTTTGACACAGTCTGCTGCTTCCACCGTCTTTGGGCCTCCAACAAGAACCAAAGGGTGGCTGCTCAGGGACAAAGGCTATCCCCTGCTCAAGTGGCTAATGACTCCCCTCTGCCACCTTCCTGCAAAAACAGTGGGCATATAATAAGAACCATGGAGCCACAAGGAACTTTGTGGAGTAGATCAGGCCATCAATGTGCTGAAGCAACGTTTCCGATGCCTGGACCTCTTAAGGGAGCCCACGAGTACACACCGGGTGTGTCTCCAAGTTTAGGGTGGTCTGTTGCATCCTCCACAACATTATTATCATGCGGGCACAGTCATTGCTCTCCAGATTCCTGATGACACCTTGCCGGGAGGAGGCATCTGGGAGACCTTCCTGTGGACAAACTATCCGAGAGTGCCTGCGCAGATTCTGTTTTCCATTGGCCAACTTCCCTTTACCGCCATGGTTTCACTATTCCCCACTGCACCATCTGTCTGGGATGCCCCATCACAACTTCCTTTTGGTCAAGATCCTACAATAAAAGCCACAAATAATAAGCTTTTCATAACATCTTTATTCAACAACACATCCAATTATGCCATCAGAATTCCATTAGTGCTTGTCTTGCAGGTATGTTTGCCTGTCCTAGTGCTCCTATGCAGTGTTGCCCCAATGGCTGCAGCATGGCTGGCTTTCACTGCGACCTCCCTGCGTGGCGTTGAAGTGCCGCCCCAGGGGAGTGCTAATGGCTCTGTGGAACTGTCCTCTCACAGGATGACAGTAATCATGCTCCCAAAGTTGCCAAGCCACCAGTGCACTTGCTGTTGCCTCTCAGCCAGCCAGCCAGCCCAGACTGCTACCACCCATGTCAAGGTGGTGTAATCCGAAGCCGGGCCCTCATGGCCTTACAGGACGACTTTGAGAAATAAACAGCAAGTGCACTGGTGGCTTGGCAACTTTGGGAGCATGATTACTGTCATCCTGTGAGAGGACAGTTCCACAGAGCCATTGGCACTCCCCTGGGGCGGCACTTCAACGCCACACAGGGAGGTCGCCCGTAAAACAAGGCAACCTCCCTGCAGGTTTGGGGGGGTGGGCCTCCTCTCGTAGCACCACCCTGCTCTCAACACCCACCTTCCCTTCTCTGGTCTGGGGCTGCAGCACTGGGCCTGGACCAAGACCTCCTGTCTTACCAGCAGTGGCCACTGCTCCCAGTGGTGCTGCCAAGACTACTGAACTGATTGGCCCTCTGATTGGCTGGCAGCTCTTGGAGGCAGGATCCCCATCCTTAAAGGGACGGGGACTCCAACCCTGGGCACTTAAGTGCTTGAGCACCATTGAATTGCGCTGGGGTGGTGAGGGTGGGGCTTCGAAAGGCTGAGGCAGGGTTCCCCTCACATGCTTGGCCTGGCACCCAGAGCATGACAATATTCAGCATATTCAGTACAGTTTCCCTTTTAAAAGGGAAAGACTGCCTTTAAGAGCTGGAAGTTAGCTGGAATATAAGCTAGTCTTGAACACTGTTAGGGCCCCTATTGAACCTGCAGCCAGCAAACAGCGCTGGTTATGCTTGGCTGCATGCAAAAACCATTCCAATGAAGACACAGCACAAAGTTTGTGTGTACATCATGATCCCTGTTCCCGAGAATAAATTTTAGCCAAATAAGTTTAACAATATGCGGAAGCACATATGCAAACCATAGTTACTACGTTTGAATGTTATATGTTGATGGAGTTTTCAGTGTTTCAAATTATTAAAAAACATATGATGATTATTGATGGTTGAATTTAAGTTAATCTTGAGAAGTTCTTGATGATTAACCTCACTGAGCCCTCGAAGGGTCTTGCCTCTTTTTCTGCCCAATCCTTTTCCTTATCCAGCTCAAGAGCTGATCAAACAAGTTGTCCATTCAATGCTTTGCTACTGTCAAGTCATTCATCATTGGAAAGTATACGTTGAAAGTGAACTAAGCTGATGCCTCTGTTCTGTGACAAATTCGAGACCAACACAATTGAGGTAAATTAGTTCAGATATCAATAATTCTAAAACGGCTGATTATCGATGTCAAATGCTTGTTTTTGCAATTGACGTAACCTTCAGTTTGTAGGTCACAAAGTTGCAAGGTAATTATGGATGAGAAAGACCATTCATCCATTTTAATTCATCTATTCAAAAAATCTTTAAAGCTTCCCACTTTGTGGTATCCTATTATTTCTTAAAGGATTCCAGCTTTTTTGCCTTTACTATTCTATCGGAAAGACCATGTGTTGATTTTTTGTGTGAAGAAAAATGTCATTAAATCTGTCCTAAATTTAACTTTTACTGGTTTGAACCTCAAATGGAGTTGAGGTACAGCGATGGAGTTGAGGGACAAATTAGCTATGGTCTAATTGAATCCCACTGCACCTCTCTTTCCTCCTTTAAGACGCTCTCTAAAACCTACTTTCTTGACCAAGCTATTAGTGACGCATCTTAACATTTCCTTCTTTGACCCAGTGTCAATTTGTGTTTAATTGTGCTTCTATGTAGCACCTGGGGATGTTTATGTATATTAGAGGCACTATATAAATGCAAATTGTTATTTATTGTTCCGTTTAAAAAGCCCTGTATGATTTTTCAGCAGTATTTTGAGGTTATTGATGAAAACTTTCAGGTGGCATGTCTGTCTCTCTCTCTCTCTCTCCCAATATTGATTGCTGTTTACTCTTTCTCTTTCACTAACTCTCTCAATCATTGCCTCTCAGAATCAATATTTCGCATTTATTTAGTTAGATTTGGGTAAATTTGAGATTACTCTGCAATTCCTTTATATTGCAGGCTGTGTGCACTCCTTTCTGCAATGTCAACATATTGGACCATGTTAGAAGAATCTGTCACAAGAAATGGAGATAAATGATTGAAATTGATTTTACTATGGATTCAGGTGCTGATAACCTGTTCGGCTAAGTACTTATTTGATTGTGACCTAATTAAGGTAAGCGTAGAGAAAAAGGAGCATCAAAAGCCTAACATTGTATTCCAATATTTGGAGCAGAACGTTTGTGAATATTTAAAAAAAAAGACTGAACACATTGTGCCAAAGAGCAGCCGTGATCTTAAGTGCGGTGACTCATTGAAATAGTCAAGGCAGCCCGCACCTCTCCCCCCGCCCCCCACCCCCCCATCACATGGAGGGGGCGGGCTGTCCGATCCCGGCAATGGCGTCAGCTGCCTGTGCGCAGGTGCAGGCGCCATTTTTAAAGGGCAGCTAGCCATGCCAGCTTATTTAAATATTTAAAGAAATATACACAAAAATTAAATAAATATATTTCTTTTGCCCCTTTCTCACCCCTCCAATGACAATTATGATTATTTTCCTTCCCCCCCCCCAAAAAAAACACTTAGCTTTTACATCAGACCTTTACCCCTCAACCTACACAAAGTTTAAGGTTCAACCCTTCCCGCCATCCCCTGCACCCCTTACGTGTATTTGACCCCATTCCCTCCACCGCACCCACCCCCCACCCACTGACTAACTTGCCTCCTCCCCCCTCCACACCAGCGTTGCACCTCGTTTCCCCGGACAGGGATCTAAAGGTACGGGAGTGCTGGCCACCCCGCCGAAGATCGCGGCAGGCCCTCAAGAATTAAGGTCAGTGCACGTAAATTAATTTTTATTGAGTTGAATATTCAAATTGTGGTCCCGTCGCCCAGCGACCTGGGTGCCAGCAAGGAGCCTTGCCGCACCAGGAGGATCGGGCTGGGCCCTGCCAATGTCGAGGTCGTGGCGGGCCTCTTCCAGAGCCAAATTCAGGACCCCTCTGCCACGGATCCGGACATCGAGGCGGCTTAAAATCCAGCTCATAATGTTTATTTCCTTCTACCCATTTCTATATAACTTTAATAAAAATCATGATGCACTTACATTGCTGTATGAATGACATGGTGAACGTGAAAAAGAAACAAATTCTATTCATATTGCAGATCCACATCCTCCGGGTTTCCCAAAGCACTTCTCAATGGGTTACCTTTGTTGGAGTGTGGTCAGTATTGTTCTGCAAGGAAAACACAGGGGCAAAAAGCAAACAAATGAATTAGCAAGATATCCCTTTGTTGGTTGAAGGTGGCATGTTGGCCCGGAGAATTCCCTGATCATTTTCAAGTAATACTACGGGATTTCTTGCATCCCAGAGAGGACAGTTGGGGTCTGATATTTAACAGTTCATCAGAAAGGCAACATCAACAACAAAGCAGCTCTCCTTCAGTATTGTGCTTAAAAGCTGGAAAAAAAACCTGCCAAAAACCTGGAACTCCCTTCTTAACAGCACTGTGGGTGTACCTACCCCACATGGACTGCAGCGATTTAAGAATTCTCGAGGGTAATTAGGAATGAGGCTGGCCAGTGATGCCCATATCCCATGAACAAATTAAAAAAAAGAGTTAGGGTTACGTGCTGAAGTCTGCAGTGGAGTTTGAAGCCACAGGCAAGGGTATTACAAATGAACCGAACTGACGCTTTAAAAAAAAATTGAAGCGGTAATGCAATTAAAATGCTAAAATGTAATTTTTGTCATAACATTATTTGAAGCACTCAGTGTGTTTCTCCCTTGTGACCCCTGCATGATGCTATTCATGTACTTCACTATCCATTGCAAATATTTACCTATGGCGTGACATTCATTGTGCAATATGAGTAACAAATGAATTTGTCCCATGAACAGTTCAAGGCCTTTGTTAGAACTGCTGGCAAAATAAATGCCATGCAAATGCTTCATTTCTGTGATCACCCAGGATGGTTCCAACACACATGACAAGGGTTGAAATGGTGAAACTAAAACATTTTTGCAATATCACTTTAATGGCTGTTTTTATGATGATGCCAAAGGAATTGTATATTAACAATCAACTAATTTGTGATAATTTCTCAAACAGCAATTGCAGAAAACAATAGCAGAAAGTGTCATTAGGCTTAAGTTTTCTGAAGAACTAACTTCTACAGTTAAGTGCCAGTTTGCCTCAGTTATTTGCACTCCTACCTCAAAGTCAGCTGTGCGATTATGTTAAATGGAAGTCGCTTCTCCCTGTTCCAATCGGTCAGGTAGAAGTTGAAGATCACGTGACATTATTGAATAACGAGTAGTGAGTTGTCCATGTTCTGGTCAACCAATGCAATTAAAAGCAGATTAGCTGGTCAGTGATCTCAGTGTTCACTGGGTGAAAGCTGGCTGCAGCATTCATCCGTATAACAGCAAAAATTTGCCTTTATATAGAACCTTTAACGTAGTAAATCATGCCAAGGCACTCCTCAAGAGCATAATCAAATAAAATTTGACACTGAGCGGCCCAAGGCTTGGTCAAACAGATAGGTTGCAAGGAGCATCCCAAAGGAGGAGAGAGAGGCAGAGGGGCTCAGGGAGGGAACTCCAGAGCTCAGAACCTAGGCAGTTGAAGGTACAGGCTCCAATAGTGGAGCGATTAAAATCGGGGATGTACTTCAAAAAACAACTCATTGGAGGAGCTTTTGTCTATTGTTGGAAATATGCTGCAATATAAATGCAACTTCTTTCTTTTATAATTACGTCCCAGTCAAAATTTTCCAAAAGTCATTATGCAATTGTTTTTTTGTGTGTTTGGGGAATGTGGACATCGCTGGCCAGGCCAGCATTTATTGCCCATCCCTAATTGCCCTTGAGAAGGTGGTGGTGAGCTGCCTTCATGAACCGTTGCAGTCCTTGGGGTGTAGGTACACCCACAGTGCTGTTAAGAAGGGAGTTCCAGGATTTTGACCCAGCGACAGTGAAGGAATGGCGATATCTTTCCAAGTCAAGATGGTGTGTAGTTTGGAGGGGAACTTGCAGTTGGTGATGTTCCCATTCAACTGCTGCCCTTGTCCTTCTAGATGATAGAGGTCGCGGGTTTGGAAGGTGCTGTCTAAGGAGCCTTGGCGAGTTGCTGCAATGCATCTTGTAGATGGTACACACTGCTGCCACTGTGGAGGGAGTGAATATTGAAGGTGGTGGATGGAGTGCCAATCAAGCGGGCTGCTTTGTCCTGGATGGTGTCGAGCTTCTTGAGTGTTGCTGTAGCTGCACCCATCCAGGCAAGTGGAGAGTATTCCATCACACTCCTGACTTGTGCCTTGTAGATGGACAGGCATTGGGGAGTCAGGAGGTGAGTTACCCACTGCAGAATTCCCAGCCTCTGTCCTGCTCTTGTAGCCACAGGTTAATGGTGACCCCCAGGATGTTGATAATGGGGGATTCAGCGATGGTAATGTCATTGAATGTCAAGGGAGATGGTTAGATTCTCTCTTGTTTGAGATGGTCATTGCCTGGCACTTGTGTGGCGTGAATATTACTTGCCACTTATCCAGCCCAAGCCTGGATGTTGTCCAGATCTTGCTGCATATGGAGATGGGCTGCTTCAGTATCTGAGGAGTCGTGAACATTCTGCAATCATCAGCAAACATCCCCACTTTTGACCTTATGATGGAGGGAAAGTCATTGATGAAGCAGCTGAAGATCATTGGGCCTAGGACAATTTTTTTAATGGTTCAATCTTGAACCTTTTCAACATGAGATGACTTGAAGTCAATCCCATAGGTATTCATCAAGAACTGACTTCAATATATTTCAAAACTCAACAAATTAATTGGCTTCCTCTGAAAGTTTTGCACCTTCATGCATTCAGTTATAAAGATTCAGGAGAATTGTACAGTACACTGGGAGGCCTGGTCCACTACAGCTGCAGCCATGAAGAAAAGGAAATATTCAGAGCTGAGAGTCTGCTACAAAAAGGCCTGAGGACTGAGACAAGGCTGCCAATGGCAATTGGTGAGACCCTAAGTTTTCCAAGAGCTGATTTGATTCTGCATTGATGAATAATTTTGGTTTGAGGTTCAGAAATGCATTTGCAGATGAAGAGAGGCTGCATCTTCCATATCTGTTCAAGAATTATTAATTGATGAAAACTTTGACATAATTCCATTATTGCTTTCAATGTTGTTCTTTGTCATCTCTTGCATCATGGTGAGAGAAAACTTAATTTTCCTTGTCAATGAAGTTTGAACACTGCTGGATGGATTTGTCAATTTACACACGGCTGGTAATACTTGTGTGTTGCTGCAGCCATTTCTTTTCCTAACTGGGAGGAATGGCTACATAACCTGCCTAGATGAGAAGTTCATTGACCACAACTATAAAGTATTATGAAATAAATTAATTATAGAGAGATAAGTACAAAGAAACGTTTATATTGCTGTCCAGAATCTAGTGCAGCCATCGCCTAGAAAAAAAACAGTCACCTCAAACGAATTGTTCCTCTTTTTTTCACTGCTGCATGTAATTGGCCCCATTGGGTGTCCAACAGAGTAGGTGCTTGTTTCCAATCTCAGGACCCATGAAATGTTGGATTCTGGATGCAGTCAGAGGTGTGGAGTTCAACTGGTTAAGGTTGCAGTATGTGCCCATTGCCACTGGCACGCTTTCATTATAGAAATGCCTTAAAATTACCAAGCCTGGAGAAAGTATTCAGTCAGAATTTTTTTTTTTCCCTTCAGACTTGTCGTTTAAGATTTTGAACTCAATGAACAATTGATAAGGAACAGGATTAGAATGAGGATAAATCATAAGGGTAGAGATATGAAATTCATGTATAGAAACAGGAGAAGCAGTCAAGAAAAGAACGTCTCATCCCGACATGGTGCAAACATTTGACCAACACCCCTAAATGTTCAATCTCCCAGAGGAGGCAAGAAAACATAGCCAATTCTAAAAAAAACCCTGGGTAATTCCTTTCTGACTCTAAGATAGTCAAGTGAGCCCATTATTTATCGTCATCCCAACTCATTGGCAATTTATCATCTATAACTGGAAATACCCATTTCATGGAGGAACTTGTTGAGTTTCCTTTTAAAGGACTGCAGCAGATCCATGCCCATAGAATGTTTAGGCAGACTGTTCCAGAGGGGAGTCACTGTTTGTAAAGAAATACTTTACAGCATCGAACTGAATTCATTGCCTCTGGATTTTTTTTGCCTGCATTCTACTATCACCATCTTTATCCATCTTAAATAATTCATCCAACTGGAATAAATCGAGTCCCTTTATAATTTGAAAAACATCAATCATATCTCTGTTAGGTCTGTGTTTTTTCTAAAGTAAAAGCTCATTAGACCCTATCCTCATTCTAGGAACTCTGAGCTAGGCATCATTCTGACCGCTTGGCTGCTAAACCTCAGTACCTCAGTATCCTTCTCTAAGTCTTGCACCAAAACCTGGACACAATGCTCCAAGTGCAGATGGACCAAAGCCTCGTATAGTTTTTTTTTGCTTGATAATCAAATATTTTGTAGAATATAATGGCTCCTGAGTATTCAAGATTTCAAATTAGAGGTAGAAATGCCTGGCGGGTTGAATGGAATCTGATTGCTGGTCAGTTGGAAGAAAACAGGCTTCCTTGCAATAAACTCTTGCTCTGAAAATTAGTCTGATAAGCAAAAGCCTAAAATTAAATCCACTTCCACATGTCTGAAGGAAAGGGCTCAAAGAAGGTCATTTGAACGCCTGTTGATTTTAATTTGGTTATGTTATGGACACATTGTAAAAGTGGATATAGAGGATAGATCACCATAGCAACAAGAATAAGTCCAGGTCAGCTGTGGGTCATTTGAATACCTGTGGACACTGAGAGAAAACAAGTGAAGTGCTAATCATTTGTAGATTGTATTTGTAAGAACCTATTGTTGACAAGCCACTGCCCCAGAGATGTTGTTCAATATTAAAAATGTCTTCTAAAGGTCGGCAGAATTCAAAAGTATGAAACAGACACAGCTCCATTGCATCTGCTCCAACTGCCTCCTGGCAACACCACCTCATCTGAAAGCTTCCTGACTGCTCGCTGCCTCGCAGCCTGATGACTGCTCGCTGCCTCGCAGCTTCCTACCTATACAGGCTTTACGATTGCCTGTGAAGTAGATGGCCTGCCTACAAGAGAAAGCCATGCTACATTACTACAGTATCCATCCAAATACTTAGAATCTTCCTTACAAGCTTGAGCGAGCCATAAGTATATAACTTATGGGTGTTGTGTTTCTCGTTCTTAACACAAACCTACCAATCACACAGACAAGATTGGTGAATCTAAAAGGTGGGTTCTCATATTGAAGATGCTAACTTATATACAGCAATCCTAAGAAGATAGGGTAACACATCTTATCTCTGGAGCTGCTTCCAACAACTGCCTAGAAATCACATGGGTTTGTACATCAGATTTTTTCTGGTGATGGAGAACCATTTTAAATTTGCCCCTTAAAGTAATACCATAACAATGGGGTGAAGCCTAAGATAGGCAATTCCAAAATTTGCATTTTGAAAATTCAGAAAGTGTTGCATTGTTGCTAAAGCAATTCTAATTTGTGCAAAAAACCCAAGATGTTATTTGAATTCTAATCTCAATTTTCTAATGCATTAATAATGAATAATTGTTTTCTTTATAAAGCCATGGGGGGTGGGGGGGGGGGCGGTGAGCCTGCCTCCACCAGTCCTGCAAGCCACGACCATTTTATGGTCCTTAGCTCATAGTTTCTGCCCCTCTGAGGCAGGATGTCCAAGATGCAAGAGCTGCTGGCCAATCAGAGGGCCGGCAGCTCTTCAGTCCCAGCAACGCCAGAGGGAGGAGTGGCTACTGCTGCGACTACAGCTGTCCCTGGACCCAGCCACCGATGGAGGTCCAGATTGCAGGTAGGTGGGGTTGGGGATCCAGCAAAGGGGAGGGGGATCAATCACAAGAGCAGGGGTGGTCTTCCTGTGGGGGTGGCGAATGGAACTTGAAGGCTGGGAGCCCGCCGTGGGGCACAGGGTTCCCTATCGGTAGGGCACCCCCCCCCACCCCCAAGGCCACAAAGAGGCTGCCAGGTTCCACTGAGCAGCCTCACGAGGTGGCAAAGCGGTCATCTGCCACTGATAAAATACCAGCGGCGGCAGGAAGAGGCCCTGAAATGACCATCAATTAGCCACTTAAGGGCCTCAATTGACCCAAGGATGGGCAAGTCGCCCGCCAGCTCCAGTGCCACTGTTAAAATACCAGCGGAGGTGGGTAGGTGACTGGCACGGCACCACCTCCCCCATCCCCAGTCCCACCTGATTTTGCACACACCCCTCCCACCACCTTGCCCAATCCTGCTAAAATTCTGAGCTAAACCCTGAATATGTGAAGCAGATGTGATAACCATTACACTGTAAACTAGACACAAAGCCAACATTATATACAAAGTTTTCAGTAGTTCAGCTTTTGCTAACAGATCCTATCTTGCAGTGGTGCCTGTTACTAACTGGAAACTTGTCAGGTCCTGATTGTTAAAGGAATGCTTCTAAATTACACACACAGACTCAAAGGAAACATTGGCACTTTTGAACAGAAAGAACACTTACAAATGTTCTTTCTATATTATTAAAATTACTGTTTTTCATTCCAAGCTTTATGTTCTTAAAATGAAACCAGTATCATTCAGAAAGCCTCTTATTACAATCTGGTACTTTGGTGCCGTCACTCAAAATGCCATCAGTACTCTAGTAAATTATCTTAAAAGGAGTGAGCAGACATCAGGGCTACACAAAATAAAAATGGTTTGTTCTGTTCGTGTGAACATTGCATGATGTGAATATTCATGCTGCCACCTGCCCATCCTTTTCCCTCAAAGCAATAATTCCTGAGGTAAGATGGATAATAGGAACAGGGCATATATGCAGACAGATATTGTGACATGAACAGTCATGGGAAATCCTACAATTCGAACAATTTTCCCCTTTGGATGTTGCCAAAATGGATCATTACGAAGTTCCAGATTTTTTTTAATGTTCGTTCTGTCATTCAGTTCGATCACAGCTGATCTGCACCCTAACTCCATTTACCTGCTTTTGCTCCATATCCCTCGATGCTCTTACCAGACAAAAAAAATCAACCTACCTTCGTCTTGAAAGCTCCCATTGTCCCAGCACCCACAGTTTTTTGAGGTGAGAGTGTTACACATTACTATTATCATTGGGCTGTAAACATTGTTCTGGTCCATTTCAGGGAACAGAGTGGTACTGGTTAATAGAAACAAAACAGTGAAAATACTCTTGAATAGTACAATGCAGCATTTTCATCTTTTAAAAGAAAACAGATTAGTTACATTTGATAAACAAAATGTTCCATTTTCTACAATTCCTTTCATTAACTTTGTTAAGCAGGATTAAAATGTATTAAGTGCAAACATCCCTATGGTCCAGAGGTTAACGTATTCTCTAGAGTTCTCAACTGCATGGATCGGGGGGTTAAAATTCTTTGGATGAGGGGTGAGATTCTTTGGTAGGCTGTTTTTAGCATATGGGTTAACACATAAATACCAAGCTCCCATATGTGCTATTTGAACAAAGCTATTGACCCATCACACACGAATGACAGCCCTCAGGAAGTTTCGAGTTTGATTCTGAGCTTGACTAAATGGATGTTGGCTTGGGCAGCAAGCAGCTGGACCATTCCAGTTGGCCTCAGTATACCTCCTGCATTAAGCCAGGGTTCCAACTGCTGACTGCTGTCCAGCACTACCTGCTGGAAAGACTGGGTCTGTGGACTGAGAGTGAGATCTGGTTGCTTTTCAAGTTTGAGTAATCTGCAGACACTTGCCTTGTAGGTTCACTCGTGAAATTAGATATGTAGGGAAGGTAACAGACAGCTGCTCAAACACATGGAACTTGATTTTGACTTAGAGATACAGCATTGAAACAGGCCCTTCGGCCCACCGAGTCCGCGCCGACCATTAACCACCCATCCATACCAATCCTACACTAATCCCATATTCCTCCCACATCTTCACCTGTCCCTATATTCCCCTACCACCTACCTATACCAGGGGCAATTTATAATGGCCAATTTACCTATCAACCTGCAAGTCTTTTGGCTGTGGGAGGAAACCAGAGCACCCGGAGGAAACCCACGCAGACACAGGGAGAACTTGCAAACGCCACACAGGCAGTACCCAGAATTGAACCCAGGTTGCTGGAGCTGTGAGACTGTGGTGCTAATCACTGCGCCACTGTGGCGCCCTACCACTGAGCCACTGTGCTGCCCTTTTCCACAACAAGAGGTAGCACTTTCAGGAGAGCAGAAGGGGAGAAAATTGTGGGGAAAGCCCTAGTATATATCAGTGGAAATGTCAGGGAATAGAGCTTGGGTTTATAGTTGCACACAATGGCAAGGCATTTTGGAATCTAAAGTGTTACTGTAGCAATTAGTTCTCACAAAAACGAAGACTAAACAAACATAGCTCAAAGGAAGTGTCATTGTATGTTTGTGCATATTGCTGCCTCTGTGATATGTGTAGATTTTCACAGATTCCTTCAGGCACTGTCAAAGAGACTGTATCAAATTTTAAATACTGAGATAATGAAACCAGTAATCACTTCACAGATCCTATCAGGGCTTCCGTGTGATTAAATTCAAATTGCCAATGAATAATTAAAAGGTTATTTTCACAAAGTGCATTACCATAGTCTGTTGGCTTTTGTATTGCTCTTGAAGAGTGGCCCTTTTAGGAGTGCACATTTACTCTTTGCTTGCTGGTGGACTCATATTTACATGTGTGGAATAACACAAAACGTGACAAAAGGTATGGATGAAACCTGGGGCAGGATTTTCAGAGACTGATGGGGGTGGCTCCGGAGGCAGGACAGCCCAGAATTTCACACTGCTGGCAGCGTGCTGGTTTGCCAGCACCATCGCACCCCCTCGAGCCACTTTTGAGAAGGTTGGGTCAGGTGCATAACAGTTACCAGCCTGCAAGTGGCGGGTAGCCAACTGAGATGACTAAGGGGCCTATTAAGGACCTTCTCCCATGCTGACTGAAATTTTCTATCACGTTGCCCCTCCATGATCATGACCTGGCAGCTTTGGCCCATTTTTTAAATCAGCTTTTTCAATCTGATCTTCAGATAGCGCCTCCATTGTGAGGAGCCCTCTTTGCAGGCACCGGCAGCTCCCACCATTGACAGCAGGACTGCAGATGTGTCATTGCTGGAAGACCTCCCTCCTATTGGCCTCAAGCTTTGGGAGCCCACCCACTGTCATTAATTGGACAGTGAGCAGACCCTCTGGCCTCTAATTGACCAGCTCACCAAAGGTCATGTCGGGTGACTATTCCCGACACAGTGTATGGCATTTGATCCCGATATTGGGGTCCTGATCTCAAATGGAAAATCCAGCCCCTGCTTGCTCCTGTTGAATCCATGAAACAGCATTCCAAATTACAGTCCCCACTGTTTATAGCGGGCATGTTGGTGCTAATGTGATTTGTCTGCTGTAGGCATTGGACAGTTGATCACTCGTAACTTTGTAACACTCATGATGTTCATAAGCGAGAACTGATACATCAATTAAATAGTTTTAATGCTAAAATATCAATAGCTACGTATCTCAAAAAAATCATCAGTTGAGGTTCGGCTATTCCTCTGCAGAAGTGCATAATGATTTTGGATATCTTAGCATATTCCTAAGGTGGGTGGAGTTAGAAAGCAGAAAAAGAAATTCGAAGTGAAGTACATTTGTAAGAATAGGAGCTTGCAGGTGTATTATAGACCAGATAAATGAGGATCATTTCATCACTCCAGCTTTCTGCCCTATCACAGACCTCTCCCTTCTGCTCTTTAACTGGCCCCTTTTTCCTGTCTCAGTAGTTACATTCATCATTAACATCTTCTCGTTCTGATGATTAAAATTGAATAGCTAAATTTTCCAATACCTTCAGTGTTCAAGGGAGATTATATTTATTACAACAGCTGTTGTCTCTTTCACTTTCCTTGGATTGAATTAAATATACATTGGTGCAATACAAAGAGAAAATGTTGGAAACGCTCAGCAGGTCAGGCAGCATCTGTGGCGGCAGAAAAATGGAAAGTCAAAGGGGAATAAATTGGATAGCACAGAAAAATGGGTGTGAGGATTATGATGCACAATTGATCCTCGCCCATTGATTGAAATGCAGGCAACACCACATCTTTATGCTGCGGGCTGATTTAGCATTATTGCTACTTACAGTCAGCGCCACTGCACTACTCATTGGCTGTACATATCAGTAAGAGGTCCAAAACTGTAATTTACTCACACCATTTAAAGCTAGGTTGTACTGCTTAAAGCTAGCTTACACCTGCATCTTAAAAAGAGGCTGCACTGTGGCTACAGCAACTGCTTAGAGTCATGCAGGCAGTGAATCTGACCAAGGAAACATTGAAGAATGGCACAATGTGGGAGAGACCATTAGAGGTCTTATGGTGGAGGTGAGGTTCAGATGGGGGAATTGCTCCTTGAACACCCTAGGCTTTCTACTGAGAACCCTTTACCCCCTTCTCCTCCTCTCTCTTCCAGCAACTTGCTCTGCTCTGTGTTGCCTCTGTCAATTCTCCAAGTCATGCTGTGTTCCAAAGGGGAATGCCTACCTTGTCACTTACGTCTGGAAGCAGCTGGCTTGTGCAGAAGCCTTGTAGTCAGCAAAAAGTGCTTCAGCACCTGTCACACCACTCCCTGTAGACTTTTGCAACTTGAACCAATGTTAGAAAGCAGGAAACACTTGTGGAATTATAGCAACAGCCAGAAGAAATTGACCAGCAACTCATTTGTAAATAGCTGATGATCCATTTAAATAGTGCTGGGTGGGATCCATCATAATGCTTAACATGTATTCAGCTGTGCAAGGTGAACAAGGGGCACCCTGTGGAACATGGAACTCCAAAATGCAATGCTGGCATTATATACCAGCTCTGCATACTACTTGAGGGCATTAGCTGCATGTGTGAGAATCCCTTCAACAGGACTGCAAACAGTAAGAATCACAGTAGCTATGTGTATATGTAGCAGACACCATCTTGGTCCCTGAACAGCAAGCATAACACCCGAACAACAGGTACTACTGAGCCCAATTTTGCAGCCAAAGGATCATCGAACGGAAACATGGGGCTAGATTTTTAGGCCTCCACCAGGGTCAGAGGCAGGCAAGCGCCAAAAATAGTGCCACCACCCTGCACGTCAGTTCTCTGGCTCCATCCTGCCCCAGGCCATTTTTGCAGAGGTGGGATCAGGGGGAGAGAGCTGGGCTACCTGCTCACAAGCTGTTCTGGCTTGTTAATGGCCACTTAAGGCTAATTAAAGGAGGTCAACGAGGATTTTCTAGTCCGCCTCCAAGTACGTGTAGCTGGCGGGGGCCAGTTTAACTACTTGGAGGCAACCTCCTGGCAGTAGCCCAGGGAGCCAGGAGGTCCTCCCTTCCTATCTGGGTGCAACAGCATCAGGCCACCATGTAGAAGAGGCTTGGTCCCTGCCAGTGGTTGCCCGGCAGCAAGATACACTTTGTGGTTTAAATTTTAAAACATTAGGGAGAGGGCGCCTCCATTTTGAAGTGCCGTCTCCCTTACTTACTTTGCAGTCTGCTGCTCCTTTCAAGATACAAGGCCTCTAATTTGCCCTTCAGCTTCAAGAGCCTGCCTGCCGTCGTTTTTTTTTATTCATTAATGTGGGCATCGCTAGCATTTATTGCCCATCCCTAATTGCCCTTGAGAAGGTAGTGGTGAGCTGCTTTCTTGAACCACTGCAGTCCATGTGGGGTAGGTACACCAACAGTGCTGTTAGGAAGGGAGTTCCAGAATTTTGACCCAGCGACAATGAAGGAGCGGTGATATAGTACTAAGTCAGGATAGTGCGTGGCTTGGACGGGAACTTGCAGGTGGTGGTGTTCCCATGCATCTGCTGCCCTTGTCCTTCTAGTTGGTAGAGGTCGCGGGTTTGGAAGGTGCTGTCTAAGGAGCCTTGGTGTGTTGCTACAGTGCAACTTGTAGATGGTAAACACTGCTGCCAGTGTGTGTTGGTAGTGAAGGGAGTGAATGTTTGTCGATGGGGTGCCAATCAAGCGGGCTGCTTTGCCCTGGATGGTGTTGAGCTTCTTGAGTGTTGTTGGAGCTGCACCCATCCAGGCAAGTGGAGAGTATTCCATCACACTCCTGACTTGTGCCTTGTAGATGGTGGACAGGCTTTGGGGAGTCGGGAGGTGAGTTACTTGCTGTAGGATTCCTAACCTCTTATCTTTTCTGGTAGCTACTATATTTCTATGACAACTCCGGTTCAGTTTCTGGTCAATGGTAACCGCCAGGATGTTGATAGTGGGGGATTCAGCGATCGTAATGCCATTGAATGTCAAAGGGAGATGGTTAGATTCTCTTGTTTGATATAGTCATTGCCTGGCGCTTGTGTGGCAAGAATGTCACTTGCCACTTATCAGCCCAAGCCTGGATATTGTCCAGGTCTTGCTGCATTTCTACACCAATACTGAACATTGTGCAAACATCCCCACTTCTGACCTTACGAGCGAGGGAAGGTCATTGATGAAGCAGCTGAAAATGGTTGGGCGTAGGACACTATCCTGAGGAACTCCTGCAGTGATGTCCTGGAGCTGAGATGATAGACCTCCCCACAACCATCTTCCTTTGTGCTAGGCATGACTCTGACCAGCGGAGGGTTTTCCTCCTGATTCCCATTGATCCAGTTTTTCCAGGACTCCTTGATGCCATACTCAGTCAAGTGCTGCCTTGATGTCAAGGGCAGTCCCTCTCCCCTCACCTTTTGAGTTCAGCTGTTTCGTCCATGTTTGAGCCAAGGCTGTAATGAGGTCAGGAGCTGAGTGGCCCTGGCAGAACCCAAACTGAGCAGATTATTGCTAAGCAAGTGCCACTTGATAGCACTGTCGACAACTTCCATTACTTTACTGATTGAGAGTAGACTGCTGGGGCAGTAATTGCCCAGGTTGGATTTGTCCTGCTTTTTGTGTACAGAACACACCAGGGCAATAGTCCACATTGTCGGGTAGATGTCAGTGTTGTAGCTGTACAGGAACAGCTTGGCTAGGGGTGCGACAAGTTCTGGAGCATAAGTATTCAGTACTATTGCTGGAATGTTGTCAAGGCCCATAGCCTTTGCAGTGTCCAGTGCTTTCAGTCGTTTCTTGATATCACGTGAAGTGAATCGAATTGGCTGAAGACTGGCATCTGTGATGCTGGGGGCTTCAGGAGGAGGCTGAAATGGATCATCCACTCAGCACTTCTGGCTGAAGATTGTTGCAAATGCTTGAGCCTTATATTTTGCACTGATGTGCTGGGCTCCCCCATCATTGAGAATGGTGATATTTGTGGAGCCTCCTCCTCCTGTTAGTTGTTTCATTGTCCACCACCATTCATGACTGAATGTGGCAGGACTGCAGTGCTTAGATCTGATCTGTTGGTTGTGGGATCGCTTCGCTCTGTCTACTGCATGCTGCTTACACTGTTGGGCATGCAAGTAGTCCTGGGTTGCAGCTTCACCAGGTTGACACCTCATTTAGAGGTATGACTGGTGCTGCTCCTGACATGCCTTCCTGCCCTCTTCATTGAACCAGGGTTGATCCCCTGGCTTGATGGTAATGGTAGAGTGGGGGATATGCTGGGCCATGAGGTTGCAGATTGTGGTTGAGTACAATTCTGCTGCTGCTGATGGCCCACAGTGCCTCATGGATGCCCAGTTTTGCATTGCTAGATCTGTTTGAAATCTATCCCATTTAGCATGGTGTTAGTGCCACACAATATGGTGGAGGGTATCCTCAATGTGAAGAGGGGACTTCAGTACAACAAGGACTATGCGGTGATCACTCTTACCAATGCTGTCATGGACAGATGCATCTGTGGCAGGCAGATTGGTGAGGACGAGGTCAAGTATGTTTTTCCCCCTTGTTGGTTACCTCACCACCTGCTGTTGACCCAGTCTAGCAGCTATTTCCTTTAGGACTTGACCAGCTCGGTCATTAGTGGTTCTACTGAGCCACTCTTGATGATGGACATTGAAGTCCCCCACCCAGAGTGCATTTTGTGCCCTTTCCACCCTCAGTGCTTCCTCCAAGTAGTGTTCAACATGGAGTACTGATTTATCAGCTGAGGTGGGGGGGGGGTGGTAGGTGGTAATCAGTAGGAGGTTACCTTGCCTATGTTTGACCTGATGCCATGAGACTTCATGGGGTCCGGAATCAATGTTGAGGACTCCCAGGGCAACTCCCTCCTGACTGTATACCACTGTGCCGCCACCTCTGCTGGGTCTGTCCTGCTGGTGGGACAGGACATACCCGGGGATGGTGCTGGCAGTGCCAGGGACATTGTTTGTAAGGTAGGGCGGCACAGTGGCGCAGTGGTTAGCACCGCAGCCTCACAGTTCCAGGGACCCGGGTTCGATTCTGGGTACTGCCTGTGTGGAGTTTGCAAGTTCTCCCTGTGTCTGCGTGGGTTTTCCCCAGGTGCTCCGGTTTCCTCCCACAGCCAAGACTTGCAGGTGATAGGTAAATTGGCTGCTGTAAATTGCCCCTAGTGTAGGTAGATGATAAGGAATATGGGATTACTGCAGGGTTAGTATAAATGGGTGGTTGTTGGTCGGCACTGACTCGGTGGGCCGAAGGGTCTGTTTCAGTGCTGTATCTCTAAATAAAAAAATAAAAAAAGTGTGATTCGGTGAGTTATGATTATGTCATGCTACTGCTTGACTAGTCTGTGGGACAGCTCTCCCAGTTTTGGCACAATCTCCCAGATGTTAGTAAGGAGGGCTTTGCAGGGTCGGCAGGGCCTGGTTTGCAGTTGTCATTTCTGCTGCCTAGGTCGATGCCAGGTGGTCCGTACGGTTTCATTCCTTATTGACTTTGTAGTGGTTTAATACAACTGAGTGGCATGCTAGGCCATTTAAGAATCAACAACATTGTTGTGGGTCTGGTGTCACAAGTAGTCCAGACCAGGTAAGAACAGCACAGATTTCCTTCCCTAAAGGACATTAGTGAACCAGATGAATTTTTACACCCTCACCAATGGTTTCATGGCCCTCATTAGACTCACTTTTTTCATTGAATTCAAATTCCACCTTCTGCGAACAAGAAGAGCAATACCCTGAGTCTCTGGGCTATTGGTTCCACTGCCTCCCCTTGGATGGCAAGCCTGCCCTCTGGGCATTAATTGACACAATCAGTGACTATATCCCACGCAGTGGGGGCTGCCGACCCCCATTTGAGCTTGCCAGCAGCGTTCGCAAGACTGCAGGGAAAATACTTCCCGTTAACACTGCTTTTCTCTCTACAGATGTTACCTGACCCGCTGAGCGTTTTCCAGCAGCTTCTGTTTTTACCTCAAATTTCCAAAGTCCACACCCATCTGCCTTTTGTTTTATTGATGAAAGATTATTTGCTGGATATTTTGGACCTTTACGAGGTGCTATTTACTTTGTTATTGGAGTCAGCTCTAAGTATCGCAAGTTGTAACCTGTCACCAGTTAGAGGTGATTAAGTGTGCCAGGTAGTTGCACCTTAACAAGGCATGAACTATTCAGCAAACCTCTGCTTCTGCCCGAAACACTCGGCGTGCTTATCTTTAAGTAAGTGGCAACTTTGTATTTGATTATAGTTGTTGTTTTTTTTGGTCAATTTAAGCCATTACCCAATTTAAATGTTCCTGGTTCAAGTGATAGCTTTAGGTGCAGCTCTGTTGGTAGTACTCTCACCTCTGAGTCTGCAGGTTGTCGTTCAACTGCCCCCTAGAGACTTTTGCACAAAATCTAGGCTGACACTTCACTGCATTACTGAGGAAGTGCTACAGTGTAGGAGGTGCCATTTTTTTGGATGGGATATTAAGCAAAGGTCTTACCTGAGCTCTCAAAGAAGTAAAAGATCCCATGGCACTATTTTGAAGAAGAGCAAGGGGAGTTCTTCCTGGTATAAAAACAGAAAATGTTGGAATAACTCAGTCGGTCTGGCAGCATCTATGGAGAGAGAAACAGTGTTAACGTTTCAGGTCGGTGACTGATGAAGGGTCATCGACTTGAAACGTGAACTTTGTTTCTCTCTCCACAGCTGTTGCTAGACCTGCTGAGTATTTCTAGCATTTTCTGTTTTTATTTTAGATTTCTAGCATCTGCAGTATTTTTGCTTTTGTATTCGACTTCCTCCTGCTATCCTGCTTAACATTTATCCTTCAATCAACACCCCTCAAACAGATTATCTGGTCATTATAGAACCATAGAAAAATTACGAAGGAGGCCATTCAGCCCATCATGTCTGCGCCGGCTGAAAAAACTAGCTGCCTAATCTAATCCTACTTTACAGCACCTGGTCCATTGCCTTGCAGGTTACAGCACTTCAGGTGCATGTCCACGTACCTTTTATCACATTGCTATTTTATGGGAGCTTGCTGGGCTCAAATTGGCTCCCGTGTTTCATACATTACAACAGTGACTATCCCTCAAAACAAAGACTTGAATTTATATTGTGTCTTTCACAACCACTGGACATCGCAACGCACTTTATAGCCAAGTAAGTACTTTTTTTTTCTAAGTGTAGTCACGGTTGCTTAATTGGTTATAAAGTGCTTTGGGATGTCCTGAGGTCATGAAAGGCACTCTATAAATGCAAGTTCTTTCTTTCAGGGGTCTGTAGTACAATTATAATCATAGTCGGTATATAAATACCATCCTTAGGGAATTTGAAGTGGAATGACATCAAGGTACTGTGTTGTCCTGATCCAAGGTCGCAGGATAAGAATAATTGGCAGTAAGCACTTTCCCAAAGCTGAGTTTGTAGTCCATTGAAAAAAAATACTTGTAATCTCAGATGCGAGGCCATTAGTACCTCAGCATGAAGGATGAGCTGTGCTGGTAAACACTGAAGTAAGTTTTCATTGCATTTACTTGCATTTTCATTATTCAAGCAGTCAATGAATTGGTTTGAGATGTTTATTCAAACAAGACCCACTCATGCCAAGTCTCATCTGCCTGCATGAGACAGATTTTAGCAAGAAAAGTTTAAAAATGGCACAAGGAGCAATAGCTGTGGTGATCATGTAATGAAACACATTTACAATTATTGATGAGCGGACAGAGATACACAGCAATACTGATCCCAAGCAAAAGGTTATCAGGAAGAACTGGAGAGAGACTCAAAGGTAAGCAGCTCAAAGGAGAATTAAATGTGACATAAAATATATCAAATTAGAAAAATAAGAGAAAGAAAAATGTTGCTTTAAATTATGTCAGGGGAGGAGGACCAGAGAATATTAATTTGCATTCAGAAAAAACTACATTGAAAATGGATACATTTCTTTGCGCAAATTGATAAAGGTTTGATCTAATCTGTCTTTTTGAGTTGTAAGGGAAAAGAAAGCTTTTATTTATGTAAACTTTCCACATCTTAAGGAATTCTCAAAGTATTTCACATCTACTTCCCTATTTTCAATGTAGTTACTTATCTAGGCAAATCGAGAAAAATTATCAGGGACATTCAAAATGCAACCAGCTGTTATGGGAGAGAGTTCCGCTTTTGAAGTGATGAGTTTCCATTAAGCAAATGGCCTTTTCTAATGTTGAGTTGAGCTCTTTTGACTCTAGTCTAGTTCACATTGTCCCCTCCCCCCTCTCCATCAGTGGTGGCAGAGTCTTCAGCCACTGTCCCTCTGCATTTTGGAATTATCTTCCCAAACTTCTTGGCATTGCTTTCTCGATCCACACCTTTCATCTTCAACCATGCCTTGGGTTGTTTACTCTAACAGGATGCCTACTTCATGCTCAGTGATCGCCACTCCCCGTATGAAGCACCTTGTGATGATAAAGGTAAACTGTTGAATGGGGGAGAATGGGCAGGGGGAAACGGGAGGTGATGAGCACAACTGTAACACATATACATTCTTTCCATTAAGATGATGCAATTTGCAGATGACAAGATTGTGCACAGTATGAGTAATTTGTGCCAAGTTACTAGGTTGTAGATTGATTTGAGCAAGTTAGAGGAATGGACGTGAGTGTCCTTTTAATGTGGACAAATGTACACTTATATATTTCGGGTTGGTAAACTCCAGATATTGAGGGGAGAACATTTAGAGTGATAGATCAGAAAAGGAACTTGTGTGTCACTCATGATCACTGAAAAAATATACACAAATAGTGTGATGTAGCTCAAGGGAGAGCGCGTTTGAGCTTCAGGGCACATCGTTAAAATAAAGAGAACTATCCTTAGATTATGAAAGTCTTAGTATATCCAGACTTGAAGTACTATATCCAGCTAAAGCCCTACAATTGGGCAATGATATTGAGGAGCTAAAGATGCAGAGGAAGGTAACAAGAATGATAGTCAAATGGCTCCTGGTTATGAGGATAATTATGAATGTTTTACTTAAAAGAAGTCTTAGAGTATAAGATCTATGCTTTTCAAATGATGATGGGATTAACTCAATTTGGTCATTTGAGTCAAATGGAGATGGTGGGACTGGTAGACATGCTTTTAAAAGCTTGAGGCAACGGATAAGGCTAGATGTCTCGATTATTTTCAGATATGCTATGATTCTTTAAAAGGGAGTTTGGCAAATTGCTGAGTGAAGAGGACATTTATGGTCATAAAGGGTTTGTTAATGTCAGTAGCATTTCGAGGATAAAGACACACATAAAACACAACTTATTACTGAAGGCTGATGACCTGAATAGTAAGCAAAATTATTCTGTAGCTATTTGTTCTTCAAGAAGAGGCCTTAGAGGCCCGAGAAACTTGGAGCAGAATGACTTAGTTGTGTAAATGACATTGCTTTTCCTTACAATACAGCAGAGAACCAGGCTGAATATGATAATACAGCGAAGAACCAGGGTGAATATAGAAGGATTAGAGGGGAAGTGAAAAAGGATATAAAGGAAGTAAGGAGAGAGTATGAAAAGAAACAGGTAGCTAACATAAAAGGGAATCCCAAAGTCTTCAATAGGCATATAAATAGTGAAAGGATGGTAAAAGGAGGAGTGGGGTCAATTAGGGACCAAAAAGGGGATTTGCGCACATAGGCAGGAGGCATAGCTGAGGTATTAAATGAATATTTTGCATATGTCTTTACCAAGGAATAAGATGCTTCAGGGTGAAAGAGGTGGTAATTAATACATTAGAAGTATTTAAAATTGATAAGGAGGAGGTATTGGATAGGCTGTTTGTGCTTAAAGTTGATAAGATATCAGGACCAGATGAAATGCATCCAAGGATACTGAGGGAAGTGAAAGTGGAAATTGTGGAGGCACCAGCCACAATTTTCCAGTCTTCCTTAAACTCAGGGTAGTGCCAGAGGAATGAAGAATTGTAAATGTTACACCATTGCTCACAAAAGGGTGAAAAGATAACATCTACAGGCCAGTCAGTTTAACTTCAGTGGTGGGGAAACTTATAGAAACAATAATTTGTGACAAAATTAATAATCACTTGGACAAATGTGGGTTAATTAAGGAAAGCCAGCACAGATTTGTTAAGGGAAAATCATGTTTAACTAATTTGATGGAGATTTTTTGAAGAGGTAACAGAGGGTGGTGATGAGGGTAATGCTGTTGATGTGGTGTACTTGGGCTTCCAAAAGGCATTTGATTAAATGCTGGACAAGAGACTTTTGAGCAAAGTTATAGCTCATGGAATAAAAGGGACAATAGCAACATGGATACAAAATTGGCTGATTGATCGGAAACAGGGAGTAATGATTAATGGACATTTTTTGGATTGGACGAAGATTAGTTGTGGAGTTCCCCAGGAGACAGTGTTTGAAGCCTTGCTCTTCCTGATATACGTTAATGACATAGACCTCGATGCACAGTGCACAATTTCAAACTTTGCATATGATACAAAACTTGGAAGCATTGTCAACTGTGAGGAGGAAAGTGTAGAACTTCAAAAGGACCAAAAAGACATAGACAAGTTGGTGGAATGGACAGACAAGTGGCAGATGTTGTTCAATGTGGAGAAGTGTAATGTGATTCATTTTGGTAGGAAGAACACAGAGAATCAATATAAAATAAAGGACCACTCTCAAGGAGGTGCAGGAGCAGAGGGACTTGGGTGTATATGTGCATAAGTCATTGAAAGTGGCAGGACAGGTTAAGAGAGTGGTTAAATAAAACATACAGTATCCTGGCCTTTATTAATAGGTGCATAGAGTACAAGAGCAAGGAGGTTATGTTGAACTTATATAAGCTACTGTTTTGGCCTCAACTGGAGTATTGCCTCTAGTTCTGGGTGCTGCACTTTAGGAAAAATGTGAAGGCATTGGAGACAGTGCAGAAAATGTTCATGAGAATGGTTCCAGCGATGAGGAACTTAATTTACGAAGAAAGATTGGAGACGTTGGGACTGTTTTCCTTAGAGAAGAGAAGGCCGAGAGGAGATTTGATAGAGGTATTCAAAATCATGAGGGGTCCAGACAGTGTAGATGAGGAAAAACTGTTCCCACTCGTGAAAAGATCATGAACAGGAGGGCACAGATTTAAGATAATTGGCAAAAGAAGCAATGGCGACATGAGGGAAAACTTTTTCACGCAGTGGGCGGTTAGGATTTGGAATGCACTGCCAGAGTGTGTGGTGGAGGCAGGTTCAATTGAGGCATTCAAAAGGGAATTAGATAGTTATCTGAAAAGGAAGAATGTGCAGGGTTACGGGGTGAAGTTGAGGGAATGGCACTAAGTGAATTGCTCTTTCAGAGAGTCGGTGCAGACATGATGGGCCGAATAGCCTCCTTCTGTTGTAACAATTCTGTGATTCTGTTTATCTTCATACTCTTAATATAAATTCATGAAGAATAGTTCAATGAATGTTTATTCAGTAGCACCAAAGCTTCAGTGCGCCCAAGGGTTGAGAAGTAATTTGTATTAGGTTAATTTACAAAAATAATACCACAGGCAGCTGGGCAGCCAGTGGAAGAACAGTGTTTTTAAAAAGTACAGATTCATCCCTCTCCTCAGAGGATGGAATAATCAACAGCTCATGAAGGTGAAAATATCCATTCTGTGGTTTGTCGCCGTTAGCTCCCAAGAATACAAATGTTATTAGAATACTCTTAGGACTTCAGAAATCTCAATGTGTCTGCACTATAAATAATGATCAGTACAGAGGAAATCACCAATGTAAATGTTAATTCAAACATCTCCTTCTTTGAGTATCATTAGGCATCATCATTACCTTTTCTAAAAAAAAAAATGCTTTTCAGATACTGGCATGCTGTTTTATCTTTTAAAATTCCACAATAGTACATTATCTACATAAAAAAGATATGAAAAGATGAGTCATTTTTAAAGCTGCAGAACAATCAATTTTAGGTGTTAAATTCTTTTAGCTTTGAGTGATAGAAGACAATGTTTCTTTTAGGGATAGAAATAGGCCAGTCATCCCCCTCAGGCATGTTCCACTATTTATTTAGATCATGGTTGATCTGTACCTCAACTCCATTCATCCACAGCCCTAGATAAATTCAGCATTTTATTTTTTGTTTACAATGACCAGATAATTGCTGTTGTTGTAACAAGCTTACTTTGAACTTGTAGTGTTTAGGGATGTCAGTGGTGGAAAATACAAACTTTTCATATCAGGTACCTAGTGTCAGCAATGTGCACTCCTAGGTATATAGCATAGTTTGTTCCAGAGCGAGGTTCCCTGTGCTGTTCTCCGGCAGTGTCTCTTATCCCCAAATGTAGAAAAACACCAGTTAGTGCACAATTTCAATATGGACATTGTAGTGTATTGAACTGGCTGAACATTTTGTATGTTGCATACTGCCTCTCTGCTGCCATCTCTGTTGGTAAGGTGTAAATATAAAGTTCCACAATGGCTGCCTACAGTCAGACTCATGTTAGATTTGCTCAGTGAATGCACAATAGAAAGATGGTGACGAGGATGGTATTGAATTATTTTTTACATTTCCTTCGATAGATTATAGTCTGAAGAACATTATGGCACACTTTTTGGAACTCCCAAAGTGAATTTTGAGGAAGTTTGGTGATTTGAAAGATTGCTCCCGGTGTGTCTGCAGCACGGTACGTAATTGAAAAAATATGACACTGAAGACATATTTTGGGACAATGGGGGAATTCAGCCCTAACCAAGAGGACTAATGTAATTATGAACAAAGGTTAAACATTTGGCTGCAAGCTAATAACATAGGGGATGAAGATAAAGTGAATGTTTTCCTCACCATGCTGGGGACAAATGCTTCTCAGGTGGTGGTTAACTTTTGTTGCCCACGGAACCCCAGTACTTTGGACTACTCTGAAATTACTGAGATTCTGAACTCATATTATGACATGACTGAGAATGAAATTGCACTGTGAGTTACATTTCATGAAAGGAAGCAGATGCCAAGTGAGTCTAATGCTGGTTATATTCTCAGATTAAAGAAACTCTCACCACTGTGGTTATGGTGTGAACTTAGAAGTCACCCTTAGAGACATGTTCGGTGGCGTCTAAAGAACAGTAAACTCCAGGCCAAGCTTTTGAACAAAGGCAATAAGCTGATGTGGAAAGAGGCCTGCGATCAGGCTGAAGCCGTGGAAATGGCAGGAAGAGATAATGGTAGATTGCAAGAAAGTTCTTTTCCTGAGCCGGCAGGGGAGGTCCTCCAGATTTCAGCAAGAACCAGGCCACGGCAGCCAAGTTTACAGATGCAGAGTCAGAAATTTAGATGCTACTGTTGCCATGGTGGCTATCAACCATCTAAATGCCCCTATTTCCAGTCAAAGTGCAATGTCTGTGGGAAAGTTGTTCATATATGGCATGCAAGAGTAGAGGAAATTTTAATGCTCCTGGTCATGGTAAAGCTCCACGTCGCAATGATGCACCAGATTGAGGCTGTGGTAGACCTAAAGCTAGTTCAGGTGCCTGGAAATCCTGAAATGCACGCATGACACATATGAAAAGAGAAGGTAATGTTATTGAGCAGGATGGTCAAGCATTGTACTGAGTCAGAGAGCAAGAAAAACAACACATGGAAGATGAGAGAAACGGGGCTGAAGATATAATGCCAGCTCCCACAGTAAAAATGAAAGTCGGTGATTCACAAATTAGTTTCATCATCGATGCACCTGCAGCAGTGTCCGTTTTCTTGGAAGGAGAGTACAAGTCCCTAAGTCGAATTCCCACATGAAAAGCTGGTGTGAAACTGACCAGTGATTCCAATAACAGTATTCCAGTGTTAGGTGAAATTAGTGTTAGGGTGGAATACAATGATTCATCCTATTACTTGCCATTGGTAGTAGTAGTAGGAGGGAACAAAGTCTCCCTGATGGGAAGAAATTGGCTTAAGTAAATACATATAAACTGGGCTGAGTTATTTACTATAGGGATCAATATGAGCATGTCTGACATTGAGGAAGTGCAAAGAGAGCACAAAGTGGTCTTTCAGCAAGGAGGACCAAATAATCCAACCAAGGTTCAGTTCATTCCATGGTCAAACACAAGAAAACCATGAGAACACGTACATCTCAATTTCCTTAAAGTGGAAGGGAAAGAGTATTTCGTTTTGGTCCATAGCTAGAGCAAGTAGATAAATGTTGAGTCGATTCCCAATACCACAAGTGCCAAATCTATTGAAGTTTTGAGAAGTTGGTTTGCAATTTATAGGTTGCCAGAGATATAGGTGTCAGATAATGATCCACAGTTTACATCGGAAGAGTTTGAAATATTTCTGAGTAAGAATGGAGTCAAACACACTCTAATACCACCATATCACCCAGCAGTGAATGGTGCTACAGAAAGAAGTGTACAAATTGTGAAGAAGTCTTTGCAGAAACATTTGGTAGGCAACAAGCTGGGCAGTAATTTCCATGTTTCTCTTTGACACAGGCTAGACAATTTTCTGTTCTCTTACAGAATAACCCCACAGTCTACAACAGGTTGCTTACCTAATGAGTTATTGTTTAAGCACGCTCCTAGGACAAGGTTTAGTTTGCTTAAGCCTGACTTCAATAGCCAAGTAAGAGAAAAGCAAGACAGACTGAAGATGAGTTATGACACTCGAGGCATGAAACTTAGTGGGTGGGAGTGTAGTGTACTGGCTGAACATTTTGTATGTTGTATGCTGCCTCTCTGCTACCCTGTCTGTTGGGGAGGTGTAAATAAAAAGTTCCACAAATGGCTGCCTACATTAAGACTCATATTTGATTTACTCTGTGAGTACACAACAGACATTAGCTGTTCAGTGTCCTCTGAGCGTGAATGCCAAATATTGCTGAATTAATAGTTTTGTGAGGCCATGCCTGCTAAAGACTGGATTAAGACAAGCCTCAAACCCAGAAATCATTGGGAGGGCTTTTAATAGGCAACAACGAGTGGGCTAGGGTCAGGTGTGTAGTTCAATTCAGAAAGAAAAAAAATCACTACAACCCAGCTCCGATGTGCCGACTTCTAAGTTTCGCTGAGGTGTGTTTGGTTGCGAATAAGTGGCTCACTGGAATCGGTGCCACCATTAACACGGGCAGGTGGGCAATGAAGATATCATTTTAGGTGATATTTGGAAGCAAGTTTTTTTTTGACATGAATTTAAATTTCATCAAATTTTGTTGCAGCACTGATTTCCCAGGGCTTGGGAAACCTCCCTCTCATCTGAGTTCCTCTTTGCATCTCCCTATATGTCTGAACTTTTCTCTCCTCTCTGTTGTTTTGAGCGCCTTTCTTTTTTCTTATGCACTTAATTTTATCTTTTCCCCTCTCTCTGTTTCTCCCTCTCTTCCTGCTCTCTCTCTCTTCCCACTGTCTCTCTCTCTTCCCCCTTCTCTTTCTCTCTCCCATCTCTTTCTACCCTCCTTTTTCAGTAGTGGCCGTGTTAGAGGTCAGGAATGGAGAGCTGAAAACTGCTTGTAAATCAGGACCTAAGGAGCAATGTGAAAAAACATTCCCATTTTTACAATCTTACATTGTACAGGAAAATGCAACAACATGAAGTGTGGAATCAAAAAAGGCCATTCAGCCTGTTGGTCCACTTATTTCTCAGATATTGTACACTTTTTTTATCTTAGACTTTACCCACTGGATTGAAATGATTCTGTGATATTTCTCAGACACAGGTTCATGTTGATATATTTGCTACAAATGCTGCTGATTAATTTCAACTGGAAATTCCCAAGAGAAAGTAAATTTTTCCTCATGTCTCTCTTAGTATTAGCCCCAATTCCGGCACATCGAATGTTAGCACTTTGCAGACCAAACAAATGCACCTTGATACCTATGTTCATAAAACTAAATCTGTTTGCAAAGTCAGTTTTACTCACCTGACAACACGTGAACGGATACTGCTCAAGATCTGACTGGTTTAATGGTGGCTCACGCCTGCAAATTTTGCTTCTATGTGGACTCACTGCTTTCCTGCTTCAAACAGGACACACTGCTCTGCTGCAATGGGACTTGCTCTCCTGCTCTGACCTGGACCTGCGGTCCTCCCAATATACCGACTGCTCTGACTTCTTGCTGCATTGTGTTTTCCTGTGTAAGTATCATGGGCTTATCTGTTACAGAGTGGGCTGTGCTGGCTGCACTGCTAGTGATGGATAAACCCCAAGTCATGGAGATTTATGGAATTCCAACAGCAATAGAGCGAAAGGCAGGTAAAGCCAGTACTGCAGGAGAACAGTAAAGATCAGTATTTTAAATTCGGAAAGAGAAAGATGAATGCTCAGCTTGATGGAGTGCATGTTATAAATGTGATAAAAATGCTATGAGATGCATTTATAGATTGAAAAGGGATTGATAGATATGGGGTTGAGATCTACCATAAGGGATTGACTTGTTGGCTGTAACTAAATTATTCTGTTTGTGAAAATTCTGTTGTAAACCACGTTCATCGTGCTATTAGTCAATCTGGTACTGGCCACCATGTTATTGACCACTGTGCTACTGACCATCATGTTGCTCACCACCATGTTACTCATCACTGTGTTGTTACTGACCGCTGTGTTACTGACCACTGTATTTCTGACTGCCATGTTACTGACCAATATCTTGCTGACCACTGATATGATCACTGTTGCTGACCGCTATTTTACTGACCACTATCTTATTGACTTCTGTGTTGCGGACCATTATCTTACTGACTGCCATGTTGTTGGCCGCTGTGTTGCTGGCCACTGTGTTGCTGACCACCATGTTACTGCCCAATGTGTTACCAACCACTGTATAACTGACCATGATGTTACTGACCGCTGTGTTATTGATCATTGTATTACTGACCACTATGTGGCTGAAAACCATGTTACTGACCACTGTTACGATCTCCATGGAGATCACAAACCAAAAAAATTCAATCTACCAACTCAAATTTAGAAGAAAAAAACAAACGGACAAGATTTCACTTTTATAAATTTTATGTTATCACTCGAGCCAAAACCAGCAAAAATTCAACATGAATTAACAGTTAAATCACGGCCGATATATATAGCTTAAAGATTACACGTTAATTATCAGATGCAACAAAGATAGATCTCATGAGTCTTTTAGGCAGTCCTCTCAGCAAGGATAGCACCCAGTTATGCCTACAAATCTTTCAGATCTTTGAACTTTTCAAGTAGATCTCCAGATCCCATCTTCCAAGATGCAAACGCCGATTTCCATTTGATAGCAGTTCTCCTGCAATCCAAGCTCCACTGACATGTCTCCAGCAAAACTGTGCACCATTCTGGAACTTCCATTCATGTGCTCACAACAGACCTGATGGCGCACCTCCACTGGTGTCACCTTAAGTACTTCTTTAAGTCACCGAAAACATCTGTAGCAACTTGTATTTTCCAAGGGCCAGCTCTCATAAAAACAGGTTCCAATTACAGCAGCTTATCTCTTTAAAACAGCCACATCTTGCTGCTTGCTTCGACACACTGCAGACTGATCTTGTAAAATGAAACCCGAGCTCCAGTCACATGTCTCTGGTCACACCTCTAATTCTCTAACTCTTTGTTTTAACTGGTCCTAACCAGTTTGGTCTTCTCCAGAATGCGTTTGGTTTGCTTTTCTAGTAAATGATGTCTCAGAAGAAATGCAAGGTTTGAATCCAAAATCAGTGCACCTAGCAGTACACCCAACAGGTTAACTGTTCAGATAGCCGTCTGTGTATGTGGACTCCATCACACCACAGCGTTACCGTGGACAGTGTTGCTGACCACAGTGTTGTGTTATTTATCACCATATAACTGATCACCTTATCAGTTTTAGAGTCCCACTGTCTTGATTTGTCATTTGGGAAATCTGAACTCTCTTCATTACAAGTCATCATAACGTAACTGTTAGGCTTGAGCATTAATCATGACAATATGTGTATGCATTTTTCTCCAGCACGCACAAACTCTAAATGAGGAATCAAATATCAATGTCATTTTTTAAGCAGGTAAAGCTGGAACAGAATTAGCCATCCAGCTTGGGATAATCTGCTTCACACTGGTTGATTTTTTATCCCTAATGACCTGCTGTTAGTTGTTGCCATAACTTGTAATGGATGCATTGATGTAAAAATCATGAATCAATGCAGATGAAATGGCTCACCATCCCAAAAAAAGACCTTGTGACTATTTAGAATGTTAGAGATGTTCCCACTACTATTGCATTACGCCTGCAAATTTCTAGCTAATAATTAGAGATTTTTTTTTGTTAAACCCATTATTTAAGTTAAGGCTGAAACCTTCAACCTTATCACCACAAGTTGCCTTAAAATAAAACCAGTCTTGTAGACTATTATTTTTCCTGGCAGAAAGAAAAGGGTTAGTTGATTTTAGGATTGAAATCCTTCAGAGCTCACCAGTGCCATCACTGTGATACCCAGTGTAGCACTGTGTCCTACAGACCAAGAGGTGACAGGTTCATTCCTGGTCTCCACTGAATCAGCCAGGGCAATACAATTGGCATGTGAGCTTACTGCTGATTCTGTGGGTCTGTTACTGTGATGTTCAGCATCCATTGTATTACAGGACACTGAAACCTGTTCAGCACCTAGAGCTGGATTTCATGCTGGAGGCGGGGTTTCTGGCACCAGGCCGAAAAGACAAGGAAATCCCGCCTCTGCATTTTTGTGCACTGCCCAGAACGCTGGTCCTTCAGATTCAAAGTTTTAGAAGGTGAGATCCCCATCCCTTTAAAGACTTTAAAGGGGCAGCGATCCCATCTCCAAGAGCTGCCGGCCAATTAGAGGGTGGAACCCTGGAAAAGAGGTAGGTGAGGTGGGGTCACTGGGGCTAGTCTGGAAGGCCTTGGCAAGCGAGGGTGGGGGTTGTGGTCGTTCAGTCTGAGGTGTGGGAGGTGGGGGGGGTCCCGGGGGTAAAATTGTTCCCAGTGGGAGTCTTCTGTGGGCTACAAATTGCCCATGGAGGAGGGCACCCCCCCCCCCCCACAAAGCCCGCATGGAGGGTGCCTCATTTTACAAGGCATCCTCCCCTCACAATGGAGGCCCAGTCCCTTCCACACCCCCCTACCCTCGCTGCTGGGAGGATCCAAATGACAGTGGGAAGAGGCTCTTAATTGGCTGTTAATAGGACACTTAAGGGCCTCAATTGGCCTCAGGGTGGGAAGGCCATTGTCGGCCTATCCCGCCTGCTGGGAAGATCATTGAACGATGGGCCATCCATCCCACTGCCTCTTCTGCACCTGTCGCGATGCTCAAGGCCCCCCTGCCTCCGATCCCATCTCGGGGCGGGGCATGGGGGGGCGGCCCGTAAAATTCTGGCCCTTGCGTGCAGGGCATGTGATGGTATCCTGAAGCTCACTTGGCACTGCGAGCTTTTGCACCAGTCAAACGCTGGCTTTAAGAGCCGAGATTTTGCTTGAATTAGGGAATGTTACCATAATAGATTTAGGATGTTTGAACGGTACTTCACGCATTCAGTGTCTTATGAAGTAGGTAAAGACCCTTTGCATATGTTGGGTTCTTTCTCTCAAATAGGACAAGTAGTTCATGTGTTTATTTTCATCTGTTCACCTGTTTTGCTAGAAACAAATTCATTGAAAATTTTCTTACATCTGAGTCTCATCTATGCCTAGTCTCACGATTAGAGAGTAGAGATCCATCTGGTTAAATTGGGCAAATCCAGTGAGATCGTAGAAGTCATTTTAGAGAGGAGTAATGGGTTTCCCACTGGACGTCCCTTCACATATGAAGGTAGTTGAGGAAAATGAGTGGGAGCAGAGTGGTCTTTCAAATGGTTGTGCTGGAATCTTAGGAAATCACTTCGCAACTGCCATTGTACCCTGAGCCATGTTTATAAGCCAGAGAATTGTACCTGCACATGTTGGAAGCAACCTGTATGCAGAGATTATGGTTCCTGAAGGAGATTCTCATGGAACCATGCACACTCCTGCAGTCACACCCAAAGAGAACTTTGAGAAGAAATATAGATCCTGGAGCTCTGGTTGAGGAAAACTGAAAGAAAGATTTCTTCTGATCGATTGGAGGGATGGTTAGTCTTTAAAATTAACTAAAGGGGTGAATTTTTGTTTTCAAATTAACCAATCTAATGCTGGTGTGAACCATCAAGTTTATTTCTTTCTTTCTTTCTTTGGCCTCCTTGTCTCGGGAGACAATGGGTAAGCGCCTGCAGGTGGTCAGTGGTTTGTGGAGCAGCGCCTGGAGTGGCTATAAAGACCAATACTAGAGTGACAGACTCTTCCACAGGTGCTGCAGATAAAATTGTTTGTCAGGGCTGTTTCGCAGTTGGCTCTCCCCTTGTGCTTCTGTCTTTTTTCCTGCCAACTGCTAAGTCTCTTCGACTCGCCACACTTTAGCCCCGCCTTTATGGCTGCCCGCCAGCTCTGACGATCGCTGGCAACTGAGTCCCACGACTTGTGATCAATGTCATAGGACTTCATGTCGTGTTTGCAGACGTCTTTAAAGCGGAGACATGGACGGCCGGTGGGTCTGATACCAGTGGCGAGCTCGCTGTACAATGTGTCCTTGGGGATCCTGCCATCTTCCATGCGGCTCACATGGCCAAGCCATCTCAAGCGCCGCTGACTCAGTAGGGTGTATAAGCTGGGGATGTTGGCCACCTCGAGGACTTCTGTGTTGGAGATACGGTCCTGCCACCTGATGCCAAGGATTCTCCGGAGGCAGCGAAGATGGAATGAATTGAGACGTCGCTCTTGGCTGACATACGTTGTCCAGGCCTCGCTGCCATAGAGCAAGGTACTGAGGACACAGGCTTGATACACGCGGACTTTTGTGTTCCATGTCAGTGTGCCATTTTCCCACACTCTCTTGGTCAGTCTGGACATAGCAGTGGAAGCTTTTCCCATGTGCTTGTTGATTTCTGCGTCGAGAGACAGGTTACTGGTGATAGTTGAACCTAGGTAGGTGAACTCTTGAACCACTTCCAGAGCGTGGTCACCGATATTTATGGATGGAGCATTACTGACGTCCTGTCCCATGATGTTCGTATTCTTGAGGCTGATGGTTAGGCCAAATTCGTTGCAGGCAGCCGCAAACCTGTCGATGAGATTCTGCAGACACTCTTCAGTGTGAGCTGTTAATGCAGCATCGTCAGCAAAGAGAAGTTCCCTGATGAGGACTTTCCGTACTTTGGTCTTCGCTCTTAGACGGGCAAGGTTGAACAACCTGCCACCTGATCTTGTGTGGAGGATAATTCCTCCTTCTGAAGACTTGAATGCATGTGAGAGCAGCAGGGAGAAGAAGATCCCAAACAGTGTAGGTGGGAGAACACAGCCCTGTTTCACGCCACTCAGGATTGGAAAGGGGTCTGATGAGGCGCCACTATGCTGAATTGTGCCTTTCATATTGTCATGGAATGAGGTGATGATACTTAGTAGCTTTGGTGGACATCCGATCTTTTCTAGTATGAAGAGACCACGTCTGCTGACGAGGTCAAAGGCTTTGGTGAGATCAATGAAAGCAACGTAGAGGGGCATTTGTTTTTCATGGCATTTCTCCTGCAGCCATCAAGTTTATAGTTCGTGTCAAATGCCTTAACTGACAAATGGCATGAGAGTGGGTCTTCAGATCTAATTAACATTGCATGAGTTTAGTCTTTTACCAAATTGAAACTGCTCTGCAAGATGTTAAACACTTCAGGGTAGAGTTTCCAGTTTGGGCACAATCAATAATTTGGGAGAAAATGGCATTTGAAATGGCGCTTGTTTTCTGAATTGAAGTTACAGTTCGTGTTTCCACTAACTAATTTGCATAATTGCAAATATAAAATCTTCCATGAACCAGAGCTATCGGGCAGCATAGTAGAGCATCAGTAGTACAGTATTTGAGAGTGCTAACCTGGAGGTGTTTTATTAAAAGAGCTAAAATGAGTTTATCACAAAAAATAAGCCTTTTTAATAAGAATATCTAGTCCACCACCTGTAAGTAATCTGAATTTAAATAACTGAAGATGACATTTAGAAAATTAAAAGAACCATTGGTGTACACATCTCATCTTCGTAAATTAAATATTTGTTAATATTTAAAAACTTTTAAAAGTTGTCTACATTAGTCTTGTGCCTAAAAATCAATCAATTTGAAGACCCTCCTCGACAGTCTCGAATGGGCACATTCAACAGAAGCTTGCCATGCCCCTTGATTCGATTTGGACATGTGGCCAGTTTTGTGAGCAGAGCCGGCTTCCAGTGCAATACTTTTTAAACCAACATTAAAGATTGCAGAAACTCGATTTACGCTTGATGCAAATCATGCTTCAAGTTCCTGGAACTTTTACACTAGGTTGGCTGGTTTCAGGTGAATTCAGCTGGTAAAACCAACACAACTATAATGGAAACTCTAAGCCAGTGTGTAAGTGCACTCCAATTACGAACTACATTTTTAAAAAGCAAAAGGAATTTTTTTTACATTATAGGACCGTCTGCTCGCACCCACAAAACATTGAATATTTACAACCCAAGACGGCATGCTCATTGGGCTGAATTTAGTGGGCCCCACGTAGAAGGGTTAGGAGGTGGGGCGGGGGGGGTGCCATAGAATTGCAGCGGGAGATGGGATGCAGAGGGCTCGTTGCAATGCGATTACATTGGGGGCAGGATAGGCTGATGACTGTCTCCCCGCCTAGAGACCAATTGAGGCCGATTATCAGCTACTTAAGGGCCTCTTCCCATCACCCCGAGATTTAAGCCAGTGGCGGGGGTTGGGGGGTGCCTCCACTATGCGGGGAGATCAAGCCAAACTAATTAACTGCAAGTCAGCACAAATCGATTCTTTTCATGGTAATGTCGATCTCACATTGGCTTACGGTATAAGCCACAGAACGTTTCTCAAATGAGGCCATATGGGTAGGAACACTTGGCTGGGAGTACTCCAGGCCGCCAAACAGTCAGGGAGAGATAGAGGAGCAGATATGTAGGCAAATCTCAGAGAGGTGTAAAAATAATTGGGTAATAATAATAGGGGATTTCAACTTCCCCAATATGAACTGGGACAATCTTCGTGCAAAAGGTTTAAAGGGGGCAGAATTCTTAAAATGCATACAGGAGAGCTTTTTAAGCCAGTACGTAGCTAGTCCTACAAGAGAAGGGGCAGTACTGGACCTAATCCTAGGGAATGAAGCTGGACAAGTGGTAGTAGTATCAGCTGAGGAACATTTCGGGGATAGTGAGCGTAACTCTGTAAGATTTAAGGTAGTTATGGAACAGAACAAAGATAGACCGAAAATAAAGGTACTGAATTGATTATAAATTTATAGAGCAGGATCTGGCCAAAGTGGATTGGGAGCAGCTACTTGTAGGAAAGTCGACATCTGATCAGTGGGAGTCATTCAAAGAGACAATAGTGAGAGTTCAGAGCCGACATGTACCAATTAAGGTGAAGGGTAGGACCAACAGTGCAGGGAACCCTGGATGTCCAGGGATATAGAGGATTGGACCAGTAAAACAAAAGTAGGCTTATGGCAGATTCAGAGCGCTGAAAACAGTGGAGGCACTAGAGGAGTATAGAAAGTGTAGGGGGGTACTTAAAAAAATGTAATTAGGAGAGTGAAAAGGGGACTTGAAGAAGCATTGGCGGGCAAGATAAAGGAAAATCCTAAGGTGTTTTATAAGTATATTAAGGGCAAGAGGATAACCAGGGAAAGAGTAGGGCCCATTAGGGACCAAAGTGGCAATCTGTGTGTGGAGCCGGAGGACATAGGTGAGGATTTAAATTATTACTTTTCATCTGTGTTCACCATGGAGAAGGACGATGTTGGTGTAGAGATCAGGGAGGGGGATTGTGATATACTTGAACATATTAGCATTGAAAGGGAGGAAGTATTAGCTGTTTTAGGGGGCTTAAAAGTGAATAAATCCCCAGGCCCAGATTAGATGTATCCCAGGCTGTTATGTGAGGCAAGGGAGGAGATTGCAGGGCCTCTGACACAAATTTTCAAATCTTCTCTGGCTACAGGAGAGGTACCAGAGGATTGGAGGACAGCGAATGTGATACCATTATTTAAGAAGGGTAGTAGGGATAAACCAGGTAATTACAGGCCGGTGAGTCTAACATCAGTGGTAGGGAAAATATTGGAAAAAATTCTGAGGGACAGGATTAATCTCCACTTGGTGAGGCAGGGATTAATCAGGGATAGTCAGCATGGCTTTGTCAGGGGGAGATCGTGTCTGACTTGATTGAATTTTTTGAGGCGGTGACAAAATGTGTAGATGAGGGTAAAGCAGTTGATGTAGTCTATATGGACTTCAGTAAGGCTTTTGATAAGGTCCCGCATGGGAGATCGGTTGAGAAGGTAAGAGCCATGGGATCCAGGGAAATTTGGCAATTTGGATCCATAATTGGCTTAGTGGTAGGAGGCAGAGGGTGACGGTCGAGGGTTGTTTTTGCGAGTGGAAGCCTGTGACCAATGGTGTATCGCAGGGATCGGTGCTTGGACCCTTGCTGTTTGTAGTGTACATTAATGATTTAGACATCAATATCGGCAGTATGATCAGCAAATTTGCAGATGACACGAAAATTGGTGGTCTTGTAAATAGTGAGGAGGAAAGCCTTAGATTACAGGATGATATAGATGGGCTGGTAAGATGGCGGAGCTGTGGCAAATGGAATTTAATTCTGGAAAATGTGAGGTGATGCATTTTGGGAGGACTAACAAGGCAAGGGAATATACAATGGATGGTAGGACCCTAGGAAGTACAGAGGGTCAGAGGGACCTTGGTGTACTTGTCCATAGATCACTGAAGGCAGTAGCATAGGTTGCTAAGGTGGTTAGGGAAGCATATGGAATACTTGCCTTTATTAACCGAGGCATAGAATATAAGAGCAGGGAGGTTATGATGGAGCTATATAAAATGCTAGTTAGGCCACAGCTGGAGTACTGTGTACAGTTCTGGGCACCGTATTATAGGAAGGATGTGATTGCACTGGAGAGGGCGCAGAGGACCTTCACCAGGATGTTGCCTGGGCTGGAGCATTTCAGCTATGAAGAGAGACTGAAAAGGCTAGGATTGTTTTCCTTAGAGCAGAGAAGGTTGAGGGGAGATATGATTGAGGTATACAAAATTATGAGGGGCATTGATAGGTTAGATAGGAAGAGACCTTTTCCCTTAGCGGATGAGTCAATACCAGGGGGCAGAGATTTAAGGTAAGGTGCAGGAGGTTTAGAGGGGATTTGAGGAAAACATTTTTCACCCAGAGGGTGGTTGGAATCTGGAATGTACTGCCTGAAGAGGTGGTAGAGGCAAGAACCCGCACAACATTTAAGAAGTATTTAGATGAGCACTTGAAATGCCATAGCATACAAGGCTATGGGCCAAGTGCTGGAAAATGGGATTAGATTAGTTAGGTGCTTGATGGCTGGCACAGACACGATGGGCTGAAGGGCCTGTTTCTGTGCTGTATAACTCTATGACCACAACAGAATCAGAACAGCCACCTGTGCCAGCATTGCATCTCCTGTCTATAGGCACTGTCCTCCAACGCGTCATACACAAATGATCAAATCACTTAATTTCTGCTGTGACAGACATGTGTTTCTGTACTTATCAATGTTATGTCTACTGGGATCTACATTGACACTGGCAGAATCATTGTAGTTCTCAAGGTCTGTGTCTGCTCAGGATGAAACATTCTAAATGCTTTTCAGTATTTAGAAAGGGCACAGATGGAAAAGAACAAAGTCATCCATCAATTGACGAGCCTGAACAAAAGCCTCTGTTGGTTGACTTTGATTGGGCATCTGACCATTGTGGATCTTCTTTATGCTTCCCAATAGTTACTGACCACTGGCTGGTGATGCTTCTGACAGGTGTTATGCATAAAACTAACTGTGCATTTAATTTGAATTACACGAGAATTTGAGAGGGTGGGAAGCTGAGGAAGTTGAAAGCACAACATAATACCCATTGTCCTAATTGGGAGTGCCCTCGTTACTTCCTTCTGCAGAATGCCAATTAGCAAGGGTGAGCCAAATATACACTGGATTGAAAAGTGCAGGTGAATCAGTTAAATTGGTATTGCGTCAGGAAATCTCAAGTGGTAAACTGTGGTGAGAAATCGACTTCTTTCTTAAAACATTTCACTGAGAAGCAGGAGATGGCACAAGCCTTTGTATTCAGATATGTGATAAATTTAGAATGCTTTTAGCTTTGCTGTTCGTCAGTGCATTGAACTATTTTGAGCCATCGGGATTTTGCGTGACGTTCAGGCAGTTTCCCTATACAGCTGTAATGAGGGCAGTTTAAGTTGCAGCATGGTGAAGAATCTAACAAGCAGAGACATGTAGGAATAAAACCAAAAATGTGCTGGAAATACTCAGCAGTCTGGCAGCATCTGTGGAGAGAGAAGCAAAGTTAACGTTTCAGGTCTGTGACCTTCCATCAGAACTGGCAAAGGTTAGAAATGTAATAGGCTTTAATCCAATAAAGTGGGGGTGGGGCAAAAGAGAAGAAATGGGAAGGTGTTGATAGGACAGAGGGTCACAGAGAATAATTGACAAGGAGGTCATGGGGCAAAGACAAATGGTGTGGTGAAAGACAAAACATTAGGGCAGAGAGGGTGTTAAATGACAGAATAATGAAAGCAAAAACATGTAAAAACAGTGGGTAGGCACATAGTTTAAAAAGTATACTGATGAAACAAACTAAAATAAAATGAAATAAGAAATAAAAATTAAAAATACAAAGCAAAACTAAAAAACATGCTGGGGGGGCCAGTCATGTTCTGAAATTATTGAACTTCGTGTTCAGTCCGGTAGGAGGTAGCGTGCCTAATCAGTAAATGAGATTCTGTTCCTTGAGTTTGCGTTGATGTTCACTGAAATACTGCAGCAGGCCCAGCACAGAGGTGTGGGCATGAGAGCAAAGTGTTGAAGTGCCAAACGACAGGAAGCTCAGGGTCATGTTTTCGGATGGAGTGGAAGTGTTCCGCAAAGCGGTCACCCAATCTGCGTTTTGCCTCCCCAGTGTAGAGGAGACCACATTGTCAGCAGCAAATAAAGTATGCTAAATTGAAAGAAGTACACGTAAATCGCTGTTTCATCTGAAAGGAGTGTTTGGGGACTTGGATACTGAGGACGTTAAAAGGGCAGGTATTGCACCTCCTGCGATTGCATGGGAAGGTGCTGCGGGAAGGGGACGAGGTGACGGAGGGTAATGGAGGAGTGGACCAGGGTGTTGCGGAGGGAACGATCCCTTCGGAATACTGACGGGAGGGGAAGATGCGTTTGGTAGTGGCATCACGCTGGACGTGATGGAAATGGCGGAGGACAATCCTTTGGATGTGGAGGCTGATGTGTGGAAAGTGAAGACAAGGGGAACCCTGTCGCGGTTCTGGGAGGGAGGGGGAAGGGGTGAGAGCAGAGGTGCGGGAAATGGGTCGGACACGGTTGAGGGCCTTGTCAACCACAGTGGGGTGAATCCTCGGTTAAGCAACGACGCATTGACAAAAACTTTTTTCTTCCTTTTCAGGTGTCAAGGAACACAAGCTCCAGCAGCTGACTAGGTCTAATGCCCCTCCAGATCCCCCTTCCCCTTCACTTCCCTCTGACACCATCACTTCTCTCTGACCCCATCACTTCTGATCTGACCCTTTGCTGTATATTCACTATACCCTCTGACCTTCCCCTCTCTGATGCTGAACGATCTATACTCAGCAGAGGTCTCAGTTTTACACCCCCACCTCAATGAATTTCACACTCGGCATGACATTGAGCTCTTCTTCCGTTGCCTTCGCCTCCGGGCTCACTTCTTTGACCAGGAGTCCTCCCCCGACCAACAGACCCATTCGCGAGCCTCCAGCATTCTCCCTCCACCTGGACCTCTCCCTCTGGCCTGTTACCCACTCTTGATCTTTTCATTGAGAACTGTCGGCGTGACATCAGCAGTCTCAATTTCTCCATTCCCCTCACTCACTCTAACCTGTCTCTCTCTATAGCTGCCAACCTCATAGTCCCGCAACCCTGGACAGCCCGCTTCTACCTCCTTCCCAAAATCCACAAACAGGACTGTCCTGGCAGACCCATCGTTTCAGCAGCTCCTACCCCACTGAACTTATTTCTTCCTATCTTGACTCTATCTTTTCTCCCCCGGTTCAATCTCTTCCCACCTACATCTGTGACGCTTCTGATTTGCTACGTTATTTTGACAATTTCCAGTTTCCTGGCCCTAACCGCCTCCTCTTCACTATGGACGTACAATCTCTCTACACCTCCATCCCCCACCAGGATGGTTTGAGGGCTCTCTGCTTCTTCCTTGAACAGAGGGCCAACCAGTCCCCATCCACCACTACCCCCCTCCACCTGGCTGAACTTGTTCTCACATTGAACAACTTCTCCTTCAACTCCACTCACTTTCTTCAAGTAAAAGGTGTTGCTACGGGTACCCAAATGGGTCCTAGTTGTGCCTCTCTTTTTGTGAGATATGTCGAACATTCCTTGTTCCAGTCCTACTCAAGCCCCCTCCCCCAACACCTATTCCGGTACAGAGATGACTGTATCGGTGCCGTTTCCTGCTCCTGCCCCGAACTGGAAAACTTTATCAACTTTGCTTCCAATTTCCACCCTTCTCTCACCTTTTACATGGTCTATCTCCGACACTTCCCTTCCCTTCCTCGACCTCTCTTATTCCATCTCCAGGGATAGGCTGTCTACTAATATTTATTATAAACCCACCGACTCCCACAGCTACCCTGACTACACTTCCTCACAACCTGCCTCCTGTAAGGACTCCATTCCATTCTCCCAGTTTCTCCGTCTCTGACGCATCTGCTCTGATGATGCAACCTTTCACAATAGCGCTTCTGATATGTCTTCCTTTTTCCTTAACCAAGGATTCCAGCCCCCCACACTGTGGTTGACAGGGCCCTCAACTGTGTCCAGCCCATTTCCCACACCTCTGCTCACACCCCTTCCCCTCTCTCCCAGAAATGCAACAGAGTTGTCCTCACTTTCCACCCCATCAGCCTCCATATCCAAAGGATCATCCTCCGCCATTTCCGCCACCTCCAGCGTGATGCCATTACCAAAAACATCTTCCCCTCCCCTGTCAGCATTCCGAAGGGATCGTTCCCTCCGCGACACCCTGGTCCACTCCTCCATTACACCCGACACCGTGTCCCTTTCCCATGGCACCTTCCCGTGCAATCGCAGGAGGTGTAATACCTGCCCTTTTATCTTCTCTCTCCTCACTATCCAAGGCCCCAAACACTCCTTTCAGGTGAAGCAGCAATTTACTTGTACTTCTTTCAATTTAGTATACTGTATTCGCGGCTCACAATGCAGTCTATTCTACAGTGGGGAGACCAAAAGCAGATTGGGTGACCACTTTGCGGAACACTTCCGCTCAGTCTGAAAACATAACCCCAAGCTTCCTGTTGCTTGCCATTTCAACAACCCCCCACCCCCCACTTTGCTCTCATGCCCACATCTCTGTGCTGGGATTGCTGCAGTGTTCCAGTGAACATCAACGCAAGCTCAAGGAACAGCACCTCATTTACTGATTAGGCACGCTACCTCCTACCAGACTGAAGATTGAGTTCCATAATTTCAGAGCATAACTGGCCCACATTTTTTCTAGTTTTACTTTGTAATGTTTTATTTTTATTTCTTTTTATTTCATTTTATTTTAGTTTGTTTCATCATTGAACTTTTTTTTTAACTATATGCCTGCCCGCTTTTTTTTCTCATGTTTTTGCTTTTGGCTAGGGCTTTTCACTATTCTGTCATTTAACACCCTCTCTGCACTAATGTTTTGTCTTTCACCACACCATTAACACACTCATTGTCTATGCCTTTGCCCCATGACCTCCTTGTCAGTTATTCTCTGACCCTCTGTCCTATCAACATCTTCCCATTTGTTCTCTTTTGCCCCGCCCCCACTTTGTTTGCTTAAGACCTATTATATTTTTAACCTTTGCCAGTTCTGATGGAAGGTCACTGACCTGAAATGTTATCTTTGCTTCTGTCTCCACAGATGCTGCCAGACCTGCTGAGTATTTCCAGCACTTTTTGGTTTTATCTCAGATTTCCAGCATCTGCAATATTTTGTTTGTATTTTAGTGAGCCATGTAGGAATACAGAAGTTGCGAATTATAAATCAAAGTTGCGAGATATTATTTCCTCATGCTCCACGCAAACCATAAACTGCATTTGTGATTGATAATTTATCCATGGATTTCTGCATTAGGGTTCGAAATGACAGTGAAATATAAACAATTATTTGGAAAGTTCTTTTGGGCAACAACAGCCTATTACAAAAATAAGTCACAAACTTTTTTTCGACTAATCATATTCCATTCCTTGTCAAATTTTGTTCAGTTGTGCTTCTATGAAACAACTTGAGATGTTTTACTACGTGAAAGGAGATACATTGATAGAAGTTGTTGTTGTTGTTGTTGTTCAGGAACTGAGCCATTCAGCAGTGAAATTCCAAGGGAAAAAATACATCAGTACAAAGTTCTATGGAGTTTCATAGACGGTTTTTCCATTGGCCAAGTTAGTCCATGTCCTGTCCACGTCCATTGGCTCCCAGTCCGACAGCATCTCCATTTTAAAATTTTTGTTCTTATTTTCAAATCCCTCCTTGACTTCACCCCTCCCTGTGTCTGACCTACAACTCTCTGCGATCTCTGGGCTCTTCCAATCCTGGTGTCATGTGCATCTTCGATTTTTAATCACTCCAACATTGACCGCCATGTCTTTAGCTGCCTTGGCCCTAAGCTCCAGACTTCCATCTTTAAATCTCTCAGCCTCTCTAACCCTTAAGGTGCTCCTTAAAACTTACCTCTGTTGCCATCTGTCCCATGGTTTGGTGTCAGATTTTGTTCACTCACGCTTCTATGATGCAACTTGAGATGTTTTACTGTAGTGAAGTTCCAAGGTTTGTTCCTTGGCTCTTGTTGAGTTATCTGACCTCTGCCGCAGCACTGTTTCGACCAATACATTTAACTTTAGAATCTTCTGGCCTCAGGAGAGAGTAAAAACAAGTAAGGGCTCTAGCTCCTAATCGCTATACAGTCATTCCTTTTGGAAAATGTATGCATTCGGTGGTCCCATGTGGACAGATTCCAGCTCACCATTAATAACTTGTATGGTTAAATAGTCTCTTCACACTCCGCGTCTAAACTTGAGAATAGAGAAGGACAGCCCACAGCCTTTGAGCTGTACTCCAGTAAGGGTACATGATTTCAGGAGGAATTTGAAAGGATGAAAAAATAGGCCCTATTTTGAAGCTGCTGACAATTATTGATGGTCATTTTGTTCCAGGCCAGTGCAGTTTGATTAGATTCGTTGGGTGTCAACAGTACTTTTTATTTTCATTCATTGTCGTCAATACTGTTTATTGAATGATGTATTTAACAAAAGAAGTAGATCTCTGTGCCCTTTGCAGGTGAAATAATATTAAATCATTCTTACCTGCTTGGGTTTGTGCTACTGTTCCAAATGCCTGCTTTTAAAAATCACCATTGAGAATTCAGCTTCAAAAAGTACTAATAGGATGATTTGGAGAAAATATAAAACATTAGAAATTTGCAGGATTCTTTATTTATTCCAGCAAACAGCCATCACAGTCACGTTTGACAAGGATTGACAACAACTTTTGGGTTTGCAAACGCAAAATACTGTGGATGCTGGAAATCTGAAATGAAAACAGAAAATCCTGGAAGGCTGTGTTTGCTGACAATGTAACCACTAGGTGGCGCAGTACTCGCACATGCGCAAATGCAGCCTCTTCCACTAGAACATCCTTGTCTGCGATGTTCAGGCAGCTGTCAGGATTAAAAGTGGCGCTGCTCAGTTTATCAGATTTATCACCCCACTCTCCGGCCTCTCGATCCCTGCCCCCTGGTCTCTCGCTCCCCAACCCCCACATTCCTGCCACTTGCTCCCCAGCCCCACACCATCACGCTCTCTGGCCGCTCGCTCTCTTCTTCCCCTACCCCTCCCCACCCTCTTCCAGCCGCTAGTTCCAGGCCATGCCACTTGCTTCCTCTCAGCCACTCGCTGTGACATTTGATCGTTCTTCACACGCTGCCTGAAGAAGCAAGGCAGGGCGGGAGGGGTGACGGGTTGACGTAGGACCAAGTGGCGAAGAGGAGGGAAAAAGGCCAAGAGCTAGTGGTTGGAGGAGGGTGTGGGGGAAGCTGTGAGTGAGCGGCCGGAGGGTGGCGTAGCGAGAGGCCAGAGAGTGGGTTGTGGGGAGCAGTTGCGGGAAGCAAGGAGCGGGGAAAAGTGCAAAACTCAGGGTAACTGCTTTTAATTGCTGTCCAGTGACCGTGTGTCTGGTTTTGAATGAGGGCAAGATTGTGAGTGACATCTGATATCCGCTATGTTTGAAAACTCTGCTCTTAACCACTATTTTCACGTTAAAAAATGGCCATTTCAACAAGCTCGCAGCGGGATGGCGGGAGGGGGTGGTAGTGGTGCGCGGAGCGGGGAACAATCGGACACTTTACTGCGCATGTGCGAACACCAAGCGCATGAGCGGAGACTAACCAGGCACGTTACGCAATGATGTTGGCGCTGCAAAATAACGTTTTCCCGTGCATGCGCCGGCCAGTCATGGGAGGATGGCAGGCCGTTCATGCGCAGACAGCAGGAGCCTGTTTACGCATGCGCGCAGCTTGCAGCACTCTGATGACTTTGGCGGGCCGCTGCGTTGTCAGGAGTCACTTTGTTCCTGGAAACATTCAGTAGGTCCGGCAGCACCTGTGGAGAGAGAAACAGAGTTAACCTTGTAGATCTGTGATCTGAACTGGCAAAAGTTAGAAATGTAATAGGTTTTGAGCAAGTGAAAGGTTGGGGAGGGTGGGAGGAAGAACAAAAGGGAAGGTCTGTGATAGGATAGAGGGCAGGAGAGATTAAATGACAAAAAGTTTCATGGTGCAAAGACAAAGGGAGCAGTAATGAGACCAGTAAAGAAACAAAAGATGTGTTTAGTTGAGGTATGATTGGCAAGATAGCAGCCGTCCAAACACAAACTAAAGAAATTAAGAAAGAAACATGAGAGAAAAAAACAAGCTGGCAAAAAAACACAGAACAAAATGGGAGCAGAGGGGTTATGATCTAAAATAATTGAACTCAGTATTGAGTTTGGAAGGTTGTAAAGTGCCCATTTGAAAGGTGAGGTGCTGTTCTTCGGACTTGCATTGTGCTTCATTGGAACACTGCAGCAGAAAGGTCAGAGTGGGAGTAAGATACAGAATTGAAATGACAGTCAACAGGAAGCTAAGGGTCGTGCTTGCAGACTGAATGGAGATATTCCACAAAGTGTTCTAGTCTGCGTGTGCTCTCCCCAGTGTAGCGGAGACCACATTGTGAGCAGCGAATACTAAATTGAAAGAAGTACAAGTAATTCACTTTTTCACTTGGAAAGAGTGTTTGGGACCTTGGATGGTGAGGGAAGAGGACATAAAAGGGCAGGTGTTGCATCTCCTGCGCTTGCATGGAAAGGTGCCGTAGGAGAGGAGGGGTGTTGGGAAGTGACTGAGGAGTGGACCAGGATGTCGTGGATGAACCAGTCCCTTCAGAATGCTGACAGGGGAGGGGAGGGGAAGGTGTGTTTGGTGGTGGCATTATACTGGCGGTGGTGGAAATGGTGGAGGATGATCCGTTGATTACAGAGGCTGGTAGGCTGGAAGGTGAGGACACAGGGAACCCTATCGTGGTTCCGCGAGGGAGGGGACGGGGTGAGAGCAGAAGCGCATGAAATAGAATGGACACAGTCGAGGGCCCTGTCAATCACAGTATACGCTGTATTCTGATGTAAGGTCATTGGCCTGACATGTTAACACTGTCTCTCTTGCCACAGATGCTGCTAGATCACTGAGTGTTTCCAGCATTTTCTGTTTTAATTTTGGGTTTGTAGCTCTTTTCTAGACTGAAGAGAAGACACTGGTAAGATAGTTTGGATCAATTTTTAAAATCTCATCCTTATGTTCAAATCCATCCATGGCCTCACCCCTCCCTATCTCAGTAACCACCTCCAGCTCTGCAGCCATCTGAGTTAACTGCACTCCTCCAATTCTGGTCCCAATTAGGTGCCACACGAGATTAGCACTCATGGGATTGAGGGTAAACCATGAACATGGACTGAAGGTTGGTTAAGCAACAGAAAATGGAGAGTTGGAATAAATGAGAGGTCATTTTTGGTTTGGAATGGCATGGTGTAAACTAGTGGAGTGTCAGTTTATTGCTTGGGCCTCAGCTGTTTACAATCTATCTCAATGACTTAGCAACAGACTGTGAAGCACCTTGTGATGTTTTACTATGTTAAAGGTGCTATATAGCAGTAAGTTGTTGTTAACTATTAATTGGCCCATCAGTCATCGTAGATGGGAGCAGAGCGAGAAAAACAGAAAGAAAAGATCAGAAAAAAATTAAGAAACTCAGGAAGACAGCATTGAGAATCTTAACTAAGATGTAAATGAATCAAAATTGTCCTCAGTTAATATAAAATGGATGCTGTTCATTGACACTTCAATAATGACTGCATACATAATTTTTTTTTAAAGAACTTCATTGGTTTTGAAATAAATGAGAAAAATAGAAAAAGTCCTATATGCATGTTATGGCTAAGATTTTAATTATTAAAGCATAATGTATGGTGTGGCTTACAATGGGGTTATGGGATGGGAAAGGAGTATTACAGAATGAGGTCTTATAAATAAATATTCCTTCATTTGCAAAATGAACCAAGTGCCATAATTAACAACTGAAGAGCAAAAAGAATACAAGTGACTCAATCAGTGAATTATCGAATCATACAGTGCAGAAGGAGACCATTAGATCCATTATGGCTTGAGCAGCTCTGTGAAAGAGCTATGTGATTATTTCCAACCCCCTGTTCTTTCTCCAGAGCCCTGCAAATTTCTCCTCTTCAGGTATTTATCCAATTCCCTTTAGATAGTCACCATTGAATCTACTTCCACCACCCTTTCAGGCAGTACATTACAAATCATAACAACTCTCTATATTCAAAAGAAAACTCATCTCCCCTCTGGTTCCTTTGCCTGAAGTATCTTTTTCCTTCTGTCTTGGTCTAAGAAAGTTGAGGTTCAGCAATCAGGCTCGAATGTTTACAAAATACCCATTTTCTCTGAAGGAGCTCTGTTCAATTATCCCTTCCAACAAACTGATACTTAACTCAACAATTTTAAACTGCAGAGATGCATCTCCTAATTACAGTGACATCAGCTGCAGTTGCCAGGACCTGAAGGTGAAGCTTTTTCCATGAATTCTCTGACTTTAAATAGCTCCGGCCTGAACATTTCTAGTTGATTTGCTGCATCCGTTTACTGTGGGGGGAAAAACAAAATGCATCATCTGATTTCTACCAAAAGTTTTTCACCCCCTGGAAATATTAACTTGACAGGGCTGTACAGCTATAATAAACAGAGAAGATGCTTGTAATTTACTGCTGGTCTGTCAGAACCTGAAGGAGAAAATACCAGGTGAACCTCTCCTTTCATATTAAATGCTGCCTGCCCTGCATTGTCTGCTTTGTTGAAAATTTACGGCGTTTGCCCCTCATTAAATTTTGTCAATGGAGATTGACAATAATTTAGAGGTTTAATACTAAAGAGAAATGTTCTTCCCATAAATGCTAGTATATTCCATTATATTCTTAACACTCTTCCTCTGATGTGCGGGATGTCTCGCTCTCGTGGTTAATGCAAGTAGGTCAGTCTATCTCCTCAGTTTGCAATGCAGAGATAGTTTTATATTTTAAACTATTTTTGCCACCTGTACTCCCCTATCTCAAAAAAAGCATTGTTTTCACCTAATAGTGCAACAGTAAAAATATACTGATGGTGACTAATTCAAAGGTTCCAAATCAATTACAATAACATTGTCTTTTGACAGTGTTC